>NC_072488.1:4605000-4935000 GCF_027574615.1 Eptesicus fuscus | reverse complement strand
ACTCCTCTAGCACAGTGCCTGACGCATAGTAGGTGCTTAGGAAACATCCGTTGAATAAATGAAGCATTTTGTATATCTGATTCCATGTCTGCCTGCTTAAAAAAAAAAAAAACTTCAATAACTCCCTTTTGCCTATAGGATAAATTTTATTGTTCTTAATATGTCACCTGGCCCCTCAAATATCTCGCTAACCTCACGATTCTACCTTTTCACCCCCACGTGTCCCAACACACCCATCCCCACAACACACACAAACACACACATATGCTGCCTACTGTTTCTTGAACCAAACCATTGTTGTGTGAGCCCCTACTTGGCCTTTGTCCCAGCTGCCCTTAGCCTCGAGGCCCTTCCAAAGCTTCTTGTGGAGATCTGGTGCGCTCCTCCCACTAAAGACTCCCCCACCCCCCACCCCCACCCCCAGGGTCTGTTCCTCCTCTTAAAAGCCATCTTGGGTGCGTCCAACTCCATGGCTTTGCCCTTGTGTATGGCCCTGTCATGACACTTACCATCATGTCATATTTATCTGTCCCAGCTCTATGTGGACTTGAGAACAGGGTCCGAATCGGATTGAACCTCCTATGCCCAGTGGGGGCCAGGGCCTGGTCTATGGTAGACCAAGGTTTCTCAGTAAGTAGAGGACCAACTAGCCCTGGGGTGCCCCAGACACTCTTCAGTTTGGCACTGACAGCCCCACGGCCCAAGAAACAAAGAGTCCTCGGCAACCCAAGCAGTAAATGAGTAGGGAATGGGTTTTCATTCCTTCCCCACACCTCGAGTAAAATTCTGTGAGCCAGGGCCCATGCTCATCCCATCGTAGGGCACTTCTAGAGGGTCTAACCCTCTGCAAAAGCACGAGTCTTTGAAGTTGAGTGACATTAAGTCCATTAAGCACCTTTCCTTGGCCCTTGCTTATCTTCTCAGCTATCTCTGTTGACATCTGCCTTATCTCCCAGGTTTGCCCTGGGTCGGCCGCCTTCCAAAAGAATGAGCCTCACCACTGAATGGCTATCGAAGGTTCTATAAGTCAAAGGACACAAGCTGGAGCTCGGTTCCCCAAGCAGCCCCCGGCCCCCGGCCTCAGAACAGGAGCAGCGGCAGCCAGGACCCATTTGCCTGCTCAGCCTCCCTCAGACCCTCGGGCAGCCTGGACCCATCTGTTTCCCGGTTCTAGGTCAGATCAAGCTGAGAAAGGATCAGGCTTCATCTGACCCGTGGTGGCTACAGCATCTGGCTGCTCCCCCTGCCCCACCCCTCCCATCCTGGCCAAATGAGCCTCCAGCCCCCACCCCCACCCCTCCGTGAGCTCTCGGGGCTCTCTGGATGGTGATTTCAGAGCTTCCGGGGAGTGTGACCCAATAGCAGCCCCAAAGACAGAGACATCTGACTTGAATCCCAGCTCAGCCATTGAGCTGGGTGGTTGCAGGTAAGTTGCTTAACTTCTCTGTGTTGGGGACATGTATAATGACCACCTTGCAACACTATTATAAAGATCATAGGACACTGACAAGGCATCCAGCTCAGTGTCTAGGGCACAAGCTCCCTCTCTCTCCTTCAACGCAAAGGGAATAAACTACACCTTGGCCTGAATCCATTCAGCACTTCAGAGCCAAGCCTGTGCCTTCTGGCATCTGACTCTGCTGACCAGAGAAGGGACAGGTCACTGAGCAGGAGTTACCGAGTTCTGCCCTTCCACAGTGTCCCTTCCCCGAGTTGCATGGGCCACCCCTAAGCAACATGCACAGAAGTTGCTGTTTTTGGTTGGGATATTCCGAAGAATCTTTGATCCACCGAGGACAAGAAAAAGCAACATCAACACGTGGATTTCTTTGGAATCCTTGCCCCCCAAATTCACCATAGAAATGTTAAAATTGGACAAGAACTTATTTTAAAGTATGGCATGGAGGCAAATACGTCGCACGTTGATGTTAACATCCAGAGGTCACGCTTCAAAGAAGCAAGAGACTCAAATCTCTCTTGCTTTCCTCATGTAAAAAAATGATTTTTTTTTTTTTCATCCAAAAGCAACTCCCTGGCGCTCCAGGAAGCAAAGGCTGTGGATTGTTCTGCACGTGGCCACCCACCCTCTAAAATGCGTCTCTGTAACCAGCCGCCTTAACCGTCAGCCAGCCAATCCCTGCCTCACCTTCAGGTTCTTCCTTTCCATGTGCTCTGAATGCCCCTCTTCATCTCTTACTGGCTTCTACGATTTCTTATTAAATCAAAATTAATAGCTTTTTACCCTAAGAAATTAAGAGTGGACTGCAGATTGATATTTTTAGAAAGCCCTTCTAAGGTGTTCTCCTCAGTGACTGTCCTGAGTTAATTACTTTAGGGAAATCTTGTTAGGACACTGTGTGTCTGTGTCTAGACTCACACGTGTGTAAGAACATGTCATGTGTGTGAGCACACGCAAGTACACGAAGAATGAGTACCACAACAGTCAAGACATTGTGCAGCAAATAAAACTCAAGGGAACTCCATGTCAAGACTTTCTAGCACATTCTATGTTATTAAAAGTCAGGATGGAGAAAAACTGGAAATTAATTGGACCATCCATAAAGACAATATTTGAAACATTATTGCACATACTGCACTCATTTTTCCCCAATTAGTCTTTTGAAAGACTTGCTTTTGTTCCTCACTAATTTCTGGGTAATTGTCCACTTTGAAACTCTTACAAAATGGGTAGGTATTTGAGAACCATGATGACCTATGACCTTTGACCCAAGGTGATCTTTAGTCGGGGGGTAGGGGGGATCCATGAAAGATTGATTTGAGCAGAGCTGAGTTAGACAAACAAGCCATTCACGGAAACTCCAAATCCAGAGGCAAATCAGGTAAGAATGTCAGCAACCTTTGTGGCCTGGAATTTCCTGTCCCAGAGTCAGGAATTAGGATAGTCCTTCTCCTGGCCTTTGTGAGTAATGATGAAGAAGTTTCTGGACCTTCCCCTTCAAACAGCCCTAGAATCACCTAATGGAGCACCCTACGTCCCACTGATGGGTGAGCTGGCTTCTTGGCAAATACTCTTCAAAAGGAACTGGAAAGAGTCCCTTTCACATAATTTAGAGCAATAATTCTATATTTTTTCACCTTTCCTCCAGAGAGTCAAAGTTTGAGGAAGACTCCGTTAAACAAATTGCACCATTTTAATTTGTTCTCCCGGGTTTTAGTCAGCAGAACACAGGAACATGAATATTGGAGCTTCCGACGGGGCTGAGGTCCTGGGACCTGGCACACAGAGACGACACAGTCACAACCAGAGAGAAACTGGCCGGTGCCAGGCCCTGCAGCAAGGCCCCGAGTCAGAGGGTGCCTGCAGCTCCACTCGGCAACCGTCTTAAGTGTCCACGGCTCTCGTTACTGCCATTCCAGAAACGTCGGCTGGTCTGGAGGTGCCCAGGCCAGGAACCTCTGACCTTCCACCTCATCCCCACCATGTCCGAGCCCACTGACCAGGCCATGGGAGCCAGGCGGGTGCACGGGGAGGGTTTAGGAGCCACATGCAGGCCTCATACTTGTTTGCCTTGAGGTGTATTTATCGTAAAATGACAAAGGAAAAAAGACAACCTTGATGACATTAATGAAAACTTTAAATCAGAAACGCACCCACAGCCATCCCAGGACCTGCTGAGCCTTCCTCTACATTGGCTTCCGTCTGGATACACATGCACATTCTCAGTATTTGCGGGTTCCTTGTTTGCAGGCTCGCCTGCTCGCTATCATGTACTTGTGAGCCCAACACCCATAGTCAAGGCACTTTGCTGGCCAGTGGCGGACACGCGCCAAGTGGAGAAAAATCCACGGCCCACGCTCACTCTCCCAGCTGGGGCTGCACGTGACGATGCCCGCTTCCTTGTTTCAGCTCTCCCACTGTAAACAGGTGGCTCTTTCCAGGCTATGTGGTGGCTTGTTTGGGCTTCCCGGTGGTGATGTCACTGTTTAAAATGGCCCCGGCCGCAGCGCTGTCTGCATTCCTAAGCACAAGAAGGCTATGATGTGCTTTACAGAAAAAGTGTGAGTGTTGGAAAAGCGTCCTTCAGACATAAGCTACAGTGGTGTTGGCTGGGAGTGCCATGTTAATGAGTCAACAATGTGGATAGAAAGCAACAAAAGCGCGTGTAAGCTCAGGTGATGAAGGGATGGGTTGATGACAATGTTGTCAGCAGAGGCCCACAGGAACCCGACCGTGTTCTCCCCCACGAGCAATAACTTAGGGTTCACAGCAACCACAGCACAGAACTACCATGAATATTAAGCACCAACTGTACTTACAGCTGATTTCACTTCCTGCTGGTTTCAGTTACATCATAAACACTTGTCAGTATCACTGTTTAATAATGCTCCTATATAATAATCACCTACTTAACCATTCCCCTGGTGTTGGCCTTCAGGTATACAATATTACGGCCTTATAGACGACGCTGCAGAGAGTATGTGGTGCGTGAGCTCTGTGAGAACACTCACCCATTTTATTCTTTTTTTAAAAAAAAATGTTTTATTAATTTCAGAGAGGAAGGGAGAGGGAGAGGGAGATAGAAACATCAATGATGAGAGAGAATCATTAATCAGCTGCCTCCTGCACACCCCACACAGGGGACGGAGCCCACAACCTGAGCATGTGCCCTAACTGGGAATTGAACTGTGACCTCCTGGTTCATAGATTGACGCTCAATCACTGAACCACACTGGCTGGGCTCACCCTCTTATTCTTGTCTGCATCTGCAGAACCCATCTCAGGGGTTGACATAGTTTATCTCAAGTATTTGTTGAGTGAATGAATGACTTAAGGTTAGACACGATTGCAGGGACTAACGGTCCAATATGGAAGGCTCTTAGCAAGTGTTCAAAATATGCCTGTTGTTGGACATATTAACATCTGCTGACCACCTGCTCTGTGCTACGCAGCTGACAGGCCTGCATCTTGACCTTCATTACACTGTGTAGTCCACATTACTTCCAGAGGTAAGGTTTATTAGCCTCCTTTTACCAGTGAGGAAGCAGGGACTTAAGTCATATATGCAAAGTCACACGGCTGGCTGGAGCCACCGCCACGTTTCTAGCCCAGGTCTCGGTGACTCCCAGTCCCCTGTTCCTTCCACTGCACCCTCACCCTCTGATAAGATGGCTGTCTGCATTCTCACCTGTCTGGGTCTCCCACTCATCTCTCTTGCAAGACCCAGGGCAAATGTTTTTCCTTCTCTGAAGACTTCTCCGACGAAACTCCCCAAAAGTAGTCATAGCATCCCCTTTGCCACACACTGTAAACTCATTGTACCCAACACACTGTCCTGAAAACATGGACTTATTATGTCTGTCTCTTTGTCTTTGGACAAAGACCATACCTCATGCATAGCCGGGGTCAGCAGAGCCTGCGTGTCTGCCACCGAGAAGGTGTTCTGGAAGCCATGAATGAATACGTGGGGAAAGACAGAGATTATCTTAGGAAGGAGGTGCACTGTCTTCTTGCACGCTTACTTCAGGACCCCAGAATTTCACAGTGTGGTCATGAAACATGGAGTCCTTGAAGGGGACATTAGCTCTCATTTCTCCTGCCATGCAGAAATCTCATTTTCAGCATTCTAGAAAAAATAAAGTAGCTGTTCATATGCCCCTGGGTGTCCCTAGTGCTGGGAAGCAGGGGGGATTGTTGTTTCACCCTAGCTTTTTGTAGGCTCTCTGCCCTCTGCGTCGCCCAGGCCCCTGAGATTCTGGAAGATGGAACAATTAGAACACTAGCAATCACAGTTTCCCAATGGCAATGCTCATTATAGCAGTTAACTTTTACTGAGCACTTATATGCCAGGCACGGTTCTTGGTTCTCAAGCCTCGTTTTTCATCCTCATCTCATCCCTATGGAATAGTATGATTATTATCTTCATGTTATAGACAGGAAATTTGAGTCGTAAAGAGGTAAACTAACTTACCCAAGCTAGCACATTGCAGAGCTGAGATCAGAACGGGGCTTTCTGGGTCCAGAACCCACGCTGACGCCCAGGCCGCGGCCCTGTGTAAAGGAGCGGATACCGTTTAGGATGCAGTGTGTCCCAGGTCCGGTGCTAGCCCCTTTCCATGCACTAGCTCACTCAGCACTGGGGACAGTCCAGTGACACAGACAAGCAACGTCCCCATTGACAAGTGAAGCAACGTTCCACCCCCTCCACGTGGTATGTGCCACATGGACCACAACTCGCCAGGATACTGCCTTATACACAGGAGGCTGTGGCTCATGAAATGTTCTTCCTCGCCACATAGAAATGCAGTGTCTGCACATTCATTTTGGACTTGTCGTTATATACCTAAAATGTCCAGAAATCGCTTTTCTGCTCTGGGCCTTAGTTTCCTCGCCTATAAAATGTAGACACCAGACCAGAATTCTCAGATCTCCTCCTCTGGCATTCTGTCCTATTCTCACCTGAGGTCTATGGAAGAAGAAAAGGGCAGGGGAGGGGAGGTGGGGGAAGGCCAGAGAGAGAGTGGGGTTGGCCTAGCAACAGGAGGAATCATCTGGCAGCAGAAACCCTGTATTTTAGGAATGGGCAGAGAACAAGAACTTAGAAAGAGCAGTAAAAGGAAAATAAGAGAAAGCTCTCAGAATCTCCTGGTGATATACCCACGATTCTGTTCTCTTCCCCAGCAGGTAAAAATACCACACAGAACACCCCTTCCCAAGCTTCTCATAGTAAACTGGTCCAGCCCATCTCCAGGCAGTGGAGGGAGCTGGGGGCTGACGTGTCTCAACACTTCACAAGCGAGTAATTCTAACGCCCTCCTCCCAGCCTCCACTCCTGCTCCTGCTCCTGCTCCTCAGAGGACTCATCTGAATGGGCACCGGGTGGGACGAAGTGGGTGTGTCCCCCTGACACACGCCCTGTGGTTAGCTGAGGCTTGACACTCCACCTGGAGGGCCGGTGGCCAGCTGCTCTGACAAATGCCTCACCTGTCGTGTGAGGGCCAGTGCCCAGCCTTCCATGGCCCTGGACAGCACTGAGGATTCCTGTCTCTACCAGCACGTGTAGTTTGAGCCTCCTCCACAGCTGGACTCAGCCCTAAGGCTCAGTCAATACACAGTGCCCTAGGATCATGTGTGGTGGGCCCCTCCTCAGGGTGCCAGGGCTGCGAGGCACCTGACACTGGGTCCCAGCGCTTCATTGAAGGTGAAGCCAGACTTCCAGCCTTGACTCAGGAAGTAGGAGGAGAATCCATGCACCTCGGAAGGGAACCTTGAGGAGGCAAGCGCCAGGGCCCTCCTCCATGCTCTTCCCTCAGCCCCTTCCCTGGGCCAGCTGGGCCAGCTGATAGGCTCTGCCCATGCTCCCTAGGGTATTCCATAGGGTGACCTTGAATGCTCAAGGTCAGGACCCAGCCTGCCTGCCACATCCAGTTCTTGAGCTTCACACAAGTGGGTTTGACAGGGTGAGCCAGCAAATGGGAAAAGTCACAGCTAAGCCCCTCCCCCACTCTCCACCCCACAACTCATCAGGTGGGTCTTGAAATATAAACTTGGGGTGGTGGTGTTAGGAAGTCAGATGCCAGGCACAGGGCCAGGCCATGCCCCACAAGCCGACCTCATCAATAAGAAGGCTGAGACTTGAACCTCCATCCGCCCACCCTGGTGTCTGCTTCTCAACTGGCCCCAACTCAGAGGTGTGAGCACCACCATTTGAACCCCATGGCTACTATTTTAACATCAGGAAGAACACCAACTGGGCCTCAACTTACCCACCCATCCCAGGCTTAGAATGCAACATCAAGAGAGGGGACCCTAACCAATGACACATCACCCAACCTACAGGCCAGGGTTCCAGCCCCACCACGTCACCTCTCAATATGCTTATCTGAATGATGAGCTTACGAATAGCCAGTTCAATGAAACGATTTGCAAGTCATGTGAAGAATATTCCCACCATCGGAGGGAGTCAGGTCTGGTCCTGGCCTGGCCTTCCTCAGACCCTCTACTGTGAGCCCTGGGGGCCTGGAAGCCTGTGTCATTGAGACTCATGCACTGCCTGACACACAGTGGATACTGTCACGTTGGTGACGGAGAGGAGTATTAGGAGGACCTGGTTCCATTTACAAAACTGGGTCTCACTGTGACCACACTCCTCGAATACCTTTCAGCTATGCACCCCAGGCTCCTGAGCCGTCTTTGGAACTCAGCAAGTGCAAAGGTCCAGGCGACATGTCGAATACATGAGGCTGGGGACCTTCATTTCCCATTTAGAAAGCTGATGTTGAGATCCCTGTTGAGAGAGAGGAGAAGCTAACCAGAGCTTTCCCACAACCAGCACTGCTTCCAGAGGAGAGAGTTCCTGGCGCGGGGAGAGCGCATCAGCAGGGCCCAGGTGAGCTCATCTGGGTGATGCTGCTCAGCCAGGGGAGGAAATAGAACCGGAGGATGGGGCAGGGGGCTGGGGGCTCCAGCTCTCCGAATCGGCAGTTGCCTGCTGCCCTGTTCCCTCACACATGTGGTAGGCAGAGATAAATTAATAGCAATCAACAATGGAACTTTAACTTTCTAATGAACTTGGTGGAGTACGCCTTCTATTTTTAACTGGCCCAATTTCTCCGTCACATCACATGACGCCTATTGTCTTGGCTGAGAATTATGAGAGAGAAAAAGAGAGAGAGAGAGAGGCGAGAAATTGGGCCATATATTTTTTTTTTCCTAGTTCAGGAAAGTGATCCACTCTCCAGTTAAATGTATATGTTCTCTTTCATTTGAAATTTAAGTAACTTTCAAGAAAAATCATGGCTTTGATTTTGCTCTATGCTCTATTTAAAGAAACTAAGAGCTACAAAATGACCTTGCTGGGGTCATAAGTAATGGCCTGAAGTACATAAGAATTTGCTTTGAAGACTATGTCAATGTTTTAGGTTCACTTAACTTCAGGAGTTTCAGAAACGATGTTGGTTTAGAGGTGGAGTGGGTTCATCTTAACTTTTTACAGTTCATGTAATAGATCACCTTCCATTGGGCAGCACTATCAGACCGTGGAAAGAAAACTGCCTTAAGCTCAGAATGAAACCACGCTTTGCCAGTGAGGTCTGGCTTGGGCAATTCTCAAAACATAGAGATATTATGTCATCCCTCAGATTATGTCATCCCTTAGTCTCTTCCTATGACAATTCCCAGGGCAGTTGTCAATGTCTTAAAGACAATATGTAACTCACCTGTTTTATTTTTTTAATTTTTTAATTTAGATTATTTATTGTTTGAAAATATTACATATGTCTCCTTTTCCCCCCATTGACCTCTCCCCGGCCGCTCCCGCCTCCCCCAGCACATGTGCCTGCCTCTCATCTGTTTTACATGAGAGAAAGAGATTCCTTAAAATTCATCGGCTTGGTCAAATTAGCTTATCCACCCAGGACACAGAATTACCCAAGTTCAGTGTCTCCTAAAAATCTGAATTCTGAACGCCCTTGTTGGGAAGCTGGATATCTTTTAAGAAAATGTACCTTGGGCATAGCAATCAGCTCCTAGTTCCAGATCTACTATGTTTAAGTCCATGTTTCTCAAACCGTGTGCTGAGGAAGCCAGATGCCCACAGAAACCACATAGGAACACTGAAGAGTATTTTGTATTTTGGAGCAATACATGACATTCATCAGACAACGCACAACCCAGGAGCTCGAGGCTGTTCAGTGTTTCAGCATTTGATAGAGCTACATTCTTTTCAATGACATCATATCCGTGCAAAGCTGGGTTTGGTGTGATTTCAGTGATAACAAGCATGTGCTGTGTGAAAATCTATGTGGAACAGGAAATGAAGGTGGTGGTGTCAATCAGATTCCAAGATCTAAGAAGCTATTTAGTACCCAACAGGCTCACATGTCCTGTGAGTTGCAGTTATTTAAGAATGACATGAAAATAGCACTTTTTCTTTCAATTTATGAGTATTATTTCAAATGGCTACTAATTTGTTAAGAGATGAGTAATTATTAAGTTGTTGGATATAACAACCTAATTAACAGAACTGTTAGGTATTTCTTTTGGCCTAGGAGCACCATGAATCAAAATGCTTGGGAAACCCAGCTGGGTGGCTCAGTGGTTGAGAGTCAACCTATGAACCAAGAGGGCATGGTTAGATTCCCAGTCAGGGCACATGCCCAGGTTTCGGGCTTAATCCGCAGTGTGGGGCATGCAGGAGGCAACCAATAAGTGATTCTCTCTCATCATTGAAGTTTCTATCCCTCTCCCTTTCTCTCTGAAGTCAATAAAAACATATATTTTTTTAAAAATAGCTTGGGCCCTAGCTAGTTTGGCTCAGTGGATAGAGTGTCCACCTGCAGACTGAAGGGTCCTGGGTTCAATTCCAGTCAAGGGCACATGCCTGGGTTGCAGGCTCCATCCCCAGTAGGGGGCATGCAGGAGGCAGTCGATCGATGATTCTCTCTCATTATTGATGTTTCTATCTCTCTCTCTCCCTCTCCCTTCCTCTCTGAAATCAATAAAAATATATTTTTAAAAAATAGCTTGGGAAAGCTCTGGTTTAAGCCTACAACCCTATCAGGTCTTTCAGCTTTTTACTTACAAAGCTGTATTACAATTCAATAATAATGATTATAAATATTGTGACAAGCTACCTTTCCCCCTAAATGCCACAGCATATGTTTCTAGAATCTTGCCCCTCCTCTCATCAAAAAGTTGTGAATTTAGTCTCCTTTCTCTTGGAATATGAGTCAGGCTTAGTGACTTGCTTCTAACAGATGCTATGGAGAGACGCTGAAGAGATGCTGTGGAGTGTCAAGCCTCAGCTCACCCTTGGAGCCCAACCACCATGCTGTGAGGAAGCCCAAGCAGCCCACACAGAGTCCACATGGAGAAGTCCCTGTGGAGAGCAACTGAGACTGCCCAGCCAACAGCCAGCAACAACTGCCAGATGTGTGATCAATCAAGCCACAGATGTCATGGAGCAGAAACATATCACTACCCTGTGCCCTGTTAGAATTCCTGACCCACAGAAGCAGAGAGCATGACAGACGGTGGCTGTAAGCCTCTGGATTGTGGGTGCTTTGTTGGGCAGTATTAGTATGGCAGACACTTGTGAGATGCTTATCCAGCCCCGGGACTACTGGCTTCCCCGCTGCCTCTCTAGGACTCTCTCCACGTAAACCCACCCCGCCCGCACACCTTGCCTGTACAAGGTAACCCCACCCTACTGGCCACAGATGGTTGGACTGGGACTGGGCATCACAACCTGACCAAATTGGGCCAAAACAAATCCCATCTCAGGAATTTGGAATTGAGAGAGACAAACAGAGAGATGGATTCTCCTGCTGTGCCTGGGTCATGGGACATGTAAATCCGGGGGCTTCGGGGCAACCATCTTCTATGCTGTTGCAGCCTGGCAAACAGAAAAAGAGAGAGAGAGACAGACATGCAGGGGACAGCAGGGGGAACGGAAAGAGAGTGAATACTGTCTCCAGAGGACTTACAGTCCAGGGTTCCAAGCCACTTCTTTAAGATGATTCCCCCATTTGGATTAAGTTCGCTCAAGTCGTTTTCTGCAGCTTACGGGTATTTCTCACATCTCTTCAGCACGTTACAGCCCATTGAGCCTCTTTACATGCATGATTTCATATGATTCTACCGAAACTCTGTAAGATGTATATATTATCCTCATGATAGAAAAGAAAAAATGGAAATCCAGAAAAAGTGATTAACAAGTTTACAGGGAGAAGCAGAGATGAAACTAGAACTAGAGCTACATTTAGAGCTCCCCATGCTAAGCTCTGCTTGGAAACATTTCTTCCTCCTGCTCTGTGGGAATGGAGAGGTGACACCCAGTATGTCCTCGGAAACCAACTGTGTGTCCACAGACTTCACCAGCTGCTGGGGAGGACTCAGATGTCCAGCTTTAGGCCAGTCCTTTGGAGACCAGACCCTCAGCCAAGGAGACAGAGTGTGCAGAGTCCACAGCCCAGCGAGCTCAGCACCCAGGGAGTAATACGCCCAATCAGCACTGTGGGTGCTTCAGACAAGAGACTCCCAGGGCCGGAGGTGGCCAGAGAAGCTGCCCCATGGAGACGGAGCTGGAAGGTTGAGAATACTTGGACAAGCAGGAGGTGACGGAGTTGGTGCTCCACAAATTGCTATTTTCTTCCAAAGGTCTTCTCCTCAGATTTTGGGGAACAAGAAATCTGACTTTTTCAATCCTGAAGTCTCACCATTTCCCTTGAGAAAGTTTACTGAAGAAAATATCCAATCCAGTCACCATCCCATGCATGAATCTCCTCTGAAAAATCCCAGCAATGCACAAATCTCCTGCTTTTGAACAAAGGTGAGGGGTGGTGATTGGAGGAAGGAGCGCAGAAATCTGCCAAGTACTCACTTTGGGCCCTAAATGTCACTTAATATTTCTACACCTCAATTTCCTCATCTGCCACCTTCAATTGAGATGCTATGGACGGTAGATGAAGGGCCCAACATAAGGCCTGAGACATAGTAGGTGCTTAGTAAAGTCTAACATTTCAGTGATCTCATCCGGCAGCCCATCCGATCTATGTTCAGTTCTAATTGTTAGAAATGCTTCCTTCTACATGGATGAGCTGGATTCTGCCTGCCCAAAATACCCACCATTGACCCAGTCTTTCCCTCCAGAGCTCAGAGAATAGGACAGCCCCTCTGCCCCCAGCAGCTCCCCCTCCCTCCCAAACACCACTGCTTCCCCCCTCCACCCTCGGACAGTCCCTCTCCTGCTCCCCACAGTGACGTTTCTGAAGCCGCGGAGGGCGGTGTGTTTCTGGGGAGACTGCACACACTGGAAGCCTTGTCTGCATGGTGACTCCTCTCTGAGTCGCTTCAGCTGCTTCCGTCAATACAGCCCTCAGATAAGAGGCTGGAACGCAGGATGTTTGGCCGGAGAAAAGTCTGCTCTGACTGAATCACACGGCCTGCATTAAGGTCCTCCGACAGGCAACGTCAGATTCCCCCATCCTTCCACCCCCTTCTCTCCCAGGCCTGGCCTCGCCACTGCACAAACAGAAGCCAACGAGAGAGGTCCAATTATTCCGTGGAGATTTAGCTACTGTATTGACAAAACTCAGAGTTAATTCCCAGAAAGCATTCAAGCCCCGAGATGCGGGTGGGGGAGGGGGAAGAAGGGGAGGGCTCGCTGGATAACTGGGTGAGAGTCATTGCCGCTTTTCAGCTGAATCTGACCTAGTTTAATGAAATCAGGTCATCTGTGAGCTCTTCATTACCCTCAGACTAAACAGGACCCAACAGAGCAGCCAATGTCCCTGGCCTTTCCAAATGCTGCTCGTTCGCATTATGACATTTGGATGTTGGGTCTTAATGTGTATTGACTTAGTGGCCTGGCCCATCCAAAGGTAGTAAACAGGCTGGGTGAAGGCAAGGAAGTAAACAAGAGGACTGATTTTAAAAGCGCGCACACACACACACACACACACACACACACACACACAGGCGTGTACATACCCCGGGTCCCCAGCCTGCATCCTCAGGGAAACCAGCAGACAAAAGGCAGCTGAGTGTCTGTGACTAGGATTGCTGATGGATGGTTGGAACTCACTATTATCCTTCCGCCTTGTCAGATGGAACTTGCCATTTCAGCAGATCTTTGGGGCAGGAGGCGGGCTGGGAGGGAAATGAAATTGTCAATGTAAGGGTGGCATGTTCAATTCAAGGGCAAATCTCTCCCGGCCACCATTGCAGAGGACAGGGACAGCTACCCCTCTTGAGGCTGTCCTGTGGGCTGGCGATGGCTTTATTTCATCGATTGCACAAACTGCATTTTCCTGTAACCGAAGCCTGTAGCCTGGGAGGCTGGAAATGAACCTTCTTTTCTCGGCGGATGCTCATTAATTGAATGACTATTTACGGAAGCAAATGATACGTGTGAGCTCCCAGTCCCTATCGGAAGCACCACAGCCTGTCAACCTCAGAAAGGCAGGATGCTCCACCAGTAATAAACACAGCAGAAACACTTCAGGACAGAGGTGGCCCAAGGACTGAATGCTTGGGGTGTGGTGGTATTTTCAACTCAAGATAAATTTAACAACAGGCACAGACTGGCGCGGGCTGAGAGCCAGGGGAGGCAGGGAGGGAGTTCCTAGACACACTGGATCCTCTCCCAAGGCCCTGGTCCGGTGTGGGGTCGGAGTCACACTGTGATGAATGTGATCTGGGTTTGGCTAATGGAGCACTGACTTCTGCCTCTTGAGCAATGGCCCACAGTGGGGAAACCCCATCTCCCTACCCTCAACCCTTAGGGAAACGGTTCTTGTCAGTTACTTTGTTGAGTGCCCAGTCCCTGTTTAGAGATACCTGACAACTCACAAACATGGATGGAGAGAAATGGAATGTTGACTTGCGGGTGACCATGAGCTAGGGGTGCCCTTCTCTGGGCTTTATGTTTTCCATGTATCCAATGAGGAGGTTCCATCACATAATCTCTAAGGGCTTTCTAGGAAGGTCATTGTGATTTTAGAGTCCTAAAGCCGTTCTCTTCCTTGGTCCCACGGGTGCAGCTCTTTCTCAGAATGTGCCCTGAAGAAGCTGTCTCTCTGGTCCACTGGGACCCACCGTGACCTTGGCTTCCTTAACTTCAGGCTCTGACGCTGATCTGCTCACTCCCAGACTCGACTTTTGATAGGAGTGTTTCGCCTAGATCTATCGTTTCTTTTCCTGATCAGTAAACATGGTCGGACAGAGCAGAAAGCCAGTTTCCTCCCCGCACAGCAAGGGCCTGCCAGTTGGTCTGCTCGGTGACCCTCCAGCGCCGAGGCGGGTGGAAGGCGTTGGGTCTGCCTGTGTGCCTGGCCTGACAACCAGAGTTGGACGCTACACGAAGAGAACCAAGATCCTTCCTCCCAGCAGAACGATGGCCGAGATGCTGGCTTTAACCCGTCTGTACTATCTAATCAGGAAAACGGCAGGATTGAGTTTCCTGTTTTATTGGCACTCAATAAAACATATTGAGTGACCATGTCTGCAGTGAGGCAATTGGTTTAAAAGAGGGTTATAAGGATTGACTTGTATTTAAGTGCTTAGAATTCCAGAATGGTAATTATCTCGATGTGCATCCTAAGTTATCGGCGCTCCGGAGAGCTCGGCAGCATATACATTTGAGTCCATCTAAGTGAGTCTTTGAAAGAACATCTCTAATCCGAGAGGCCCAAAGGAAACCTGGAGGAGCTGGGCCATAGAACCTGGTTTTTGCAATAACAGCTCATATGAAACGCAAATATATGAAACAGACCCAAGTGGAACTGCTCAGGTAGAAGTAGGGTGAAGGCCAGAGCCCTGCCTCCCTTTCCCTATTTCACACCCGCCCCCTCCCGCCAAGCCACAAGGCCCAAGGCACCCATGGACCTTCCAGAACTCTGAAGAGTTCAGAAAAGCAATGACAAGGTTCTGACTTTGTAGCTGAGAACACTGGAATCCAGAATGATGAGATGACTTGTCAAAATCGGAGTATAAGTCAGAGAGAAGAAAAGCTAGATTTTCAGGTCTCCAGATGACTCTCCCTCGCCATGACATTGAACGCCTGCTTTTCAATGGCACCTCAGCCAAGAATGTGAAGAAGAGGGGACCCTCAGCCCAGCTGGTGGGGATGTAAATGGTGCAGCCACTACAGAAAGTGGTATGGAGGTTTCTCAAACAATTAAAACCAGAACTACCATATGATTCAGTAATTCCATTTCTAGGTAGCACGAATCTGAAGAAAATGAAAACACTAACGCAAAAAGATATACGCATCCCATATTCACTGCAGCATTATTTACAATAGCTAAGATATGGAAACAACCTAAGTGTTCATCAATGGATGAATGGATAAAGAAATTGTATGTATGAGAGAGAAATATAATGAAATATTATTCAGCCATTTTAAAAAAATAAAATTTTGCTATTTGCAACAAAATGAATGGCCCTCGAGGGCACTATCTATAAAGACCCAGGGTCCATAACAACCAAGGCTCGACCGAACACCTAAAGTCAGTGCTGGGTTGCTGTGGCAACCCAGCACTGATGCACTGGTGCCAGTGCAGTGACCCAGCACTGACTGCCGAGGGGGCTGCAGATCAGGCCCAGAGAGAGGCCTGCAGAGAGAGAGGCAGGGTCTGATCCTCAGCTTCCATGGCAGCTGTTGATCAACTGTTGCCTCTCTCTTTCTCTCCTGGCTTCAGTATTATTCAGCCATGCCCCTAAACTGGCAGTTGAACATCCCCCAAGGGGTCCCCAATTGGAGAGGGTGCAGGCTGGGCTGAGGGAATCCCCACCCTCCCCCTCCAGTGCACAAATTTTGTGCACCAGGCCCCTAGTCCTACATAACATGAGATAGAAAAAAAAGACAAATACTATATGATCTCTACTATATATGGGATCTAAAAGAAAAAGCTCATAGATACAAAGAACAGATTGGTAGGTAAGAGGTGAGAAAAATGAGGGAAGGAGATAAAAGGTAGAAAGAAAAAAAATTTTACCATGTACAAGCTTTTATTTTAAAAAAAGAAAAAGAAAAGATGTGTAACTTATAAAGTGTGTATGTCTGTGTGTTTTGAATGTTAACAGTACCTATCTTTGGATAATGAGGTTGACCAATTTTGAGTGAATGTTATGAAAATCAAATAGCACTTGAATAATAAATAAAATAGAATAATGAAATCGCTAATAGGCAGAAAAGCAGGTGGAAGATCCAGAATTTAGTCTTGCTTTACCAACCCATCTACTGGATGACACTAAACAGACATATTCACCTCTCTGGCCTCCCTTAGTGTCCCCATATGTGAAAGGAAGCAGTTGAAAAAGAAAAGTGGCTCGCCATCTCTCTGAAGCCTGACGCCAGCACCTGGGGGTGCAGGGGGGGCGGGGGGGGGGTCTTGAAACAGGTTGAACTTCACATTCTACAGACCTGTTTCGTGCTCTCCACACCACCTTATCCAAGACAGCTACCCTTTTACCTAAAAACACAAGTATGTAATCCCCAAAGTCACTGCTGATCGTATTTATGTGATTTTTATATGGACAATTATGCAATCCAGCTTGCTTCCCCTCTTGCCTTGGGAGCAAGAAGCTCAAAGCCAAAGGCAGTGCTCCCCTACAGTTACTACCCCAATAACCTGTTACGTTTTCCTTTTTCCCCATATCTTTATTTTGCATTTTTATTCATTAATGGTTTCGCTTCATTGACATGAATACTGAAAGCCCTCTCCAAGCCTCTTTTGGAAGAGGCCAAGTTTTAGCAACAAGGTTTTAGTACCATTCGAGCCAAAGTCAAAACTGGCTCTCCAAACACCCCTCAAAGGAAACTATTAAATGAGTGAAAATCTTCCTTTAGGTTTATTTGGGGTCTACTTTTCTCACCCAAGGAATAAATGCAAGCTCCTCACCAAAGCCAAGATTTAGAGACCATACATGCAAGAGGATTTGCTAAGTGATTTACTAAAGAGTGGAAATGAAACTGCTTAGTCTTCACATCAGAAGAAGGAGACCTGACTTCCCTGGTGAGTTAGAGGAACCTGTTACACTTGGATTCTCTGTAATATTTCAGTCTGGGTGAACTCCCCCCTGGAAGCAGCAGCAAACATTATCTGCTGGATGCTCG
Organism: Eptesicus fuscus; assembly: GCF_027574615.1. NCBI lineage: Eukaryota > Metazoa > Chordata > Mammalia > Chiroptera > Vespertilionidae > Eptesicus > Eptesicus fuscus. The sequence continues at coordinate 4,917,421 of NC_072488.1, read as the reverse complement.
TAAACACGTACCTAAGTCAGAGTAGAAAGAAAACACATTGAACCTGATATAGGTGACTAGGAGGCAGAAATGGGCTCTATTCTCTCACCAGTCACACTGGCGTGGCCTCCGCCTGGGCTGGAATCCCATGGAAAGGATTTACCATCATCCCATCTTCTAGGGCCAATCCTGAGCTAGGAATGCAGACTGGTATCCTCAAGGCACACTGATCTTGTTCACCCCAAAGCCAGCAAGAGTCCCAAGATGGCATGGAAGTTTGCTGCTCAAGGACTCACCACTGTACTGAATTCTGGCTCCCACCATCCACCATTCTATCAACACTACCCTCCCTCCCGTGTTCATCTACCACCATATTGCCTACCCTTCCTCCCAAGTTCACCTACCACCATATTGGGCTCTATCAGTCTTTATCGTTCTAGAAGTTTATACTGTGCTACACACATGGACTATCATCTCTTTCCTGAGATCTGTTTTCTTTTACTGCAATTCCTCCTATATCTCTGGACTCTCCTTCGCATGCATTTCCCTTCTCACCATTCTTACGTGTCCATGCTCCCAGGGCTTCGTCCTCAACCCTCTTCTTCTCCCTCTGCTGTGCCCCTGGCTGATGCTCTTTTCTGGGACTTCAACCATCAGCCCAAGCCTCTGACCACTCTCCAGCCCTCTCTTCTGTATTTGTGGCCCTCCAAACCCAACTGCCCACTAGACATTTCCACTTAGATTGCTCACCTGTCAAAGCTACAAGTTTCAACCTGAACTCACCTCCCTAGAAATCTCTCTCATCCCTTCTGTCCTCTTTCCTTGTGAATGGTGTTACCATCCAGGCGAGTCACTCAGTCAGGAGAGTAGGGGGCAGTCTAGATCCCCCCTCTCACTCCCTTCCAGTCAATAACCAGGTTATGTCTGTTCTTCCAACAAAGTATTTCTTCATTCTTTCCTCTCTTGTTCCCCAGCCACTGTCCTCCTTGCTCAAACCTATGCCATCTCTCAGGTGAATAAGTGCATGAGTCTCCTTCCTGGCCTCCTGCCTCCAGACTCTTTCCAGCACATTCTCTTGAGCGATCACATACTGGGACGCTGACCATGTTCTGAGCTGAAGGTCATTCTTCCTTCGTGATCAATCTCATTTATCACTTTCTCTAGGAAGCCTTTCTTGATTCCCAATCAGGTTAATTCCCCCTACTGTGTTTTCCCACGGTATCTTACAGAGGTTCACCGCTATCCCAGCATACTCCGTACTCTTCCAAATCGTTTACTTGTCTCCCAATGAGACTTGGAGCTCCGGTGGTTCAGATTCTTGTTTTGTTTTTTTATTTCTTTTTTCTTTTTAATCCTCAGTACCTACCACAATACGTGGCCTGATTCATACTCAATATATCGAGAGAAGGGGAAGGTGGGTGGAGGACAGGCACCTGGATGCCTCTACCAGCTTTGCCATTAATCTTCTGTCTGACCTGGGATATTCCATTTTAATTCGTTGAGCCTCGGTTGACCCAACTGCAACTTGAGCTGTTTCATCCATTGAAGACAAGTATGGTTGGAGCCCCTGCTTTTATGGAGAGCCCAACGCTCACCGCAGTGCCTGCCATAACTGTAAGCATGTCCTCTCCTTCTCCAGGACCTTGTGGTCAGAGTCCTGTTTTCATGGATCCGTTCTGTAGCAGGGACAGATGGCCGGCTTCTAATGCATTTGCCATAGCTCTTCCATTATTAATGTGCCCCCTGCATCCCTCTCCCGGGTCCCCTGAGCTCTGGGGAAAGTGTGTTTTTCATCCCAACCAGGCTCTCTTTCACATAGTTTTGCAAGGGCTGGCTGGATGGATATAACTCACTTTACCAACAGGCAGATTTTCTAGGGCATCCCGGCCTCACGGGGCACGTCGAAGGCTCTGGGGTCCGCATGCACCAAGCATCATTCACATGGTGAGTGTCAGCCCCAGACCCTACATTGGCCGCAGTTCACCCAGAAATAGTCTTCTTTTCCCTTGGCCTGGGGCATCTGGGCTCCATATTGTCTTTCCTTTCCTCGTTTCTCTCCAAAGTCGTGATGTGAGGGAGGAATGCAATGTTTACGTCAATAGACGTTGGAGAGGGGACAGTCACAAAAGATGCTAAGTTGTCATCTTCCACAGTGGAAGCCAATAGATTGTTCCTCGGGCTGCCACATCACGAAACCACATGTTCTCGGGAGATGCGGAGGAAGATGACAAGTCAGCCCAGAGAGCTGAAAGTCATTACCTCTGGGGAAAAGGAAGTAGGGAGGGAGGCGTCGCTTTTCCTCAGAAGCCTTGCAGGATTGTTTAAATACTACGCACGTACAACTTTGATAGAAATGAAAACCTAAATTAAACTAGAAACCTCACCGAACTTGAGTAATAATAGCCCATGTATGAGGCCAGTAACCCAAGGCATTGGCTCTTGTGGTGTCTGATGACGAAACAGCCATTTTGAAAACCCTTCCAGTCCCATTCTAAGGAGCCCCCCTTCTCCCTCTGCTATGCACCCCCAAGATTCCGCAGCTCCTACAAGGAGGTTCATCCTGAGAGACCTAGGGGACTTGCATCTTCAACAACATCACAGAAAAAAAAAATCACAGGCTGCAGGTGGGACCCGGATCAGCCCAGTTCAGACCCAACTCAAGTCCAGAGCGTGTCATTCGGGGTCTCTGGCTGGAGGACTTGCTAACTTTCCCACTGGCTCAGCCCCACCTCCTCCTCAGCTTCTAGGGCTCGAAATGAACACATACATGCCTCCGCTGCTGGAAGCAGCAAATCTTCATTTATGGGTGAAAACCGCCAGGCCCAACGGCCGAGAGCAATTTCTCTCATTACACCAACTCCTGGAGCTCTGGCCCGTGGCAGCTGCTGCCCCATTAGGAACGCATTCTCCACGGTGTAAACCGCCCTGCCACCCGCGGGGCTGCGGCCAGCTTCGGGGCGGCCGCCAGATACAGCTGGAACGGGTCACTCAAACCCATGAACTGTGGCGCCTGGAGAAACATTAGTCCCCCAGATAGAGTGTCACCTTCTTCCCATGTGAGCGGTAGAAAGAGAAAGGCGCCCGGGTGAGGGTGGTGGCTGGGTTGCAGTGACGGGAATCACGGGGAGGGCGAGGCATGTGCACACACTCCAACTCACACATGCCCACACACAGATACACACAGCCCACACCCCTGAAGAGGAGCTGGAGGGCTCAGTGGACCCCTGACACATCCAGAAGGACAGTGCATTTAGCCGCAATATCTATGGGCCCAAGGAAAGCACACACTGAGGGTGCATTAGGTTGGTGCCATTCACAAATGGGACAAAGAATTGTTTTTGTCTCCTCGAGGGCAAGCACGGAAACGTGCTTCCTTTGGCTTAAATGGGGAGTGTGGGGAGGGGCACCATGGTTTTATATTACAAATGCTCACCGTCTCTCTCCCTCCACTCCCACCAGAATCCCCCCCTAGGAGCCTTATTGCTCCTAATAGCATCACTTGAATTTTGGTCAAAGATCATAAATATTTGATTTGGACATCCCAGTCCTAAATGGGTGGCTTGGCCTTGCCCGGCAGACCGCCGCCCCCATCCCACCGCGCCCAGCCTGGGTGCTCGCCTGCATGTTTAAATCCCCGGAAAGCTCCAGGCATTGTCAGCGGGTCCTGCTGACCAGGCTGATGTTTTACAGCCGAGCTCTCTCCCCAACAATACCATTTACTGCACACGAAAGATCACAGCCAGCAGATGTGCGCGGCCCCGCTCTGGCCTCTTGAAATTGCATCTGTTTTGAAATGTGACTCGACTTCAATCCGAAGCTGACCATAACATCCACGGCGCGGACGGGAGGTGTTTACTAGATAAGCTTTTGATATTTGATGTTTGCTAATCATATTAAAGCCTTGAAACAAAATCCCAGCCACAATCAATCCTCACAATTGTACACATGAGGCAGGAAATGCTGGGGAGCTCTGCCCCGGGGTGTTTCAGAGGCTGGGTTGTTCAGTGAGCAGAGCGGGGGTCTGGCGGTCAAGGAAGCAGGACTTAGCGACTCGCTCGGATTCTTTCAGGGCCAGCTGGGGGTAAGCCGCCTTCCCCGCTGGGTCTCAGTTTCCCCATGTGAGAATTGCGGCTCAGGCATGCCAGGGTCCTTTCATAGGCCCAAGGCCTGGCGATCAGGAGCCTTCACATAACGTCACCTGGGAATGGATGGATAGCCGTGGGTAATGGATCCGACTTTGCCGCAGTTTCCAGCTCTCTTCCTTCTGTCCAGCCTGACTCTGTGACAGCGATGCTTTGCTGTCCCACGACGGCCACACGTCAGGAGCAGCCCCTCCCTGCAGCGGCTCAGACTGCTTTGCTGACTGGGCAACGGGACGGCTCAGGACCCAGACCAGAACTGAGACTCAAAGACTGGACTCCTTCCCGGAGGCCGACCCTAAGGATGGAAGTCAGCTATTTAGGGTTGAAAGTAGCTCGGGGGTCATCTCAGCCACCGATTCCCATTCCTAGGCGAGCACTGAGGTTCCCCCACCCCCACCCCCTGCCCCATGCATCAGGCCTCAGAGCCTCACTACCTCGCTGACCTCACCTCATATCTACTGCTCCCTCCACTGAGATGCCCTCCTAGATTATCTCCTGCCTTAACCATGTTCCTGCTGTAGGCTTACCTTGCACTGAATTTCAAAGTGGACGAAGCCTGAACCCCAGGGGAGACGGGAGGGCTGGGCTACAGCGTCTTTGATCGGCTCTCCTGTCTGCTTTTCCTATGCCTGGCCCTCCTTCCCAGAGCCCAGCCAGCACCCCATCCTTGCGTGTCCCTATGAAGCTGACCCAACAGCAGTTACTAACAAGGGCACAGGATGTCACCTTCCTCAGACGGTCTATCTTTTTTAAAAGGGACCAGGAAGCCTACACACCTCCAAGGCTCGAAGGAGCTGGAGCCATCATGGTGGGCTGGCAGGCAGGCATTCGTTAGGCTGGTCTTTCTAAACACAGCAGTCTCCCACAGAACCACCAACCTCGGCCACCAACGGTCATCTTGGGGCTCCCAGGGGGTTTCCGGGCCATCCGGTCAGAAAATATGCATCACCAGTCACCCTGGCCAGTTTTGTTCCGTGGTTAGATAGTCAGCCCACACACTGAAGGGTCCCAGGTTCATTGCTGGTCAAGGGCATGTACCTTGGTTCCCCAGCCTTGGTCGGGGTACATGCAGGAGGCAACCAATCAATGTGTCTCTCTCACATCGATGTTTCTCTCTGTCTCTCCCTCTCCCTTCCACTCTCTCTAGAAACCAATGGAAACATATCCTCAGGGGACGATTAACAACAGTGGTGAGGTTTTGCTTACATTCAAGGGCCCTAGAGGTGTTCGCTGAGCTGGTGTCGATGGGTGGAAGATGAGAGCGAGGGCATGGGCCGGGATCCCTGCCACCCACCGTCTACCGCCTACTGCCAAAGCTGGCTTTGCCTCCAATTCTCAGATCTGGTGAAACCCCTCAGCAGAGTGAAGTGATTGGCCATGGGTTTTGTCTCGGGGGAGGGGACCTTCTCATGGGTATCAGTGCAGGACATGAGGAAAGCAATTTCCTTTGTGGGGCTAATTTAGTGCTTGGTCACACAGTGAGGCCTGCCTGCTAGGCCATGTCATTCACCAAACTGGCCAATTTAAAACTAGCATTGTCACAGCGAGTGCTCACAACCAGGGACACATCTCTCACCGACGGAGGAGGAGGCAGGCAGCCGGGGGCACGGGTCAGCTAAGGAGGCTCCTGCAGGGTAGTACGTCGCTGAAATCTCAGCACTGACCGCTTTGGGATCTGTGTTATAATTCTCTCTTCGACAGATGAAACCCAAGATCCCAGAAGGAATAAGGAGTAGAAACAGGACTTAAGCCTGAATCTCTGACCCAACATCTGGACTCGGCCATGAAACCTCTCAGATGTCCCTGTTTCCCAGGAGATTTAAAGATGGAAATTAGGCCCTGGCCAGGGTGGCTCAGCTGCTTGGAGCATCATCCTGTATGCTGACGGGTGTGGGTTTGGTTCCTGGTCAGGGCACATGACTGGGTTACAGGTTCATTTCCCAGGCCAGGCACTTTCAGAGGGTGGTGGGTCAATGTTCTTTCTTGCATCAATGTTTCTCTCTCTCTCTCTCTCTCTCTCTCTCTCTCTCTCTCTCTCTCTCTTTCTCTCTCTCTCTCTTCCCCCTCTCTCTAAAATCAGTGAGCTTAGGGAGAGGTGGGGGAGATAAGAGATCAACCGAAGGACTTGTATGCAAGCATATAAGCATAACCAATGGACACAAAACTCTGGGGGGTGAGGGCGTGTATGGGTGTGGGGTGGGGGGCGGGCAATGGTAAGATATGTACACATATAATTCCTTAATTAAAAAATGAAAATAAATAAATAAATAATAATAAAATAAAATCAGTGAGCTTATCCTCAGGTGAGGATTGATAGAAATAAGACGAGTTAACATTTCACAAAACCCCCAGAGAACAGACTGACAACTTCCTTCGTCGGTGCTGGGCCCTGCGGGTCCTGACAAGTGCCTGGGACTCAATGTTACTCCTGCCTCTATCAGATCCTCTGAGGAGCAGGCCACTGAGACCCTGCCCTTTGTCAGGGGGCCAACACCCACCAGCCCCGGCTGCCGCAAGGGCCTCCTCGCACAGCTGGCCCTCCCCCAAAGTCCCTCCGGAAACCTGAAGCTGCCTCTTCCACTTCACGGACCCAGTCACTGTCCTGACGCCGGGAAGGGTGAGGATTGTCTGGCTCTTGCACCCAAGTGGTTGCTATTGTTTTCGTTGCCACTCTTTTGTGTTTTACTTTTTAAAACATAGTCATAAAATCCACCTTTTCCATTAGAAAAAGTGAAATTAATTTTAATCCCCTATCATGCCGTCAGTCAAAAATTAATACTTCCTTCTAGTTTTTGTCTCTGCATGGTTGTGTCTGCTGCTCTATGAAAGGGTGTGCTTTTCATAATTGTGACTATGCACAATTTCATATCCTGTCACTCCTCTTAATGTTATGACGTAACCATTTCCCTCTGTTTTCATAGTCTTCATAAACATCCTTTCAGCAGCGGCCGAAAAACCTGTGGTGAGGACGGAGCACCGCTTACATGTGAATCCCCTGTTGTTGGAGTTCTAGGTTATTCCCAGTTCTCCCCTCTTATAAACAATGCTGGAATGAACACACTCACTTATGGATTTCCTTCAGAAAGATTTCATAAGTGACATGACTAAGTCAAGGGCTACTAAGCATGTAAGATCCTCGATAGATGTGTTCAAACAGCATTCTAAATATTTAATTATATTGTAAACCTTGGCTCACAGAGTGTCAGAATAGGAAGGACACGTTTCCATCACCTTGTCAGCCTCTTCCCCTTCCAGATGAGAAGTCCCAGTGGGTCTGTGAGATCGTCATCCAGCAGTCACCGCTCACTCAGCAAGATGGTCCCCACCCTATATTGTCCTCCCTTCAGCCACGCTGGGCATTTGGCTTTTGCTCAATTCTTCCCTCTCTTCTCTGCCTGGAATATCTTCACGTTGCCTCCTAGCCCATTTGTCCTTATGGGAAAGGCCACACAGACTTCCAAACTGTGGGCCCTCCTCTGTGGGGGCACCCCCCACCTCACCCCGTCAGCTGGTCATCATCTGTGCTGGGAGCGTGACAGGAACATGAAGGCCCAGTGTGAGACCCCCACTGCCCCCCAGGATGACAGCTCTGACCCCACCTCCCTGCCAGAGGTGTGGCTGCCCCTACCCATGAGCACCACAGCGAGTGTTCAGTCACATTGCACATGTTCTTCCTCTCCTGGCCCAGCCCAGGCCCAGCGCTCCACACTAGGTCATGGCCAGTTGGGCCCAGCTCCACTGAGAAGCAAGTTCCTCATCCCCTCCCTGGCCATTCCGCCACTCTGCACAGGGACAGCCTGGTCAATATCCAACAGTGACACTTTTCAGCCAGAGACCCGGGTTCAAATTCTAGCTCTAACACTTACAGCAAAGAGGCAAGTGCAAGTGGAATCTCCCTGAGCACCAGTGTTCCCACCGTGGAACATTCCATTACTCCTGACAGGGTCACTGTGAGAAGCAAGCATTTGTCAGGCACCGTTCTTCCTCTCCGAGCACCCAGACACCTGACTCGGTTTTCTTGTCCCAAAGGACCCTCGGTGAGGGTCTGGCCACCGTGGGCAAGCTGGGAAGAATCGGACACACTCGCCCCCTCCTCCTCCTCCGATAGCTACAGGCTAGCGGGACGTCGTTGTCAGGAAGCAGTGTGTACAAGACACCGAGCCTGACTGTGTAATTATGCTGGGATTCCTTCTAGTAATTAGCTTTCCGTAGGAGAAAGGCAAATCATTATCTTTCCGCCTCAGATCCAGACAGTACGTTCCGAGGCAGCTCTCCGCACATCCGGGAGGGGCGGGAAGGGTGCCACCCAGCTGAACGCAGAGCTGCGTGAAGCCAGGAAGTGTGCTCAGGGATGATCTGCACAGACAGAGCCACATTTCGGAGGAGGGGGAGGGCTTTGTGCTGCCCAGGTAGGTGCCATTAGAAAACGGCATGTGCCAAGTGCTGCCAGGAGCTCTGCAGGCAGCCTCTGCCAGGATGTGGTGTTCAGAGCTGGGCCCATGCCCGGGACACACTGGCAGGTGCCAGCAGAGGGACCACACCGGCCGAGCGGAGTGCACATCCCCACGGCCACTCTGGGGCCAGGATTTCTGATCCGATCTCCTGGCTGCCTCCAGGGTCTTCCACGTGAACACACCTGCCTCCTAACCTCAAGCACAGTTCTCCACCCCGCCCCTCTGGTCGCCTGGCTAATTCTTTAACCTCCAAGAATCATCAAGTGGGATCTTGTCCAGCAAAAGGCTTTGTCTTCCTTGAATGCCCCACAGAGGGGTAAGGCTTGTATTTCCCTCAGCATGGCAGATCCCGGTGGCCTTGGCCATTCCTCTCACTGAAATATTGTTCTTGATATACATCTCTTATATCCCTGGAAGCTAATCCAGCTCCAAGCATATGATAGAGCATTTGTGGAGTAAGTAAATGAAAAGGACTCATCTGACCAAGAATAGATTATTGATTGGAAATCAATGAGTGGAGGAACATATTAATGAAAGAAAATACGTTTACCTTTTTGACAGTATTAAATCTGGGCTAACCAGGAGCAAATAATACACTAATAGACACACACACACACACACACACACACACACACACACACACACACCACAGCGGAGGGGATCCTAGGTAGGGTCCTAAAATGTTGAGGCACAGCAAAGGCAGCCTGGCTGGGTGCTGATGGGCGAGCCCAAACTTCCTGAAGAGGCACAGAGACAAATGTCCATGCACCCAGCTGTCTAGGGGCAGACAGGGAAGTTGTATTCAACTGCAGTTGATGCTCAGGGTCGTTTCCTCAAAGTCCTTAACTGGAATTGGAACTAGATTGTCCGCTTCGGAGGAAATCCACTCATTCTCCAAGCTGTCCGATACCACCTGACTGTGTTACTGTGAACATTTCCATCTGTCTCCATAGGCTCCTCCTTCCCTGTGGGGTCCAGCTCCTTCTCTCCATGAACTCAGCATGCCTAAGCACCTGCCGTCTCCACACCTCCTGACGGCCACTGCCTCGCCTCCGTGCTGGCGCCACCACCAGCCTGGGAGTCCATCCAGGCCAGGGACTAGGGTTGTTTCCCTTCTACATTCCCGTGCGAAGCTCATGGCAAAAAGCATCCAGAAAAGGTGCTCAGTGCCTCGGGGTAGAGATAGTGAGCAAATGAATTGATTCTTCCAATGTTTCAAAAGCTCACCCACTCCTTCCCAATACCTCTACCACCTCTCCGACCCTTAAGACCCTTAAGCCTTCGGTTCATAAACCATAGTTATTCCCATTTGGTTACCCAATGCTCCTGCTAAAGCTATCAGAGCCCTAACCGTTTGGTTCAGTGGATAGAGTGTTGGCCTGCGGACTGAAGGGTCCCAGGTTCGATTCCAGTCAAGGGCATGTACCTTGGTTGTGGGCACATCCCCAATAGGGGTGTGCAGGAGGCAGCTGATCAATGTTTCTAACTCTCTATTCCTCTCTGTAAAAATCAATAAAATATATTTTTTAATTAATAAATAAAGCTATCAGAAGTCACCCTACACCTGGTGGAAGTGGCCACACGTTCATTGCTGCAGGCCCTGGGGTGAGGGGCGCCTGCCTGCATGGAGCTCACGGCTGGGCAGGCCCGGAGGTGGAGGGGTTTGGGGGGAAGGGAGACTGTCACTGCCACAGCTGGTCACGGAGGTGTCCTCACAGAACTGCAAGTCCCATGCTGCAGGGGCAGGAAGAGTCCATTAATGCGGTGTCTACAGAGCTTGGAGGCTCCGAGAGGCGAGAGCATTCCAGGGGACGACAGGCACATGGAGAATCCTGGGAAATGCTGAGTGGGAGATGAGACAGCCAGGCAGGAGGGGCTGGGGAGGCCTGGAGGCTTCAGATAAAGCTCTGTCCCCCGAGAGGGAAGAAGCCCCCTCAGGCTTTTGAGTTTTGAGGAGAGAGGGCTCTGATGGAGAGAAATACTGAATTGCCTCCCCTGAGACCCACCCTATTCTGATCTCCAAGCCCCATCAGCCGAGTTCCTCCCCTCTAAGGGCCCAATCACGCCAATGGGCACACCCTCCGGGTGGGGGGTCAGACCCATGGTGGCAGTGGGGAGCCCAGCTCTAGGTAGGCAAGATCAAAAGGCCCGAATGACCTCTGGGGTCACAGTGACAAAGTGCTTATGGGCTGGAAGAGGATGGCGCCATTAGAGTAAGGAAATGAACGCTGGCGTTTTCCCCCTGAGTGGGCACACTGGGAGCCCACGGGAGGGAAGGCCGGGGCGGAGGCGGGCGGTGCGGAGCCAGCCCTGCTCTCTGGCCCGGGAGTTAATGTGGACCCTGGACACAGTGGAAGCACTGACCCGGCTGCAGCTTTAGAGTGAGAACACTGGCGAGGTCAGAGCCGCCTGACCCCCAGCGAGGTTAACCAGATCAAAGACTCCGCTGATTGCCCAGCCCACTGTGCCCCTAATGACTGTAAAATTGGAGTTTCCACCAGCATCGCATTGGCCTAGCTACCTCTTCAGGTAGCCTTGGAGCAGGGGTGAGAGCCACCCAGATGGGGACCCCTCAGCCCTACATCTCACCACCTTGGTGACCTCACTCTTCCTCCTGAATTGTTCTCCTGGGACCACCCCCACCCACCCACCCACCCTTCCCAGAGCATCCATCACCCCTCCTGACTGCCCGGTTCTGTTTTAGGCAGCAAAAGGAACACTCAGCTTCTAACTGGTTAAAGTGTTGAGTCAATAGGTAAAGAAGTGCAATGAGCCTCCTTCATAAGCTTTTGTTTTGCCTATTGTGACAGTGAGGCAGCCCATTGTGGAAGCAGAGAAAAGCCTAAAGCAGAAGATACAGACCATCCCAGAGAGAAGCTCCTGTCGATGGTCTTAGTGTATTTCTTCCCCACCTTCTCTCTGTGCACTTGTTGTTACCTAGCTAAGGCCGTTTTGTGTCTACCAGTTCATACCTTGAATCTTTGGAGTTGAGCATATCCTCAGAATATTCTCACGTGATTAAAAACTCTCCATAAATATGACGTTTAATATCTACATTAGATTCCAAGGCAACAAACCTAGAATAGAAAGGTCCACAGTGTGATTACGCATTCACCTTTAGGTCGTTTCTCATATACATATTATTGATATGAATACTTCTCTAATGAACATCTTAGGCATAAAGTTGTGTTCACACTTCTAATTATTTCTTTATAACAGATTCTCAGGGACATATAATGAAATCACCCCATCAAAGGGTATAAATGTTGGGAAGAAATTTTATTTCCATTTTTAAAAATGATTCTAAACCAACTTACACAGTGATCATCAAGGATACAGAGACCACTAAGATATGTCCTCTACCCTTTGAGAGCCCACATTACATACATTACACGCCACTCTAATTCCATGCAAAATGGACCACCATTGTCATTCTATGTGGGAATAGCTTAATAAAAAATACTGTATAATGTTTAAGAGCATCAGGAGGGAAATCTCCCTACCATGCAGAAATGGAAAGTTCCGTTCTCATTTAAGAGCCATTTGCATCACATGCTTGATCTATGATCCTCCTCTCCTGGAAGTCAAGCCTATGGAAGTTGAGCGATTTGAGACCAAATGGGCATCTGTCATCCCGCTGCCAGGCTGGTTTCTGCCCCTGGGCCTTTGCTCACATCCCCTGCCTGGGATGCCTCTTCCCAGGAAAGTTGTTCATCAGCCTCCAAAGGCCAGATCCAATCTCATCCCAGAAGATGTCCCAGACCTTCCCAGTTCACACTGAATTCATTTCATACCCGTTGCCATGACCACAAAGGTCAATTGTTAATGCAACATGAGCTTCTTGAGAACAGGGACCTATCTTACTCATCTCACAAAGCTTGGCATATGATTGGAACTCAATATATATTTAGTGGATCAATAAAAAGGCATATACCACTTATCAAAAAAATAAACCGAGGCGTATTAAAATTTTTTAGAGTTGATTTGAGCAAAAATCTATTTCAGTCAGGAGAGCCAAACCAGAAATGGTTAGGAGCACTCCACTACAGGACCAAGGGCATAACTTTCAGAAAGAAGACTTGGAGACAAAGCAAGGAAGTTATCTGATTGGCTGTTGCTTAAGTGGATGCCTTATTTGGGAAAGCCTGGTTGGCTGTGATTGGTTGTTCCTAGGTTCAGATATCTTAACTTTGAAGCAATATAGGCTTAGGTTTTGGTTTGCTTACTAGGCTACTAAGACATTAGAGCCACCTCAGTCTAATGGCCTTTATTATATTTGCTATTTACTAATTATTTCTTTTGTATTAATCTTACCTTTTAAGACAGACTATGTGGAGAAATGCTTAGAGTTTGGTGTTGGGGGGTGAAAGTCAAATCCCAGCTCTACCTCCAGTAGCCGTGTGACCTTGGGCAATCCTCAATTTTATCATCTGCAAAATGCAAACAATCATAGTATTTATCTCGTTGGGGTTGTTGTTAGGATGAAATAATGTACTGGAAAGCAAAGGAGCTCTCAGAGATTATTAGGGCTGTGTCAAAAGGATACAGGAGCCAATCTAAAGGATTGTCCTTGACCAAAAATGACACAATTTGAGCACGGAAAAGAAAAATAACAAAAAGGAATGAAAAGTTAAGTACAGGGCTGGGCAAAAGTAGGTTTACAGTTGTGAGTACACCAAAGAGTTTTTATTCTTGTATTATTATTTATTTATTATTTATTGCATTATTTGTGTGTATTATTTGTCTTCTTATTATTGCTATAATTTCATATCCTTACCTATGGTTTATCTTTTAGGTAATAAAGCTATTGTAATAACCATAACCCACTTGTCTTTTTCCATAGGAACAACTGTAGACCTACTTTTGCCCACGGATTTATGAAAAAAATCGTGAGTTCATAACAATGTTTTAAATCTTATTATTCACCTCAGGTGTTGTTGGGGCACAAAGTAATTCTGACAAAAATGATAAAAAAGGATAAATCTAGCATTTTAGAAGTGAATTCAATGATATAGCACATTTTTCTCATTTAATTTGTTAGCACAGAGTAGGGACTCAATAATGTTATGCTTTACTAGATAATAAGAGTATGAGTTTCTTGAGAGCAGGAAATGAATCGTGTTCTTTCTTTTTTTAATTGTGTGCCCACCACCCCAGTTCAAGTCTCTTTCTATCAGAATCATCTTCTTTCTAATTCCTTCTTTCTTTTGATGAATTATTTCTATTTCAGCAGTGACCAGTTTATGCTTAGGCTCTGAGTAGGTACTCAACAAATATTGATCAATTCCCATCTCAGAATCCACAAAAGTCTTCCAATGTCACATTCTTCTACTTTTGGCTTTTTAAAAGGCAAGATGAGAAAGTCTCGCAGGCAGAAGGCAAGGGCTCTGGGAGGCCACACTTTGATCCAGGCCGGCGAGTCCCTCCCCTCCTCTCTCAGCCTCACTTCTTTAACAGAAGCAGAGGAAGGAGTCTGCTTTAAGAAACCAGATCATTAGAGCTAAAAGGGACCCTTGCAAACACACCACCCAACCCCCTCGTTTACAGATGAAGCAACTGAGGCTCTGGGAGGTTAAGTGACTTGCCCAAGATCACAAAGCCAGCTAGGCTCCAGCTGGGGCTCTTTCTGTGCAGTAAGTCACTGAAAAAGACATTCAAAGCTCAGTTTTAAGATTGCTGAGATGGATCTGCTGAGGCAACCAAGCTCAGCCCTGCTTCTGGAGAAAGGAAGAGAACAAGAATGGCTTTAACCACTCTGCACAATACTTGTTCCCAGGTGCTATTCTGCACAGCATTTGGAAGGCCACTTGTGGAAATGTCATGGAAGTTTCAAGGTGGGATCATAGCTTTTCTAACGCTCTTGGGCCAAAGGGCCACATCACATGTTCTTAATGGGCCTGGCCTTCCCAGGCCATAGGGGAGCTATTAATCCCTAACCCCTCACCCCAGCCCGGCCATGGGTACCAACCCCAACACATCCAGAGCATACTCATACTAAATATTTTTCCCACGCTTTCCCATCTCGAAATGGTACCATCCGCTCAGCTGTGAGGTCCAACATCCAAAAGTCATGTTGGCCCTGTTCCTTGCTGTATGTCTAGGTGCCCTCCATCTGCAAGTCCCATTGGCTCTTCCATGAAAGCACACCTGGGGTCTGATGGCCTCATCCTTCTTCACTGCTACCACCCTAGCCCAAACCACGGTCTTTTCAGACTTGAGCTGCACCTGGAGCCTCCTAACTGTTCTCCCTGCAGTCACTGCTCAACCGAAAGCCTCCATGTAAACCAGATCAGAGCCCTTCCTGCATCAAAGCCTCCAGTGGCTTCCTATTGCACTTCAAATAACACGCTCAGCAACTCCAAAAGGCCCTCTGAGCCCAGACCCCTGCCTCTCCAAGCTCCTGGCCAGGCCCCTCCTCTCAGTGACCATACACCAGCCTCACAGCCTTTCTGTCCCTTGAATACACCTGGAATGCTCTTCACAGGACTGATGCCCTGTCATCCCTCTGGACTCAACTCAGGTGTCAACTTTGCTGAACGGCCTCTGAGCCCACCCTACCCTGGTCACACTATACCTTTGCTGTTCCCTCTTCCTGTGACACTTATTACTGTTCTTCCCAGCATTGACCCTTCTGCATGCGTGTCCATCTCCGCTTTCTAGTGGGAGCTCCATGGGGATAGGACTTGTCTGTCTTGCTCAGCGAGGCACCCTCTGTCCCTCACACATCACAGGTCCCAATAACTATTGGTTGAAGTTATGGGTTGAGATGGGTTGAGCTTCTCTGAGCCAACAAAAAGAAAACTAACTTCAAGAAAGCTTCCCTGGCCACTTCCAGGACCCCGCCAGACCCTGATGGTTAATCCTCCTGGTTCTCCAACCTGGCTACACATTGGAATCACAAGGCAGTTTTGAAAACCATGAATGCCTGGGTTCCATCCCCAGCCAATCAGATTTAATTTGACGTTGCTAAGGGCCCAGTGCTTGGAGACTAGAAACATTTCAAGTTCTCCAAGGGCCCAGTGCTTGGAGACTAGAAACATTTCAGGTTCTCCAAGGGATTCTACAGTGCTGATAAGTTTGGAAACCACTGGTCTCCACCTCTTAAGCAGAAAATGCTCTTGGTCCAGTGTGTGGAGAAGAAGGACAAGAGCAAAGAGAGGAGGAAACAACATTATTTGAATGTCTACTATATGCAAGGTCCCATAATAGGTCATTTTATATGCTCTTTCATTTAACTTGGAAAGCAATACTGTAAGAAGGGCATTATTTATTTCATTCAGGTAACAAACGCATAGCGTTTACCATTACTCTAAGCTCTTTACACTATTAACTAATTTAATCCTCATAGCAAACTCAAGAAGCAGGAAGTATTATTATCCTCATTTCTAGGGAGGAAACTGAGGCACGGAGAGGTGAAGTGGCATGCCCAAGATCTGTTATCAGCACCATCCGTATCCAATCTATTTCCAGTCCAACTGCATAGCCCCTGTGCTATCCTGCCTCTATTACTATCGCTACTTGATAAAGAAATTGCAGCTGAAAGACATAACTTGAAGTCACAGGTAGATGTTTATAGCATCTTTATTCATAACTGCCCAAACTTGGAAGCAACCAAGATGTCCTCCAGTAGGTAAACAGATACACAACCGTGGTGCATCCAGACAATGGAGTATTACCCAGTGTCCAGGGCTAAAAAGAAATGAGCTATCAAGCCATGAAAAAGCATAGATGAAATTTAAATGCATATGACTAAGTGAAAGAAACCAATCTGAAAAGGCTACATACTATAGAATTCCAACTGCATGACATTCTGGAAAAGGCAAAACTGTGAAGACAGTGCAATGATCAGTGGTTGCTAGGGTTTGGGGGGGAGGGAGGGATGAATAGTTGGAGCCCAGAGGATTTTTTAGGGCAGGGAAACTACTCGGTATGATACTATAATAATGGATACAAGTAGAAGACATCTGTGCAAACCTGTGAAATGTACAACACCAGGAGGGAACCTTATTGCAAACTATGGACTTTGGCTGATAATGTGTCAATGTAGGTTCACCGGTTGTAACAAATGTACCACTTTGCTGGGGATATTGATCATGGGGGAGGCTGTGCAAGTGTGGGGGAAGGGATTTTATGGGAAACTTCTGTACCTTCCTCTCAATTTTGCTGTGAACTTAAAACTGCTGTAAAAATAAAGCCTATTTAAGAAAAAAAAAATGTTGCATGGCCCCATTCCCCATACTTTGCATGCTGACGCATCTACTACCGCCCCTTAGACTCAAGAGTTTTGCAAGCAGCGATCGCATAGTTCATTGCTTCTTATTCTCCCAAAAATCTGGCCACGTTGCTAAGGGCCTAGTAGATGCTTAAGAAACAGTTGTTTAAAATTGTAGGGGTGCTCAAAATTAATGGGGTCAGATTAATTTCAAGTACACATGGTATATATAATAGGCTCACTGCCTAACAGTTGTTCTTTAATAAAAAAAAGATTCGAATGATTTGCAATTTACACATCAAAGCACCAGCTGATAGTACCCAGCTCTCTGTTCATTAGTGGACCTTCCTTCTTTATATATAAACGAGAGGCCCGATGCACGAAATTCGTGCAAGAGTAGGCCTCCCTTCCCCCGGCTGCCACACCAGCTTCTCTCTGGCACCCAGGACCCAGGCTTCCCTCGCAGCCTCGGCTTCGTCCGGAAGGACGTCAGGTCTAATTAGCATATTGCCCTTTTATTATTATAGATGAGGGTCTGTGGTTTGTAAAGAGCTTTTGTAAGTTGGTAATCCTAATAATGATTTTAATAATTGCATTAATATGATCATCATCATAATGATCAATATGATAGTGGGCTGTTCTCTGACCAGTGAGAAAAATATGATTCAGATTCCACAGAAGGTAATCCAGTTCTAGAAACTGATTTCCTTTCTTCTTTCATCCCATATTTAAATTCCATCTAAAATGTTTGCTGATTGAGCCTGTCCCGTGTGGCTCAACAGTGAGCTTTGACCTATGAGCCAGGAGGTCACGGTTCGATTCCTGATCAGGTCACATGCCCAGGTTATGGGCTTGATCCCCAGTAATGGGCGTGTAAGAGGCAGCTGATCAATGATTCTCTCTCATCATTGATGTTTCTATCTCTCTCTCCCTCTCTCTTCCTCTCTGAAATCAATAAAAAATATATATATTTTAAAAAGAAGAATAAGATGCTTACTGATTGAATAACATCAGGGCCAGTTTAGACACCAATTATTATGCACAACCTGCATTAGTTCAGCCTCCCCGGCAGGTTGTGCAGCAGCTAGCGCAAGGCTCTCTGTTTAGGGAACGTGCTCCTCACAGCTCTGCTCTGTCTACACGCCAGCCAGACAGACCCCCTGAAATCACTGCCTCCCAGCTGGGGGCCACCTCCACATGCCCGGCATGGTCCTACCTTTCCATCCCATTTCTCTGTTGACTTTTCCTCAAGGCTGTGAGGACGTGGATGGTCACTAACCCTCTCTGGACCTGAGCTGCCTCCTGCCGCCTAATAAGCATTTCGAACCCAGTAAAATATTACTAATTTAGGTTGGGTTCATTGAGAATTTGCTTTTTCCTTTGAAGCCCAGTTTGCTAGCCTCTAAAAGTTGGCCTAAGTAAATGGAAGTATGACTACGCTTATACTCTGCAAATATTTTCTTATTATCTCATTTGAGCAAAGGCCTTTAAGAGAGTAACAAGGATGAGGAAACTGAGGTTCAGAGAGACCAAGCGATTCATCGAAGCCATCCTGCTGGTAAGAGAGCATGAAGTCGAACCCACTTCTGCTGGGTCCATACCTTCTCCTTCTGTGTTTGGCTCAAGTGACTCTGGTTTTGTTATTATTTTAACAGACACATAATAACCCCCAGGTTCCATATCCCCACTGTGAAAACCTGGAATATCAGCGGGTTTGCTGAAATTCTCTCTTATACATTGAAGAGCGTACATAAGTCACTAGTATTTCATTTATTCAGAAGGTGTTATTAGTGCCCTAGCCGGTATGGCTCAGTGAATAGAGTGTCAGCCTGGGGACTGAAGGGTCCCAGGTTCGATTCCGGTCAAGGGCGCCTACCTCGGTTGCACCTACCCGGCTTCTGGTCAGGGCACGTGTGGGAGGTAACCAATCGATGTGTCTGTCTCTCTCACATCGATGTCTCTCTCTCTCTCTCTCTCTCTCTCTCTCTCTCTCTCTCTCTCTCTCTCTCTCCCTCTCTCTCTCCCTTCCACTCTCTCTACAAATTAATGGAAAAATATCCTTGGGTGAAGATTAACAATAAATAGATAGATAAACATTTTTTTAAACGTTATTAGTAATACAGTGGACACCAGGAAATTCTTTCATGGCCAGTGTCCTTGGGTGGCAGGCACAGGCCTCGGCTCCAGACCCTGTCAGTGCAGTTCCCACGTATTCCATAGGCAAAGTAACAGATCTTTATTGCAGGACCGCTGGAGCCAGATGCTGTTCTGGGTTCTGTTTCTACGATAGAGGATATGGCAGCCAGGGTGGTGCACTTTCAAAGGTCAGGGGCAAAGGTGTCAGGGGTCTAAAGACAAGTCTTCCCAACCCCTCACCCTGGCTGATTCCCTGGTGAGAGAGGATGCTAGGACCTCGGGGATTGCTTTGAAAAGCTTTTGGGAGGGAGGCCCTGTGGGAAATGCCTGGAACTCTCTCAAATTGGCTCCATTTCAGACCCCCAGGACCAAGAAAGCATTCAAAGGGGAGTCCTGAAGGAGCCATTTATATGGAGATCGTCTTGGGGGGCTGTTCAGAGCTTGGACGCAGTCCACGGCTAACAGGGCTATTTCTGTTCCAACCAGAAGACGCCTAACCATCTCTGGCTTCCACCCAGTTATAATGGCTAAATACACCCACTTTAACAAGAAAGGAAAAGAAAGAGAGAAAAAGAGAACGGGGTGGGGGACACACACACACTAGAAAGAAAGAAAGAAAGAAAATGTAGTCAAGGAAGAAAGAAAAGGAGACGTGTGCTTCCTTCATTGTGGAACGTCACAGCTGGAAGGGACCTCACATCTTAGCTCACCCAGATGTTTGGAGTTATAGGATCCTGATTCCTACTCAAGGGTGAGAGATGGACAGTGAATGAATGAATGGTCCGGTGACCCACTAAAAACCAACACACACTCCCTCCCAAACTGGACTTTCAGGTACACCTGGGAGCCTGAGGATGCTACCCAGGGCCTTCCATCATGGACAGGGTCTCCTTCCCCCCACTTCTTCTTCCCCCCATTCCTCCTCCTCCCCAAATCCAGGGGGCAGAGGGAGAAGAGAGCTCAGGAGCTGGAGAATGTTGAGTATAAACCCTAGCTCCACTGGGTCTCCGTTTTCTGTGTGTGTAAAATGGGAATGAAAATGTCTACCTAGGAAGGTCCTTGTCCAGATGGCGTAAGTCAGTTGCTGTGTCAGCCACGAAGGAATGCTCAACGCCTTTCTTGCAGAGACTTTCCATGGGGTTCCCTGCAGAACGTGAGTCACTGAAAGTTTTCAGGAAATCAAGTCCCATTTTACGTATTTATTCTTTTATTGTTTGATTTTTAGAGAAAGAGAAGAAAGGAGAGAGTGTGAAACATCAATTTGTTGTCCTACTTATTTATGCATTCATTGACTGATTCTTGTATGTGCCCTGACGGGGGATTGAACCTGAACCTGAAACCTTGGTGTATTGGGGTGATGCTCTAACCCCAGGGCCTAGAATCCCATTTGAGATCCTCATCTTCTCACCCAAAACTGATTGAGAGTCCTGCTGAGGTCAGGGTCACGTGGAGATGGTGGGAACTGATTTAAGTCTTAAAGGATAAGTACCTCATTAAGCATTAAATTGAGACGAGAATAGAAGGGGGATGTTTCTAAGCAGGGGGATCCTCTCCAAAAAAGGTAAGAAGTCACAGAAATGCCTGGGCAGACAATGGGATCTGCCTCGGGCTTGTCTTCTAACAGTAAAATGTCAGGGTGCCTCTCCGAGTAGTTAGCACAGCCATCAATAGGGCCGCTTGACCTAATGATTAACTAATTGATAACAAAGAGTTCCTAAGTGCGATCTCCTCATTAGAAACCTTCGTGATATCGATCAGCTAAGCAGGATTTCTGCAAGTATGTAGGCTCCTCGGAGGCAGCTTTTCCTCCAGGATTTTTTTTTGTAATTAGGTCTGACTCCAGAAACCCGAAGCACCCAAGGTGTGTGCAGGTCACCGGTCCCTTCTCCTCCTGGGACACGGCCCTTCCTGCCTCGCTCTGGTTCATTTCCTCCTGAGCACAGTTATCAACTCTTTCTCTTTCTCAGCCAGGCCTACAGACCAATGCCTCTTGAACCTTAATGTGGACTCGTGGGGTATTTTGTTAAAATGCAGGTTCTGGTTGGGTGACTGTGGGGGGGTGGAGACCGCTCTCCTGCATTTATTTATTTTTATTTTTTTAAATATATTTTTATTGATTTTAGAGAGGAAAATAAAGGGAGAGAGAGAGATAAAAGCATCAATGATGAGAGAGAATCATTGATCAGCTGCCTCCTGCACACCCCCCACTGGGGATCGATCCTAAAACCTGGGCATGTGCCCTGACCAGGAATTGAACCATGACCTCCTGGTTCATAGGTCAAGGCTCAACCACCGAGCCACGCTGGGCCAAGCCCCTGCATTCCTGACAAGCGCTCCGGTCCTGCCAGAGCTGCTGGCCCACAGACCACACTTGGAGCAGCGCACTTGCTGGGAAGGCACTTGCCGCCACCTGCTCATTACGACCAAATCTCCTTGCGAGAGGAACAGGAGCTCAGGAAGCTCACTAATTGATGGGATTTTCTCGGTGCCTCCCTCCTTTTTGGGGAGCTGATAACCATCTCTGGCGCTGGCATAGCAACTTACTGTTTGCAGAGCCATTTCCTGTCTGTCTTCTCATTTCTCTTCCACGCCCCGCACCGTGTGAAGTGGTTCAAGGAGGCCCTTTCTTTCCATTCGTCAAAGGAGGAAAGTGAGGCTCACGGAGGTCCCCATTTTCCAAGCAGCTCAGGTCTGTGTGGCACCGAAAAGCTGCCTCGCCTCGCCCGTGCCTATCATCACCACTAGCTCACAGCGCACAGATCTGGTGGGCTCTGGCCTGGAGCAGAGGGAAGAGGCAGGGGCGGTCCTAGTGTGCCCACTGGACGGCGGGAGTCATCCCGGCCAGGGCTCCACTCTTGAATCAGCCTGTCTTCTCAGGAGCTAAGCACGTCCCCCCATACGTTAAAGTAGCCTGCAAGGGCCTGGCCTGCGTGGCTCCGTGGTTGAGTGTCGACCTATAAACCAGGAGGTCAGGGTTCAATTCCCGGCATGCCGAGGTTGCAGGAGGCAGCCAATCAATAATTCTCTCTCATCATTGATGTTTCTATCTCTCTCTCTCCCTCTCCCTTCCTCTCTGAAATCAATAAATATACACTGAGTGGCCAGATTATTATGATCTCTGAACGCATAATAACCTGGCCACTCAGTGCATATCTTATATAATAAAAGGCTAATATGCAAATTGTCCCCTGGACCAGGAGTTCGACCAGCAAGCAGGCTGGCCAACCGCCCATGTCCCCTCCCCCTGGCCAGGCTGGCTGGACCCCAGCCATGCACGAATTCATGCACGGGGCTCATATACACATACACACACTGAGTGGCCAGATTATATATAATATATATTTATTTTTAATTTTTTTTTTAAATAGCCTGCAAGGACCTGGTCGGCGTAGCTCAGTGGTTGAGTGTCCACCTATAAACCAGGAGGTCAGGGTTCAATTCCCGGCATGCCAAGGTTGCAGGAGGCAGCCAATCAATGATTCTCTCTCATCATTGATGTTTCTCTATCTCTCTCCCTCTCCCTTCCTCTCTGAAATCAATAAATAAATACATATATTTAAATAGCCTGCGAGGGTCTTGTGCCTCAATGCTAGGCATCCTGCATATTACCTATTCTTGCTTTTCCTAACAACCCTGCAAGATACAATTTGTTATTCTCTCTCTTGCAGTCGAGGGAAGCTCACTCATTTACTCAATATCACACAGTAAATGACAGGGCAGGATTCATAGTCTGGGCCCCCCCCCCCCCCCCGCCCCGCCCCTCATGTCTGTTCCTATGGTAACCTGTTTGCATTGCTTAAAGGTATTGCTTGTACTCTTCATCTCCACGTCCCCCACGTCACGGGGCCTGGGAAGGCACTTGAAATGTCTGTTATGTTCCAGAAACATCTGCTGCATAGAATTACGTTAAATTGAACGGAACACTGATTTATAATACATTGTATTTCAATAGTTTATTGCCTCCTGAAGTGACTTGGAAATAAGAACACAGCGTTTTGTACTCTGAAGTTAGCACAACTTGATGCTCGTGAACTTGCTACAGAGGAAATGTTACAAATGGAAGCAGTTATGCACAGGGCGGCTCAGGAACCATAATTATTTGTTTCTGTTTTGTACTTTCTCGTGGGTAAAAGTCCCAACCTGTGCACAAGTGTATTTCTCCGTTCTCATTTCATCCTTAGCAATAATAAATATAAATAATAATCATAACTACTCTGTTTTAAGCACCTATTATTTGCCAGCTACTGCATTAGGTTTGCATTCTTTTGCTTAATCCTTACAAAAAGCCTAGAAAGTACGTGTTATTATCTTTAGAGCTTTGGAAGTGAGCTTAGCAAGCTTAAGTGCCCACCCCAAGTCAGGCCCCCAGCAGGAGGGGTTCCATCCTTCCTCTGACTTTGTCTCCCCTCTTTGTTTGTGCGACCACATCTTTCCAATAATGATGCAAAGTTCGTTTGAAAATGAGATCAGCCCTAGCCGGTTTGGCTCAGTGGCTAGAGCATCGGCCTGCAGACCAAAGGATCCCGGGTTCAATTCCGGTCAAGGGCACGGACTTTGGTTGTAGGCTCCTCCCCAGTCTGGGCCCTGGTCGGGGCTCAGGCAGGAGGCAACCAATAAATGTTTCTCTCTGTCTTTCCCTCTCTCTTCCACTCTTTCTAAAAAAATCAATGGGAAAACATCCTCAGGTGAGGATAAAAAAAAAAAAAAAAGAAAGAAAATGAGATTAAACTGACTCGTTGAAATCACCAACAATAGTTAGATTGTTTTCTCGTGTTTGTGGTTTCCCGTTCTCCGCTCCTTCCCAGCCTCATACCCACCCATGAAATAGACATGACGATTTCTAGGCCATGGGGAATGAGCTGAAGCCCGGAGAAGGGTTATCATCACCCGAAGCCACCCAGATTCAGCCCCCAAAGACACCCCCTCATGTGGAGGTCTGTTCCCCGTGACAACTAGTTAACCGCAGCACATCTTTCCATTTGGGGTTTCACCAGATTGTATTGCTTTTGGCCTAAGTCCACGCAAGGCTTGCGGTGAGTGAAAACAAGGGGCACAGAGTCGTTCAGAGAGAGTTGGGGGGGGGGGGGGGGGGGGAATGTTCCTGAGCATGAACATATTAACATTTCGGACCTAATTTTATACAAAGCCATCACCCAAATCCCTCACTCACAGTCCCATTCATGCAACTGAAATACTTGTTGAAAGGATGAAATGCGGCACCTGACGGGAATTTTGCGCTGACTTTCCAAATGGCGAAAGGAAAGCGATCATAAAGTCATGTTCGAGTCTGGCACGCATTGTCGGTCATTTCCCTCTGATAGAATCGATCCTCTAGGAATGACTCCCCGCGTTCCTGGCACAGTCTCCGACGTGGAGAGCGGGATGAAAACACCGAGGGAGGTCCTTCCCTCCAGCGGCCGCTGGTCTCCGGCCCATCGTTAGCTGCCTCTGATGCAAAAACATGGGCTGCGAACACGGCCAGAAACTGGGGTCTCGGCTCAGGAAGGGGAACGCCCAGTACCGAGGGGTGGGGGGGACCCTATCATTGCCTCCTGAGTTGCCTCACACTGCCCAGGTGAAGGGCGGAAGGAAGTCCAAAGAGTTCCTCTCTCCATCCCTTTCTCCTCAGCACCTGATGGGATGCGTGGTGATGGCACCGATAACCCAGCGGTTGGCTGGATGGTACAGGAAGGAGGTGGGCGGGAGGATGGGAGCCTCTGTGGTCCCACGGGGATAGGAGAGGCCATGGCAGGAAGTGGGGACCTGTGAGCTGAGAGGGATGTGTGGCAGCCTAGACTGGAGTGGGACCTCGGTGCATGGGGCAGGGCGGGGCGGGGTGAGGGCGGAAGCGGGAGCAGGACCTGGACCCTGGGGGTTCCATGCCACGCTAGAGAGCTTGGTCTTTACTCTCTGGATGGCAATCATGGCTCACTGACATTTTCAGGAAGAGAGAGGCACACATGGAATTGTGTTTTTGGAACAGCACTCTGGCCGCAGTGGGGGGTGGGGGAATGGGTTGGTGGGGGGAGGAGTGGCTAAGGGTGGAGGAGAGGAGCCTCCAGACAAGCCAGGGGAGGCCGGAGAGCACCAGGCCTTGGTGCCTTGGATGCTAAAGGAGCTGGGGGGGGGGGGGGGAGTGGCGGGGAGGGGGGATCAAGGCTGACTCCCAGATGTCTCCTGCAGACGACACAGGGGGCAAAGCAGGTTTAAACGTCCAGGGAGGAACAAGAGAAATGCTACTTTATGTTGCTTTTCTGTTGCCTTTTCACTTCGTCTGGACAAGAGGCAACAGTTCAATGCCGCCTTTCTCTTTGCAGCCACTGGTCATTCCCGCAGGAGGCAGTGGCGGGGCTGCTGGGGGCCAGGCCAGGGGGTTAGCAAACACGGGGCTGAGGCCGCCAGCCTTTGCTCAACAGAGAGCGCCCGCTGGGTCTGGCCAGCACCTGCCCTGGGCGATGCCCGACGCCCAGTCCCTGGGGCCTGGCCCTCACCCGGGAGCTGCTTCCAAACCAAACGGGCCGGAGACAAACAGCGAAGGCTGCGTCCCACGGGCCGAGGCCGGGGACTGGAGGTCTTGCTTAGAGACTTCCTCCAACTTAAACTGGAGAGTTTGTCTTGTATTACACTGACTTTATTTGCATTTTATTCTGTGAGTGAGTTTTCTTTCTTTTTTTTTTTCCCAGTTTCAAAACATTTCAATGTAACATTTCAATGTAACATTTCAATGGGGTGGAGGTTCCTCGTCTTCCCCTAGACCTTCTCTCTGTGCGTCTTGGACACTGGGGCCCCAGCAGACCCCCCTCCCCACCCCACCCCCGTGACCGGAAGCTGGAGCAAGCAAATGCCACCCGGTCGAGGCCACTCCACAAAGATCTCTCCGCGTTCCTGGGGGCTCCGCACGTCTTAGAAGCCCCCCTCCCTGGCCACCACCACCCTGTCGGGAAGGGAGAGCCCAGTACTTCCTTCCTCCCTCCCCATCTCTCTCCCCCGGGCTTTGTCTCTGTCTCTGTTTAGCTCTCATTCTGTCTCATCAGCCTCTCTTCGTCTGTCTCTCAGTCTCTCTGTCTCTCTGTCTCTATCTCTCAGTCTCTCTCACCTCTCAGTCTGAGTCAGTCTCTCGATCTCTGGCTCAGTCTTTCTCTGTCTCTCTTTGTCCATCTGTCTTTCTCAAGCTCGGTCCGTCTCTGTCTCTATCTCAATCTCTCTGTCTCTTAGTCTCTCTCTCTCTCTCTCTCGCTCTCTCTCTCTCTCTCAGACTCTTTCTTCCTCTCTCTTTTCAAATTTCAAAGCGCCCCCTTGAATGGCTGACTATTCAGGGCCGGCAGAAGGAGGCCTCTCCGGGGCTGGGCTGCAGTCAAAGCCGCACACACTTCTAAGGGGCTGCAGCCGGTGGAGCAGGGTGCGGGCGGGCGGGCGGGCGGTGCGGGTGGCGGGCGGGCGGCCCTGGGCCGGCCTGGCCATCTGTATGCAAATGTCAGCAGCCCCAGCAAACCTGCCTCGGCCTGGCCGGCCGGCGGGCCAGCCGCACAGCAATTACCAGTGTGCATGGGCCTTTGTGCCGCAGCCCGGCTTTGTGGGTGCCGGGGCTGCCCAGCACCTGCACCAAGGCCGTGGCAGATGGCAGGACTTGGCAGCAATATGGAGGCTTGCCTGAATGTGGCCGGGCCGCAAATGGACATCTTTTATTCCTTCCCGGGGGTGGGAGCTGCAGAGAGGGGATTCGTGCTAGATGACCAACCACTCACACACCGGGCAAATGTTTCCTGCGTGCCTACTATGTGCCCCTCCACCAGAGCGAAGGAGGACAGAGAAAACCTGGGAAGGAGCTACTGACACTCACAACTGCTGTGTATAAAGTTGGTGACGGGGGGTAAGAAAAGTCTCTTCATTCCTGGGGACTGCAGACGTGGTGGCCCCCTAGAGCCCAGCTCCCCACAGAGCCCACCCCCTGCCGGGCCCCCCGGGCCCACACTGTGTGCACTGCTGGAGGGCCAAGGTCCGAGTGCTTTCTCCCCGCGAGTTTGTGTTGTCTCGAACCCCAGCTGAGAGGGCCTCGGCCCAGGGCTCCAGGTGAAGGCAGGAAAGGGCTGTTGCTGGTGCACCTGCCCTCGGGTGGGAAATGGCTGCGGAGACCGGGGGTGACACCGATCTGGTGGGGGGCACCTGTCCCCCAAGATGCCTGTGCTAAGTGGTCTTGCTCAGGCTGGAGGCCTTACCAAAGCACCAGCGTACAATCCCGCAGCCCTTCTGCCCTTGACAAAGGAGGAAGCTGATTCAGAGACGGTTAGTGAAGACGGAGGTCTCAGGCTGAGCTGAGAGGAGAAACCCAGGCTAAGCCTCGGTCTCCTGGCCCCGGCATCGAGCTGATAGGGCTGATCTTTCCCTACCGTGGCCATTCCAGTGCCGGGCCATTTAGAGAACACCTTCAGGCGGGGCCTAAAGACCCTATTTTACTGCCAGATAATGTATGCAGCTGTCACTGTCCCTCCACGTACCTGAGCCACACTCCTTCCCCGGCCCTCTCTCTGCCAATCTCTTACCCCACCCGCCCCCGCCCCTGGTTCTCACCCCAGCTCTCGTCCTGTCATTGGTTTGTAGCTGTTTGCTCAGTTGTATTTGCCATGAGCTCTCTGGATACCGAGGGACAGCGAGCCGGGGCTGCTTTGAAACCCAGCACAGCTCTGCTCCCCGTAGCGGAGCAAGCCGTGTGCCCGAGAGCCTCCCCGTCGCTGGCCTTAGTCCTTCCTTCCGAGAAAATCCGGGGGGCGGGGGGGAGGCGGTGACAGTACAAACACTACAGCGGCAAGAGTAGCAGGACAGACAGGGAGAAAGGAAAGACTGCGCTGTGCAATCGGATGCCTGGCCAGATGTCAGTTTTTGAAAAATAGGAAGCAGTGTGTGTGTGTGTGTGTGTGAATAAGAGAGAATGGGACTGGGAACCAGAAGACGAGTTCTAGGCTCAGACCTGCCAGGAACCAGCCATGCTGCATTGGACGTCAATCAAATTATCTGGGCCACATCAGGAAATGCAAGAGCATGGATGAGATGCTTTCTGTGCTTCTGTTGTCGTACGTGCACGGAATCACACACACACGTGGGTGTTCGCATAGCTAAGCGACGCAGATATACACACCTGCTCAATCACCAGTGCAGTCTCCCCATCTCTCCATCAGGGGTAAGCCATCAATTTTTCCAGTGCTCTCTAGAAGAGAGAGTTTATCATGGCTGTTTTACGTGGATGTTTGATGTTCAAAGAGCCAGAAGGGAAAGAAAGAAAGAAAGAAAGAAGAGAAGGCGGGGAAGAAGGAGCAAGGAAACCCTTTCAGACACACACTGGTTATCAGGTCTTGGCTCAAAAGTTCCCCCATGTAACGTGTGCCATTAAATCCTAACAGCCCTGGAGGGCAGGTAGGCATTATTTTCATTATTTTTGTAGTAGAGTAATTGAGGGTCAAATATGACTTCTCAAAGACAGACACTAATCATCCACCTTTTACAAATGAGAAACTGAGGCAGGTAAGTAACTTGTCCAAAATGTCTTGGCTAATACAGAGCAGAATGGAGATTTGGCCCCAGGCAGTTTGGCTTTATACACGGAGTGGCCAGATTATTATGATCTCTGAACGCATAATAATCTGGCCACTCAGTGTATAACCCAGGGCACCTTATAGCTTCTCCAAACACCCTCGCAGCAGCGTCCTGGCCTGCTACTCCCACCTACACACATTCAGGATCATGCTTATCACCTCACACTCACACCACAAGCACACACCCACACATGCACATGCACATTTAGAGTGCTTACTGTCTTACTTTTCTACATCTCCAAATTCTTCCCCTTTTTTCATTTTTATGATGTTTAAAATTTTTAATATTATGTTTTTATTGTCTACAGTGAACATATTTTTATGATAGGAAAATGCATTTCAATTATTAAAATTATAAATGGCAATTTGGCTGGGTATAGAATTTTTGAATCACAATTTTTCTCCCAGATTTTATAAATGTTCCATTGACTGCCTTTATTCAATATTGCATGGAAAAGTCTGAGGTCTCCTTGATTTTTTTTTTCCTACTGTACTTATTGGGTTATTTTGTTTTTTTCTGTCTGAAGTTTTCTAAGATTCTTTTGTTATCTGTGGAATTCAATATTTGCAGCAGAATATGTCAAAATGTTTGTCAGATTTTATTAAATCATTCTGATAAAGTTCACTCATAATTTCACAACTTACTTTAGTTTCAGAAAAATTTTATTCTGTACAATTTTGAATATTTTTTTCTGATTTGTTCTGGGCACAGGCCCAGCTATTATTTATTTTACAGTCCATGTGTACATCATCTTTACTCTGATCTGTTTTTTTGTGAGTACAATATCTTCTTTTTTCCTCTGGAGTTACATATCATTTATTTTTTTTTCAATATGATTTTGTTTTAGGTTCAGGTGTACAGCATAGTGATAGATAATTACATACTTTACAAAGTGGTCCCCCCAATATTTCCAGTACCCACCTGGCACCATTCATAGTTATTACAATATTATTGACTACTAGTAGCCCTGCACACGAATCCGTGTGCCAGTAGCTCGCTGCTGCCCTCCAGTAGCTCTCTGCCTGCTGCCCCTCCCTCCTGTAGCTCCCCCCCCCCCGCCCCTTATAGCTTGCTGCCCTGCCCTCTCCTGTAGCTCTCTGCCACCCGCTTGTAGCCAGTAGCTCGCTGCCGCCCTCCTGTAGCTCTCCACCCACTGCCCCACCCTCCTGTAGCTCCCTCCGCCCCCTCCCCTTCCCCTCTCATAGCTTGCTGCCCTGCCCCCTCCTGTAGCTCTCCACTGCCCGCTTGTAGCTTGCTGCCCCACCCTCCTGCTGATCCGTGATCCAGTCGTTATGCGGTCGGTCATTATGCTTCACGGCATAACAACCATTTGCATATTACCTCTTTATTATATAGGATATTCCCCATGTTGTACTTTATAGCCCCACTTCCATTTTTTGAAGGCCCAATTTATTTACCTCCTCCAAGAAGCCTTAGCCAACCCCCCAGCACCCCAACTTCTTCAGCGCTTTATTTCACTCACACGCCCTTGGCACTTATACCCTCGATCTGCTCCGCCATGTGCAGCATTGGCTCCTTGCAGGAGGCATCATTTTACTCGTCTTGGGATCAAGTCAGTGCCAAGCAGACTGCTCCGCAAGTTGACAGCACGAATGAATGAAGAGGTGATAGTATTTACAGTAAGCACTTTGCTTTCATTCCCACCCGGCCTCGCTCCCCAAACAAAAACAATGAAAGGGTTTCACTCAGTGCCGGCGCCGTTTACTCACTTCTTAGAACAAGTGTGTTCCGTAGACACATTATCAATTTTACAGTCGATCCTCATTATTTGGGATTCCATATTTGTGTATTTGTCTACTCACTAAAATATGTTTGAAATAACAAAATCAATACTCATGGCACTTGTACAGTCATTCCTGAACTCGGGCAGGGGTGAAAATGTTGAGTCACCCAATGAACACGTCCCCAGCTGAGACTGAACAGGGGCGCTCTGCCTCCTCGTCTCAGCTCTCATACTGTAAGAAGTGTCCTTTTCTCGGCCCACCGACAGCTGTGGTTTTCATCTGTGTGCTTCGTTGGGTGATTTTGTTGTTTAAGATGGCACTCCCGTGTTTCTAGGTGTGAGAAAGCTGCGAGGTGCCCTATGAGGAAAATGCATGTGTTAGATGAGCTTCGTTCAGGCACGAGTTAGAGTGCTATTGGTCCTGAGTTCAATGTTAATAAGTCAACAATATATATCCAATGAGGTATCTTTAAACAGAAACACAGGTGAAACTAGGCTATGGGTTGATCAGCTCACAGGAACCTAACCCTCTATTTCCCCAGGAACAATGGCTTAGTATTTTCTGATTCAATGTTTGTGGAGACTTTATAGAATATAACTATTGTGTATAAGTTATGTACAATCACATATGCATATATGTATGTATGTATGAGTGTGTATGTAGGGATATATATATATATATATACACACACTTTCCTATCAATAACAAGCATCATTTTAAATCATTTAAAAAACATTTAGAAAACTAGCTTATCTTTTCTTTGTGAATGAACAATAAGGAAAGGGTGACTCTATCCTAAGAACCTATCTCCTAACCTTTGACTTGTGCAGTCTCCTTTGAAGCTGAGTAGCACCAAGCCAGCTTTGAAGCAAAGGAAGCCCAGGCCTTCCTCCTGATTCTGAACCCCCTTCTGTGGGAGGCCCCAGGACTGGACGTTCCTAGTAGAATCCTTGTGTGGCCTGCCTGGGGCTGCCAGCTCCTAAGAACAGGAATCGGGTCCCTTCCTTGGGAAACCCCTCAAGTAGCCATTGATCTCATTGCTAGGAAGCATTCCTGGTCACGGCATAGCAGAAAAATTCCGTGTAGACATGTCAGAGCCGCCTGGCTCGCTTGTCAGCAGGACTCCAGTCTACACCGCTCTGAAAACCAGAGTCTGAAGTCAGAAAAACTCTAGCCAAAGCCATTTTCTGACTTCCCTAAATAACCCCTTGTAGACGGCTAACCTTGCTCCCCGAATCTCCTCACTGATGGCTCACCTTGGTCCTCGGTGCTACAATTTCATTCCTTTCCTGGCTAATCGGTTCTCAGCCCGCAAAGACAAAGCATGGCTCTCGGCTGAATGACACCCATTCATGTCCCCCAACACTGTCATTAGACCCCCCTTGGGCCAGCCTTCTTTGGTTAAATGATCCTCATTCACTGAACTTTTCCTCCTCTGACCTATATTGCTGCCCTTATATCCATTTCCGGGCTCTTTTTCAGACTCTAGGTGAAGAATGCGAAAAATGCTTCCCTTGTCTAGGGTCCTATAACACCTCTCTTTCCAGGTTCATCCTGCGAGTCGAGCACACACCAGGCCTTCCTTCTTAGAAAAGACACGAGCGCCCAGTCCATGTTCTTCATGTGGCTGCACCACGATTAATTCCTGAGATGTTCCAAGACCCCGGAGAAGCTCTTCTAAGAAGCTCGTTGCTATTAAGTATCTATGAAAGTTATATTAGGATAATATATTCAATTCTAGAAACCCCAGGTAAAGAGATGCTAATGATTATCCATATGATCCCCATACTTAAAACATAGGCACTCAGCAACTGTCACAACAGAGGGACGACAGAGCTATTTTCTATGCCTAATTAATGTATTAAATACTCTCTCTTCCTATCTCCATCCTCCGCTCTAAACCCCCCCCCCCCCCCCCCACTTCCAAGACACAGGCATGTACGTCAAGTGCTCTCAGATTAATTCGTGGCACTTTGAGACATTATTCTAGGTTCTCTCTTCCAGGTGTAATTTACTGTAATCACCTCAGAAATTGAAAGCCATTTTCCTGAAGCTGGGGAGTAGGCACTCATTTCCATCCCACGTTTCAAGCCCGAAATGACTCTCTGGTCCCCAGAGGTCAAACGGGAGGAGCGGTTGTCACTTCGCTCTGTTTCTCTCGCTGGCTCTCAGTGTGCCAGGGCTGCCCCTGCAAATGTAGTGCTTGATCCTAGCTTTCCACCCAGGCTGTAGGATGATGGCAAACATCCAGGGTGTGGCCACAATCTGATCAATAAAAGCCGATACTACATGGGTAATATCACTGAGAGGAACCACCGTGTGGCAGCGTGACCAGAGGCTGGCCTGGGAGAAATTGCTGAAGACCTGGGCTGTTTTGCCCAGAATGTTCGACTGCCTTCACTGGCCTGGGGGCTGTCAAGTGGAAGAGGGATTGGTCTCAGCTGTGTGGTCTCCAGGGGAAGGACGAGGAGCAGCGAGTGGAAGTTGCAGAGCAAACGACTTCAGCACAACGTGGCGCAGACTTTCCAAAGTGATGGGACACACACATGGAGCTGCCATCGCTGAATTCCTACTGTGTGTCACTAGGCATAGTGTTTCCCTCTGTCGCCAGCAGAACTCAGCAAGGCAAACGTGATGATCCACATCTCCTGGCTTCAGGAACTGAGGCTCATGGGGGTACAGGGCCCTGTGCACAGAAAAATGGGGGGGGGGGGGTCTGTGTTGGAAGGAGCTACTTCAGCAGGTCTGATGGCCTGGCCAGGGGAGGTCTGGAAGAAGTTCATGAGAATGCTGAAGGGGGATCCTGCAGGAATGAATGTGAGAATGCCGGGGCTGACCCGCAGACCCTGAGTAACAGATGAATGATTACTCTGACACAGGATTGCTATGAAAGGGAGGGCTAAGGGACTCCCTGGCTAAAGGAATCAGACAGCCTCGATCACCTGCCTCATTAGGCTTTTATTGTAACAGCAGTTTGAGATAAAGTTTATCTTTTAGATACAATCAGCAGGGTAAGTAATCTTGGAGGGGACACATGTGTCTGCAGTGTCCTTTAAGCAAAGACACCAAAAGATTAAACATAAAGATTCCAGTAAATACCTGAGGGTCTGCACATGCACAGACTTGTTTGGAAAGGTCAAGGAATAATTAGGGGTGCTTCCTTCGGCACGCCCCTAAATCAGAATCCCGATAACCAGGGTGGGCTGCCTTCAGCACACTTCCCTTTTCAGAATGTCTTCCTTACAAACTTTCCAACCAAGTCTCCTGTTCTCCCTCACATGAGAAGCCATCACTTCACCCTGGCCAGTGTGGCTCAGTTGGTTGGGCATTGTTCTGTGCCCTGAAAGGTTGCCAGTCAGGGCACATGCCCAGGTCGCAGGCTTAATCCCCAGTAAGGGATGTGTAAGAGGCAGCCTATTGCTGTTTCCCTCTCACACCAATGTTTCTCTCTCTCTCCCTCTCCTTCTTTTTCCCTAAAAATCAATTTAAAAAATACTTTAAAAAAGAAAAAAGAGAAAGAAGCCATTACCTCAAGGAACATTTCCTGTCCTGAGAGTCACAACTGCGATGCTACCAAGTGCAGACCTCCTGCAAGAAACTGCATAGGCCTTTTAGTTTCTCACATTGAAATCATTACACAATAGCAACGATGCTTTCGATGTCTGAGTGTCTGCTGGGCAATATGGTGGACATTTACTAGTAACAACACTGCACCCACGTTCTCAGTCCTCAACAGTCCCACCAATCAATTCATATAAGCTCATGGCTCAAAGAGGCCAAATAGTCTTGGCAAGATCACACAACTGGGCATGGGTGGGGCAGCTCCAAGTCCACCAGATTCTGAGACGTGAACTGCCTCCCTGAGCTGAAATGAATGTTTACTAGTACACGGTGAGATGGAAAACAGTGTTCTCTAAGAAGTTGGACTCTGGAGTGGGACCTGTATTCTAACCCCAGCTCCATTGCTCCCTGCTGTGTGACTTTTGGAGGGTTACTTAACCTCTCTGCACCTCAGCTTCCTCATCTGTGACATGAAGATAGGTATAAGCATGAACTGAGTTAAATCGTTTAGATCCTTGCCTGATACATGGTCTGTCCTATACAAGTGTTAGTTATCGCAATTTGTTTTTAGCCATGTAGGTCACACTGCTCAGAAGTAACTATAGAGAGCGTGGTGAGAGAGCCCCCCCCCCCCCGACTCCCCAGGTTGTTCACCAGGACCGACCCTCCCTTGTCCCATCTCTGCTGGAGAGGGACCCAGAAGGACGTTCTGCAGACTACTGACTCTCCTCCACAACCCTGAGTCCCAGACATGCCTCTGCAGGAACTTCTTGGTCTTGACTGCCCGTCCAATATGCACATTTCACCACTGACAGGCTCTGCAGAGGGCACTGGGTTAGAGGGACAATCTCTGGTCCCAGCTGAACAACTTACTGAGGTACAGAAGTAAATGGGGTGTTCTCAACCAAGGAGCCCCTATTTGGTGTGAAAGCAAGCAAAAGCATATCTCCTCTGTGCCAAGCAGGAGGAACAGATCAGCCATCCCATGTAGGTGAGCTGTCATCACAGCAAGAATTAAAAATAGGTGATGTCATTCATTATAAATACTACGCAAGCACTGAACATCTATTTATGTTTGCTCAGCCCTGAATGTTCCTTGCACTTATGGGGGACAAAGGGCAAGATGCAGAAAGAAGATCCAAGCATAGACCGATAGAATACCAGAGTTGCTGGGAGGAAGCCAATATTGATGGAGCCCTACTCTGTGCTGGACAGTTTACACGTCTCATCTGATGGAGTCATCAGGATGGCGATGAGGCTGCTGAGGTTCAGACCTCCCAAGTCACTCTCTCCAGGTCTTACAGATGGAGGGACCAGAACTTGAATCAAGTTCAGCTGCAACTTCCACCTTCATCTCACTACTAAAGGCCTACGGGCCACCCACTC
The DNA here is from genome assembly GCF_027574615.1 of Eptesicus fuscus. Lineage (NCBI taxonomy): Eukaryota > Metazoa > Chordata > Mammalia > Chiroptera > Vespertilionidae > Eptesicus > Eptesicus fuscus. Next base: position 4,882,218 of record NC_072488.1, on the reverse strand, counting down.
CATTGCAATCACCCAGGAATATCTTTTTCAACAAGGGTCCTGTGTTTGGCCACCACAGGTTGGTTTTTGCTCATAATGAGCTTCTGGTCACATAAATGCTTGCAGGCTCTTTCACATGAGCTGCTACTGTGCCAGGAGAGCAGACGTGCCGGGTCAGCACCCTCACAGAGCTGGCCGACTTCAGGAGGGGGCTGAGATCTACCTGTCCACCAGCTCCAGAAAGAGGGGTGGAGGAACTCCCCCCAACTCTACCTCCTGTGTCCTGGGGGCTCCCGCTCTCCAGAGCAGGCAGCCACTTCAACTTGGCCCAGAGCAGCCAACAGCTGTGTGGGGGGAATGGCACCACCCCAATCCCCATCCTAAGGAGAATAAAGCAAGGTCTATACTGTAATCCACCTCTCCACAGAAACCAATCACTCCTCCTCATTACCGAGCGAAGCAATGCCTCTCAGGGCTCCTTTTCCTCCTTGCAAACAAAATAAAACAAATCCTTCCTATGGATTTCATTTGCCGTTTAATGCAACCTAATGATTTCCAATTGAAACCATATTTGTATTTGTATTGACTTATTAATAGCACATCCATTTTCCACGCAATAAAGCCTGAACATGAACTGATGACTTTGACCGAAATGCATTAGGTAGCATTAAAGATTAAATAAACACTGTTTCTATGAATAATATTTAATGTCGTCTATTTGCCAGTCTATTGAAAACTGATCTCTGGGTATTTCCAGCTGGGGTTCCAAGGAGTGCATTTTGAATGTATTATGAGTAATGACTCTGCGCTAGGACAGGGAATGGTTTCCAGGAGGTTGCTAGAGCTTGTTACAACTCTAGTATATTCTGGTTCATTTGCACAAATCGGTCCATTGTTGATGGCAGAAGCAAAGGACCATGAGGACTGAGCTGAAATACATGCCTGATTCCAAAAAGCAACTTAGAAGTGAATTGAAAGAAAAATGGGAAAAACTATTCCTTCCTCCTCCCTCAGAGTGCAGTGGTCATATTTGTCCACCTTAATAATTATTTTTTAAATATAATTTATTGCTTTTTTACAGAGAGGAAGGGAGAGGGATAGAGAGCTAGAAACATCAATGAGAGAGAAACATCGACCAGCTGCCTCCTGCACACCCCCTACCGGGGATGTGCCCGCAACCAATGTACATGCCCTTGAGCAGAATCGAACCTGGGACCTTTCAGTCCGAAGACCGACGCTCTATCCACTGAGCCAAACTGGTTTCGGCCCACCTTAATAATTATTGATCTTCACTCTTTTTCCTCATACTTTGGCATGTTGAGTTCTACCTTAGAACTCAGAAATCAGTTCCTTTCCATCTCTATCACTAGACAAGGTGTGGCCTTGGTGGAGGTGGCCTTGGTCACTCCTCCACGGGTCTCAACTGTCTCTACTTTGAAACGGGGACAGCTGGGTCAGGTGACCTGAGGGCCCCGAAAGCTCAGGCATTTACTGACTCTGATTTTGCTGAGTATACTGTAAATGCCATGAGGCACCAATGATGTTCTCCCTGATTTTGTGGCCGCAGAGCCAGACACCCATGGTCTGCAAAGAGGAAGTCTAGGCTATTGGAAGCGGGTCAAGTTCAGAAGTCAGATTTTCCTGGTAGACATGCCTTCACTAAGCCAGTGATAGCAATAATAATAATCTACTACTTATTGAGCACCTACTGTGGTCAGGCAGGAGGCCGGGTATGTTATGTCCATTACCTCTAATCCTCTCAATAGTCCTCCAAAGAAGCTAAACCACTGCATAGGTCAGATGATTTCTTTCATTTGTACTAGTAATAATTGACATTAACCTAAGGTGACCAGATCGTCCCGCTTTTGGCGGGACAAAACCGATTTTTAACAATTTGTCCCGCGTCCCACGGCATTTTAAAAAAAGTCCCTATTTTTGGAAAGAATAGGGACTTTTTTAAAACGCCGTGGGACACGGGACAAATTGTTAAAAATCGATTTTGTCCCGCCAAAAGCGGGACGATCTGGTCACCTTACATTAACCCCAAGATTATGAGGTGGTACTTGACTCTCTGATCTTGACTAGGAAATTTTTGACACCCATTTTCCAGATGTGAAATTGGGCCCAGATGAGTGGAATGACTGATCACTTCCTCCCCAGCCCCTTCTCTGTCTCTTTCTTTCTTTCCCTCTCTCCCTCTCTTCCTTTCTTGCTCTCAACTTCCCAGTAGCCCTTCCACCCCACCCCAATTTCTCCTTCCTTCTCTCACTTTCTTCCTCTCGCTTCTGTGACCTTGAAGAGGGGTCCTCAGAAGCTCCCAGGTAACAGGAGAGTCAGGCTTTTATATCTTTCATTTCAAACTCATGTGATAATAGCCAGACTCAGGTCTGCACAAGGTGGGTATGAGAAAGGAGCCCCTGACCTAGGAAAGGGAGGAGCTGTCCCTGGGGCATCAGCTGCTGAGCGGAGTGAGTCAGGTGAAGAGCTTGCAAAGGGCAGGTGAAGGCCTGGGGAAGGGCATTTTAGGTGGTGGGAACAGCAGAGAAGTGAGCAGGCCCAGAGGCCAAGGCATCCCGACACAGGGCCGAAGGGTCAGGCCGGGCTGGAGGGAAGCACAGGCCAGAGTGCTGAACCCTGAAAGGCCAGGCCAAGGGCATAGAGGTTACGCTCTGGGCAATGCAGAGCCAAAATGGGCCCTAAGTGGGGAGTGACACTGTCAGACTTACATGGAGCCTTTGAAATGCTATTTGCAAGAGATCTTTTGGGCAAAGCCTTAAAAAGCCAACTGGTGGGTGTGCAAGACAGGTCTGTGCTCACATCTGAGCATGGCGGATATGGGAAGGCCTTCACCTTAAGCCAGTCTAACTCCTCAATTTTCAAGATGAGGAGACGGTGGCAGAGGAAAATTATCCCCCTCAGATCCCTCTGCTGGGTGGTCCCCAATTCCTAATGGCCCATTTAGGATGAAGAAAGCTTCAACAGCTTGTTGCCATCCCTTGCATTGGCTCCAGCCCCTTCCCCAGCCTGGGCCCAGGGCAAATCGGGTTTGTTCTGCCTTCACAGCACTTCCACTGTGGTGTGGGGCCACCTGTCACTGGCAGGGGCGCTCTGCACACGCTCAGCAGATTGTTGGGTGCAGTTGTGTATAGACAACTGTCTTGGTGTCCCTCGCCATATGGCTGGGGAACTCTCAGCACTGAGGTCGCCTAGGAGAGCGAGCACCTCACCTGTTCCCTCTGTCTCAGGGGGCTCTGCCCTTCCCCAGGCTGGGATTGGAAATCCCCTGGAGAAGCTTCAAGAAACTTGCATTGTTATCACAGGTCAGGAGAGAACCATGAGGGAGCCACGGAGGCCTGCAGACGGCCATCACTCACCACTTTGCCCGAGTACACGCTGTACCTGCAGCTCAAAGTGCAAAGGACACGTTTGCCTCCCACCCCAGCTTTCTGCGACCTCCTGGCCCTCACCAGCCCCTCCCACGCAGGCTGTCCCCTCCTTGTCCCTTTGGCCTGCTGTGTCCACAGAAAACCTTCTGTCTCATCACGACACAGTGACATCAGAGTCCCTGGGCTCTCTTTTTCCGAGGACCTTGAGCTCTAACCCTGGTCTCTGATGGGAGAAGCAGGAGCTCTGTCCCCAGTGGATGCCAGGAATCTCCTGATGGTCAGAAGCCCGGACCTCACAGTCAACCTCGCAGAGGCGAGACAGGGCCCGATGCTGGGCGCTGGTGCCTTGGGTCCCGTCCAACCTCTGAGCCTTTGTCTCATCATTTATAAACTAAGGCTCGCGTGACTTCTAAGTTCTTTTCAGTTCTCAAACTCGTGTTTCTACTAGCATAGAGCTAGGAGAACCTGCTGGAATTGGCTGTTAGTCTTAGAGGCTTTTGAGAATGTGGCTCGACCAGTATGGTGGGTGCATATAGACCCTCCTAAACCTCCAAAAAAACAAAAGGAAAGTCCTCGGTAAGCTGTCCTCGGTAAGGCTTCCTGGCCATGAGAGTCAGGTCATCAGGCACCTCCCTACCCCCACCCACAGCTACTGTCCTAAACATGGTCTCCTTAGAACTCTAAGTTCAAATATAGACCTCATTAGAAGGAAAGAAAAGGATTCTTTGCACATAAACTTTTTTTTTATTTTCTTAAAAAAAAAATCCCATTTTCTTTCTCTTGTGTCTCAGGGAAAAGTCTTTGCAAGGTACAAGAAAGATTTTTCTCCCCCGAAGATTTTACTTCAAGGTTAGTTAACCAGCATTTTCCCATATATAAGCATGAAAGCTGGGTCCCCTGGGCTGATTTCTTTCCGTTTACAGACCGACTACAATAACTCCCAATTCTGCACATGAGACCAGCTCCCTTTGAATAATATCCGCTAAAATATATAATACCAGTACTTTGAAGTGCACACACATGCGGCGAATTGGGTAACCTCAGTCCTGAACTATTCCAATATTTTGAAATGATTCTCAACATTTCTTGATTTCACACGTCTTTGTTTAAATTATAGGTTGCCATCAAGGTGTATTATCCTGTTGATCGTTTTGTTTTGTGTATCAGAGTGCAAATTATTTATTTCAATTTAATCTCTTCTATTGAAAATGTTACAGTTATGCCTCTAACATTTCATTCATGACGGGGATGAATTCTGAGTTCCAACAGAGAGCTCTAACAATGTTAGAGCTGGGAGAGCTTTTCACAGAGTACCTAGACCTACACAGAGGAGGAAACCGAGGTCTAAGGTTGCCAGCCAAATGGTGACAAAGACAGGGCTAGGAAACGCTGACACCCTCTCTTCCAGGGGAATACTTCCTCTACAGAAACCTTCTCAAATCTTCAGTCAAAAAAATACCAAAATGCCCATGACTCTTCTCTCAGGAGGCCATTTGCCCAAGTTCTTAGAAAGTCTTTTTTCTGTATTTTGGAACCTTTATCCAATTCTTTTTGCCTTATGCTTTCATACATTGACAATTGTGTTTTATTGAAGTCATGGTGTCCCAAGCCAGAGGCTCCCTACTCTGACCTGGGTGTGCCCCCCTATAGGGATCTGAAAGTGTCTTGAGCCTCATAAGGGAATGGAAGTCTCAGCCTCTTGTTTGGGAGATCTGGTATACCACGTGTTTCAATGTATCAGGATCTTCCATGACTATTCAGCCCACTGGCCAGTCCTCCCAGCAAGAAACTAAACAAGACTCAATTCAGCCGTCACCTCTGGTAAAACTCTTTCCCAAACTACCCTTCTCCTCCTCCCACCCTGATAAAGCGTCTCCCTTTGTGAGCACAGCCACTGCCATGACGCCCTCCCCCAGGCACAGGTGATAGGAAGCTGGAAGTCAAGCAAAGACACTAAATGGAATCCAGTGGGTGGAAGCATAGGCTGTGACCGTCATGATGAGCCGAGGCAGGAGCAGACAGGAAGCAGGGTGTCAAAGCCTTGCTCCCCGGCCAGTGCAGCTCAGTGGTTGAGAATTGACCTATGAGCCAGGAAGTCACAGTTCCATTCCCGGTCAAGGGCACATGTCTGGGTTGCAGGCTTGATCCCCAGAGTGGGGCATGCAGGAGGCAGCCGATCAATGATTCCTTCTCATCACTGATGTTTCTATCTCTCTCTCCCTTTTCCTTCTTCTCTGAAATCAATAAAAATATATTAAATGGTGGGGAGCGGTAGCCTTGCAAATCACGTCAAATGTGGATGACATGCCTAGAGCCACGACTGGGGAGCTATTGAAGGAGAGTAAGTAATAAGGAACATCAGGTTGGGGTCTTTATATTTTTTTATTTAGCATTTTTTAAGTTGCTAAAGTAGTGTGTGTGTGTGTGGGTGTGTGTGTGTGTGTGTGTGTGTTTCAATTTCTTTCGACATAGATGCAGTGCGTATATAAGTTTACATAAGTGGAGTCATATCCAATATGCTGGGTGGGTTGTTACTACTTTTAATGTTTTCCTTCTTTTTATTTTTTTTGAGCAGTTTGCTTTTAGGACTCTCCCTCTGACAATTATGTAAAGAATAATAAAATAAGCTAGAGAAGAGGAAGAATGGAGGTTGGAAACTGGAGGCTACTATTGGCATCCAGGAAAAACATGGAGCGCCTGACTCCAGGGTGGCTGTGGGTAGCATTACATAGGGCTCCCTTGTGGAGTTCTCCAGTGGCCAGTTGGTTCTGGGGGTCGTAGTTCAGAAGAGACACCCAGCAATCTTGTGAGGCAAGAGGATGATTGATGAGTTTTTCAGTTGAATGGAGCTGGGTTCTGGTCCACAGCTGGTAACACTGGGCAAGTCGCCTACATTCTCTGAGCCCTACTTTTCTACCTACAAAACTGGGGTGATCATTTCTACCTCATGGGATCCCTGTGAGGGTTCAATGAAAGGGCTTGTGTGGGAAGCACTTCATTCCAGGCCTAACCTGTCATAGACACCGAGTGGGTGATTGATACACCGGCACCCCTGTCCAGCCCACGCTAGCCAGTTCCTCACACACTGGACCCCTTCTCCATCCTCCACACCCCAGCCAGGGCTGCCCAGAGCAGGACCCCATCCGCACCTCCCAACAGATCTGTCAGGGCCTCGGGAGATTGCAGGCAGCAGATAAGAACCTAGAAGTTCCTCCCCACATGTGTTCCCTGTATGTTTGCTGAGGCCTGCGATCCTTTACTCGGGGCTCAGCAACCTGTGGAACCTAATTCCACAGCTGAGAGTGCCCTGAGGAAGAGGACACTTGGTTTTTAGTAACTTGTCAGTCAGAGGCCCCGCCAGGGCTGGATGCTGAGGAAGAAATTCAGAGAAGTAGTCTTCATATCCCAAAACCCTCCCCCCCACACACACATATCACATACTCACATAAATCACACACTCACATACACATCATACACTCACATACACTCACCACATACTCACACACATTATATACTCATACACAGCACACACACACACTCATACACGATATACTCAAATACACACATACACTCACACACTCACACACACATCACATACACATAACACATACTCACACATCACACACACACTCTCTTGCACACTCATACACATCGCACACTCACACATGATATACTCACATAGACACACACACATGCACACACACGCGTGCGCGCGCGCACACACACACTGGCAGCACACAGAGCCCGGCCTCCCTAGAGAAGCAGCGGGAAAGGATAAATAGCGGCGAGGAAGAGAGAGAGGAGGGAGGAAGATGCTATAAAAGAAGGGCAGGGTGAGACAGGAGGAAAGGGCTCACAACTTCAGGGAGCCCTGGCCGAGGCCAAGTCCAATTTTGAGAAGGGCCACTGAGGCCAGCCTAGTGCGGGGTGTGGCTGGGTGGGGAATTGTCCACACGTTGCCTATGATTTGCTCTGTGATTTCAACAAGACTTCCCACCACCCGCACCTCTCCAGCCCAGGCCTTCTTTTCTCCATCTGTCCCGGGAGACCACTGGACTGGGGCATCTTTGAGGTCTCCTCCAGCCCTAGATTCTTCACCTCCGGCTGTGAGTTCCACGAGTCAACGACAAGGCCCCCAAGAGCAGAGCTGCCAGGGGCCGTCTGAAAGGCACAGAGTAGAGTGGGTACTGAGGCTGGGCCTGTTCAGGAGGCATGCTAGAAAGCACAAGGAAACTTCAGAGACGCCTCACTGGGGCCTCACAACCCCACACCCCCAGCCCCCGGAGCCTGTGGCTGGGCCTTGAGGTGGGGAGCCCCTCGCCTGGCTGCTGGCGGGCCCGGGAGCAGCCGGCCAGGGACAATGTTCCCTGGGCTGCAGACAGCCTGGCTCCAGGCCCGCCTCCTGGTGCCCTCAACCTGACATCTTCTGGGCAGAGCTTCGGTGCCCAGGGAGCCGTGGGGATGGTGTTAGTAAACACGCTTTCTTGCGCCCAGCCTGGCAGGGCCTGTGGGCAGCGGGAGGGTGAAGATCTGGCAGCTCTCATGGCTGGGCAGGCGGATGGGAGGGCAGACAGGCGGGCTGGCCGCCCTGCACAGCCAAGCCAAGGCCAAGAACGGAGCAGCTGCTCCTGTCACCATGGAGACAGAGACTGAACAATGAGCAGCCAGCAATGTAGCATGGCCGCCTTGCACTGGGGGGAGGGGGGGGGGAAGAGGGGCACACTCCCACCCGGCCTCACACACACTCACACACATGCACACACATACACACACAGCCTAGTAGGCCTCCCTGCAGGAGAGAGCCAGGAGAGGAAGGAAGGAGAGGGAGAGGAGGTGAAGGCCATCCCAGCTTTCTGGTTGCAAAATTAGGCAAAACTCTCACACTTTGATTTTGGCTAAATATACATTTACAAAACCTACCCCGCTTTCCAGAGGATCGTGTGGTTGCAAAGTTAGGTACCCTGGATTCCTGTGTAACAGGAGAAGGAAAGGGGGTTACTAATTAGCAGACGGCATGTGGGATCAACCTGCCTCCTACTTAGCGGGGTAGCTGGGAACCTACTGGAGCTTCGAGCCCCAGGAAATTAGGAGGATGCTTTTTTAAATGCACCTAAATCCTGAGTAATGCCTCCTTGGAGATCCTATGAAGAGGAGGCCCAAGAGGAGAAAGAACAAGAATGGCTGGGCTCCCTGCACATGGACAGGGAGAGGTGAACAAGTCCACGCGTCTTCCAGGAGCTCCCAGCATCCCCTGGGGGAGGTGAGCGGTCCATGGCCCTCCCCGTCTTGGGAACAGAGTAGTGGGAACAGAGTAGGCTCTGAGCTGGAACCCGGTCAGCGTCACTCAGTGGGTAGAGTGTTGACCCTTGGACTGAGGGGTTCTGGGTTCGATTCTAGTCATGGGCACGTGCCTTGGTTGCAGGCTCGGTCCAGGGCCCTGATTAGGGCTCATGTGGAAGGCAAGCAATGGATATGTCTCTCTCACACCGATGTTTCTCTCTCCCCCACCCCCTTCCACTCTTTCTAAAAATCAATGGAAAAATACCCTCGAGTGAGGATTAACAACAACAAAAAAATGAGCTGGAGGGAAGAAGCAAGAGGAACAGCACACCTTGGGGAGGGGAAGGCGGCTCGGGAAGAAAAGGAAGCCTGGGTGGGAAGCAGTGCCTCCCGGTCGTAAATCTCATCCATGGAGTCAGGTTCTAGCAGGTTCCAGCAACGGCAGGAAAGCCCAGTCAAAAATCCTGAAGGACCACCCTCAGCTTTCGGCACCTGAACCAGCAGGCGGGACCAAAGCTACAACACAGTGGATCATCCAAGGAAGCGAGGATCCCGGGATGGAGCCAGACCGCCTTCCCGCTCCCCACCCACCCCACATCCCGCGCTGGAAGGTTCTGGGAGCTCTAGGAAGCCATCTGCGCTGGCTCAGAAGTGGCGGAGGGGGAATTAAAACCACGAAAGGAAGGATCAGAGAGAGACCGTCTCCCCCTCTAGAGCCACTTCAGCAGATGAAAAAAGCCAGGCGATTTTTAATCATCACAAATTGTTTGAGCCTCCGATTCCATCCTCTGAAGCCGGGCAGCCTCCCCTGGTTGCTGGCTGATGCTCAGGGGTCTCCGGTTCCTGCGAGCTCACCCGCAGCGAGCCCACCTACGTCTCCCTCCCCACTTCCTGGACCCCTCGGCCTGTCCATCCAGGTCCCCGCCAGGCCAGGCCAGGCCAGCCGACCCTGCTTATCTAAGGAGATCACACAAGACTCCAGGCCTCGGGGGTATGGCCCGCTGGCAAAACATATGGTGCATCGTAAATAGGACTTCCTTTTAGGAAATGAGCCGCTGTAATTAAATCCCCATTCATTTTTTTGTAACATACACACAGAGACAAACAGATCTTTATCCTTTGTAGGCGCAGAAGAGGAATGGCTTGTGGGAGACAGCGATTCTCTGGTGTCAACGCTTATAAAAGGCTTCCGAGACCCAGGTGGAGGGAGAACGTGGAATTCTTAAACCCACGGCTGGCCCACGGGCGTGAGGGGCTCTCTCTCTCTCCCCACCCCACCCCGGGACAAGCCAGGGAGCATTCTGGAATGGAAGGATGTGTTCGGCCCAAATTTGGGCGCCGGAAGTGATCTCCTCTTCCCATCCCACAGTCCTACAACAGAGCAAGCTCAGGAACAAAGATTAAATTAGATTTATTTCAATTAGGTCTAATTCGATTCGGTTCAAATGAGCACCGGCTGTGAGCTGTGCACTGGGCGAGGCGCTGGGAGGAAGAGGGCAGGCAAGGGGGACCCTGGGGGCCGCAGAGGATGCTGGCCCCACACGGGGCGGTGGTTTGTTCCACGGGGTCCAGGGAGGGCCACTGGGGTGATGGAGGTGGGTAGCCTTTCCTTCACCAGGGAGGAGAGGTGTGACTTCAGGAAACAGAACAACCTGCTGAGATGTGGCCCGGATGTGAGTCATGAGACTCGGGGCAGATAAGGCTGCAAAAAAGCAGCAGCTGGGAGCGCATCCCTCCTGTCCTTTGGAACCAACAAGACCCAATATTTGATTTCCTCCGAAATGGAATCGTCTTTCCTGAGGCATCTGTAGTCTTGCACACGGTAGGGCCGTGGTCGGCAAACTGCGGCTCGCGAGCCACCTGCGGCTCTTTGGCCCCTTGAGTGTGGCTCTTCCACAAAATACCACGGCCTGGGCGAGTCTATGTTGAAGAAGTGGCGTTAGAAGAAGTTTAAGTTTAAAAAATGTGGCTCTCAAAAGACATGTCAATCGTTGTCCTGTTGATATTTGGCTCTGTGGACTAAGGAGTTTGCCGACCACTGTAGGGGGGGGAGGGGGGAGCCCTAAACGAAGCTAACACTTTCTTCCGCTGCTGGTAGGGAAAGGCACTGAATTGGGGAGGTGGAGTGCGGCTCTCCTCTCTCCGAGGTGAGGAGATCCAGGGATCAGCCTCCAGTCATCTGCAAACCCACAAAACTGCGCAGAGCAGGGGCCCTGCCCTGTAGTTAGAGCATCTGAAATCAGTGGGAAGCCACGACGCTGCTCTGAGGTGTAACTGGTCCTCACCGGGCTGGGCTCCCCCGCAGCTCCCATTGTCATCTCCACAAAATGCGCTCCACGCGCCGGGCTATCCGTGGGGCCTTGGCTGGTCCACCCCCCAGGCGGTTAGATCCCAGATTCGGAGGCTTCCTATTGGGCAGAACGTGCTTCTCCACCCCCAGATCAAGTCCCGGGCAGAGGGCAGGCCTCAGCATGGAAGGTTCAAGACCTAGTTTGGCCCTGGCCGTTGTGGCTCAGTGGATAGAGCGTCAGCCTGTGGACTGAAGGGTCCCAGGTTTGATTCCTGGTCAGGGCACATGCCCGGGTTGCGGGCTCGATCCCCAGTGTGGGGCGTGCAGGAGGCAGCCGATTGATGGTTCTCTCTCATCATTGATGTTTCTATCTCTCTCTCCCTCTCCCTTTCTCTCTGAAATCAATAAAAATATTTTTTTTTAAAAAAAGACCTAGTTTGCCTTCTTTGACTCCTGACTCCAAAGCATATTAAAGCTGTGTGACTTTCAGCAAAGTACCTAACCTCTCTGTGCTCCAATTTCCTCCTCTGTAAACTAGGGAATATAACAAGGCAATACCCGCCTCCTAGGGTGGTTGGGCCCGGCCATGCCGATCACATGACATAACCTGTGAGGCACAGAAGACAGGGTGAGGTGCATCGCAAGCATTCTGAGTGTTTGCTGTTGTTATTACTGTTATTGGATGAATGTTCAAGTAGCTCTACAGAGACTAGGAGGTAGGGGCAGAAAAAAGCCGTTGTAAATGAAGAAGAGTCTAGGTTAATTCTTGGCACCTGGACAGGTTTCAAAAAGAAAAACGTACCTTCTGAGTGGTGTGTGCCTTCATTTAAAGATTAGGGAACTGAGGCCCGGTACACTGACCAACATCACACACATCACAAAACACCACCCCCCCCCCACCCCCCCACCCCCGTTCTCCTCCTCTGTGACCTCTGCCGCCTCCGTGAGCTGCTCTGCAGTTTACAGAAGGCTCTCAGGAAGATGGTTCTAATCTGGCCCGGAGCAGAGACTAGTGAGCCCATTTCACAGAGGAGAAAACCAAGGCTCAGCAAGAGGTGCAGTGACCCTGCCGTGGAGACGCAGCCAGCACCCAGAATGGGCGTCAGTGCCCCCTCCTCTGTGCTGTCCACACAGCGCGCTCTCTGGCTCACCCCGTGCGCACAGCCCACACCCCACCCCAGCCTCCCCGTCACTGGTACTTCCTGTCGCCAAACAGCTCAGTCCCACTCTCTGTCTCCCCGTGGACAGCCTCTGTCTCCAGAACCCAGTTTCTTGTGAACGAGGAGGGGAAAAAGGCTCTATGGAAAGCAGTCCCACAGAGCGCTCTATTAGCCTGTTTTATCCTGCTGAGCCCGGGAGACACAGGTGCGGAAATGAGTGTCAGCTTCAGGGCGCCCAGCAGGATGAGGCGGGGACCTGGTAGATGCCCTACACCAGTGGTCGGCAAACTCCTTAGTCCACAGAGCCAAATACCAACAGTACAATTGACATTTCTCTTGAGAGCCAAATTTTTTAAACTTAAACTTCTTCTAACGCCACTTCTTCAACATAGACTCGCCCAGGCCGTGGTATTTTGTGGAAGAGCCACACTCAAGGGGCCAAAGAGCCGCATGTGGCTGGCGAGCCGCAGTTTGCCGACCACGGGCCTACACGCTTCCACTCAATCCTACAACGTCTACCTCTTGCCATGGACCACGTTTCTTCTCAAATACGTACCATGAATCACTTAAAAGAAGGGGAAGGTCATTTTGAGTTTCAAAAATCCACCTGGCCAGGGTGTACAAGAGGAGGATGCTGGGCTGGAGGGGGCAGTGGCCGTTCTAATGTCAGTGTGGCACTTGCTCCGTGTGTGACCCCAGGAAGCCCCCTCTTCCCGAGCCTGGCTTCTCCCCCCCTGCAGAATGCTGGTGCCGGCCACACCCTGCCAGGGACCCCTCCCGGCCTCCGGGGTCTGTGCTCCTACCCTCGGGTCTGACCGCAGAAACCAGGCCGTTCTCCTTCACGTCCCACCTGGAGATGCACCAGGAGCAGAGGCCGCAGAGAAGGAGCCTGGGGAAGTCCCTCTCCACCTAAAGCTGGAGTTTTCTAGAAGCCTTCTCAGCTGGAATGCAGGTAAATGATTAAAACGTGAGAGGGCATTGTCCTGGCTTTTTCCCTCCTGCGGCCGGTCATTCAATCCCAACGCCCTGTGTGAAACGTATTCCTGTTTGCATGGGGGAGGCCCGCAGGTTTCTAATTCTTCGGTGGGAAACAAAGGCCCTCATTCACTCACCAGTAACTCAAGAGGGTCGTTTCTGCTCTCGCCAGTCAGAAAATGTTGTCTGGCCACGAGATCTCATCATCGAACTCAAGAGGCAAAAGAGAGCTCTTTTTACACGGGGTCCTTTCATAGGCGGGGTGTGTGCGTTTCCCTCCTCCTGGATGCGGTCTCGGGTTGGGTTGAGGGAGCACCACCCCGAGCCAGGGGTTCTAATGACAAGACAATGAGCGGGGAGGACTCTATGGGTCGCAGAAGGGCTTGTGTGACCGAAAACAAAGTGACTTCGCCACTTGTTTTGGGAAGGAAGACTTGGCTGCGGGCTCCACCAGCTCGCTGGGGAGTGACTTCACACATCCATGGGACAGAAGCCTACCTCACTGGCGTAAGTCCCCAGAGGACGCTCCCGTACGAAGGCACCCGACGTATGGCCCAAGCAATGCATTCGTGGAAGACAACTATGTCCCCGTCCAATGACTCCTCAAGTATGTGCGAGGGAATTACGTCCTCAGCGGGGACCATAACCTAAAAGGGTGTCACCTGCCTGTGTGTCCCGCTATTTGGTTAGCACCGAGGCATCTGCGAGGCCCTGGGGGAGGCCTGGCATGTGGGGTGGGACCAGCATGCCCAGATAAGTGCAAATTCCCCCCAAAACGCTGACCCTGTCTCCCCCCCCCCCCCCCCAAACGCTGACCCTGTCTTCTGCCGGCTTGCAATTTTGTGAGGGAATCAGCTGACTCCTTATTTGCCTCAAATACAGTGAAGAATTTGAAAAAGCCTTGAAAAGGGTCAAAACAAATAATGACAAGAATTCCAAGGAGGAAGTGAGCACAGCTGATTGCAGCTTCAGGAATGTTTTTAGACGTGAGTGGGTCTGGGAGGGTCTGGGGCCACAGGACCCACCGGGACGTCTGCAGAGACTGCAACGTGCTGCTGGCTCCAAACATCGCTGTAGCCACTCGCCACGGGGCTGCCGGGCAGGGGGGGTGTGGCTAGTGTGACTGCGGACCTGCACTTGATCTGCTGTGTACTTTACTTTTCATTTAAAAAAAAAATACTTTTACATTTTCCTTGTGGTAAAATACATAGAACATGAAATGGACCGCTCTCACCAGTTTTGAGTGCACAGTGGAGTGGCCTTGTGTTTAGTCACGGCGTGGAGCAGCCATCCCCCCTATGCGTTTCCGAAAGTGCTCCGCACCCTAAACCGAAACGTTGTTCCCAGGAAACAGTGACTCCGCATCTCTCCCCCCTCCCCCAGCCCCTGGTAAGCTCTATTCCACTTCTGTCTCCGTGAGAAACGCTTCTTCTAGAAACCTTGTATAAATGAAATCACACAAGATCTGTCCTTCCTTGTCTGGCTTATTTTACGTAGCAGAACATTTCCAAGATTTTTCCAGGCTGTAGCATGGGTCAGAATTTCCTTCTCTTCTTTTTTAAACCCTCACCCGGGATATGTTTTTATTGATGTTTAGAGCGAGAGGAAGGAAGAGAGAGAGAGAGAGAGAGGAAGAGACAGAGAGAGAGAGAGAGGTGAGGGAGAAACAGTGATCGGTTGCATCCAGTATGCACCACAACCTAGGTAAGTGCCCTGATTGGGAATCGAACCTGAAACCTTTCGGTGTACGGGATGGTGCTCCAACCAACTGAGCTACCCGGCCAGGGCTCCTGTGCTTTTTAAGGCTGAACAATACTCTATGGATATATGCCACATTTTGTTTATTCATTCATCTGCTGATATTTTATTTAATTTTAAATAATTTCAATGGGAATAGCCACAGGCAGCTTGTGGCTACTGCATGGGACACTGTCGGCGTGTAGGAAGCAGGCACATCCGTGCGTTGGAGTAAGTGTGACTGAGGGGTGTGTGTGTGTGTGTGTGTGTGTGTGTGTGTGTGTGTGCGCGTGTATGCTCGCACACACCGGGCTGAAGAGGCGGTGTGGAATGAGGAGAATTCACAGGGAAGGAGTCCTGGTGAGCACAGACTCCGGCTCCGGGGAGGGGGTGGCAGTAAGACCTTCGAGGAAGCCAAGCTGAAGGTGCTGGTGGCTGAAACACAGGCCTGGTAAGAAGGTAGGAAATAAGGCCAGAAAGAGAGGTTTGGCCAGGCTGTAGATCGTCCCCAATGCCAGGCTCACAACCTGGGATTCTTTCAAAATGACCTTTCTTTATTTGTGCAATTGTGATATTCCGCGGGTCTTCACATCACCACCTCCGCGGTTATTTTATAAAGCATCAGGACCAAATGCTGGGCAAGTACCCGCAGGACGCCACCTGAGAAAGAACAGCAGGTAAAACAGCGCCAGTCGGAGAGGGAAGTTAGGGAACTAATGGTTAATGGCAGGGAAACCCTCGCTGCACCAGAGGACTCACTGGAGGCGGCGGCCTTCACAGAGTTCGCTCCCTTAAGGCTCTAAAAATAGGGCTGATGTATAGTTTAAAAGCGCATTTACAGCTCTCCCAGGCCCGTGCTGACAGCGGCGAGCAAAGCACCCTGTAGGACTGTGGCTCCTTGCAGGGCCTAACATACAAGGTGCCGCTCGGTTCTCCCGGATTGGTCCAAGCAGAGTAGTGGAAAGACCCCAGGCTCTCAAGTGGGGGCCTTGAAAGAAAGACGTGGTCCCCTCATCTGTCAGACAGAAATTCCCGGCGGGTCTTTGTAAAGCGCCTCGCCCCGCATCTAGAAGCCACAGGAACACGAAAACGTGGGAGGCGGGGAGGGTGCGAGTCTTTGAAATCATATTGTTTACATAACCACCAAACCCAGACCCAAATGGGCAAAATGTTGTCAGGGCGCAGGACATCTTAGGGGGTGTGGCCTGGCGGTGGAAGAAAGATAAGAGGCCTCCTCGGCCAACGTTTTATGGCCTCCCTGCATCTCAAAGGGGTTGGCTGTAAAGTCCCTCTCTGTTCCAGGCCCCCACGTGGAGCCTCCACTCCATGCGCTGCCTGCTCCTTAGAACTTTATCCTCAGATGCGCCGGGGTGAGGAGCAGTCAGGCCAGGGAGAGCAGGAAGAATCCAAACCCAGAAACCACACATGCCTCCTGGATGGTACCAGGCACGCAAGAAGATGGAAGGTGCAGATCAAGAGAGAAGCCTTGTATTCTCATGATCTCCACTTGGTAGATGTGGAAACTGAGAGTCAGAGAGATTTTATTTTATTTTATATATTTTTATTGATTTCAGAGAGGACTGGAGAGGAAAAGAGAGATAAAAACATAAATGATGAGGAAGAGTCATTGATCAGCTGCCTCCTGCACACGCCACACTGGGGATCAAGCCCACAACCCAGGCATGTGCCCTGACCAGAAATTGAACCGTGACCACCTGGTTCAGAGGTCGAGGCTCAACCACTGAGCCACACTGGCTGGGTGACTCAGAGAGATTTTTGTTTCCCTTAAGAAGATGGAAAGAGAGAGAGTTAGAGACTAGAGCAGCCACTCAGATGGATCTCCTGCGAATTGAGAGGACATGTCCACCTCACTGCCATGCCCAGCTCACTTCTGCCTCTGAAGGGGACAGCGAACACTCGGTAACTGGCTGATGGCAGGCCCATGAAGGGCCCCAGGGCCTTGGAAGACATGAATTCAGCAGACTCTGCAAGAAAGGACAACTGTCACCTGACTGGTTTGGCTCAGTGGATAGAGCGTCGGCCTGCGGACTGAAGGGTCCCAGGTTCGATTCCGATCAAGGGCATGTGCCTTGGTTGCGGGCACATCCCCAGTGGGAGGTGTGCAAGAGGCAGCTGATCAATGTTTCTAACTCTCTATTCCTCTCCCTTCCTCTCTGTAAAAAATCAATAAAATTAAAAAACAAAACAAAACAAACAAACAAAAAAAAAAACGCTGGCTCCCCATCTTTGGGGGTGCCGGCACCATTTAAAAAAAAAAAAAGAAAGGGCTACTGTGAACTCTTTAATTCTAGGGGATCTTAGAAGTCAGATCACCCCATTATTTGAGGATGTGGAAGCTGAGGTCCAGAGATAGGAAGTGACTCAGGAAATTGCTGGCAAAGCAGAGATTCCCACCCCATTGCTCTTCCCTCTGCCGTAGCAAAAGGCCCCAGAAAATGCAGAGATGGGTTTTCCCCTCTTGACCTTGGCCCGGAACCTCTCCTTGTGTCTCTGGTTGGCAGACCCTTCAGAAGGAAGAGCATCACGGGAGGCCCTCCAGGGAGCCCTCACCCCTTCTAGGACCTCCTGGACTCCGTGTTGGGAAAAAGGAGATCGCAGTCTCACCTGGAGATTACAATGGCAGGTGCTGACCCTTCGCTGGAAAGCGGGGTGTTTGCTAAATTAACCCAGAGGAAGGATGGGGGGATCACAAGTAAGGGGCTTTCTAAAAGTTACAATGCTCTGCAAGGCCACCAGTGATGACAGATCACAGTGTGTGTGTGTGTGTGTGTGTGTGTGTGTGTGTGTGTGTGTGTATGCGTGCACTGGCGATCTGAAATTGCACTTGCATGGTGTTTTATAAATTTTAAAACACTTTTGTACCCACTCAATCATTTTTGTCCCATAGAATGCATTGATAGCCACGGGACTATTAATATTTCTTTTTTTCTCCGTATGTTTAAACTTTAGTCCCAAATGAGTCCCATTTTCCGTCATTCTCTGCTTTCCTATAACTTGCCATTTCCACACAAACTGAGTTGCTTAAGCCCCCGCAAAGCTTTGTTTGTTCTTTCCTGGCCTTCTGGAATGTCTTCCTTCAGTATTGTTTTTCCCCCCTGATTCTCTCCTTCTTATCTAGGAGATAAGTGCCGCTTCCTCCAGGGAGCTCTGCCCCCGCCCCGTTGGCCACCACCCAGGTCTAGACTCCAGTTTTTTTGTGCGAGGCCTCCGCTGGACTCAGGTCTGCACCCCCACGCCTGGCACAGTGGTTGGCATAGCACAGACACGGCACGAGAGTGTGACTGCTGAGGAAAGTGACCCTAGAGAGCTTGACGATTTGCTTGGCCTCCAAAAGTAAATTCACCCCAAATTTGTTTTCAGATCCATTACTCCCAGCCCAGGGTAGCAGAGGAGCAGAGGGTTGCCATTCAGAACCAGGGTCTGACCCACTTTGCAACTAGACAGCCCTGTACAGGGAGTTCCTGCTTCCCTCTTTTTTTAATATAATATAATATTTTATATATATACTAGAGGCCCGGTGTAAGAAATTCGTGCACGGAGGGGGGTTGTCCCTCAGCCCAGCCTGTACCCTCTCCAATATGGAACCCCTCGAGGGATGTTCGACTGCCAGTTTAGGCCCGATCCCGGTGGGCAGTCGGATCCCTAAACGGGCAGTCGGACATCCCTCTCCAATCCAGGACTGCTGGCTGCCAACTGCTTGCCTCCCTGCCTTCCTGATTGCCCCTAACCGCTTCTGCCTGCCAGCCTGATCACCCCCTAACCACTCTGCTGCCAGCCTGTTTGCCCCCAACTTCCCTCCTCTGCCAGCCTGGTCACCCCTAACTGCCCTCTCCTGCAGGGTTGATCACCTCCAACTGCCCTCCCTTGCAGGCTTGGTCCCTCTCAACTGCCCTCCCTTGCAGGCCAGGTGCCTCCCAACTGCCCTCTCCTGCTGGCCATCTTGTGGTGGTCATCTTGTGTCCACATGGGGGCAGGATCTTTGACCACATGGGGGCAGCTATATTGTGTGTTGCAGTGATGATCAATCTGCATATTACTCTTTTATTAGATAGGATGTGTGTGTGTGTGTGTGTGTGTGTGTGTGTGTGTGTGTGTGTGTGTGTATTATTGATTCCAGAGAAAAAGGGAGAGGGAGAGAGAGATAGAAACATCAATGATTAGAGAGAATCATTGACCGGCTGCCTCCTGCAAGCCCCCACTGGGGATCGAGCCAGCAACCCAGGCATGAGCCCTGATTGGGAATTGAACAGTGACCTCCTGGTTCATAGGTCAATGCTCAACCACTGAACCACCCGGTCAGGCCCTGCTTCCCTCTTGACCCTCCTGGGTCCTGAGCCCAAACAGCCTCTCTGTGTGGGGCCCACAACACAGGGATAGTATTTCCTCTTCTACCCCTTTAGCAGAGAAACAGCCGCAGAGGAATCTGGAAGCTCAGAAGTGCCCACATCTTTCCTGCCGTATCCGTTTCTAATTGTGCCGGGAAGGGTCACAAAGGATGTCTGGGGTGTGCATCCATCCCGGGCTCGGGTTTTAGTCTGCTTCCTTCCTCATTCCCAATGGCTCCTCCAGCGCCCTGTCATTATTTCTAATCTCATTTTAAGTTGAAGTGAACTTTTCAAAGCCTCCAATTCCTTCACTGTGTTTACTTAGGCACAGGTAATACTATAATCCAGGATGATGCTTTTGAAAGTAATTGTCTTGTAAATATTTGTCTGGTAAATCCTAATTGGTTACTGGGTTACTTGAAGGAAAAATCCTTTGGGTTGAGTCATGATGCTGTGACATTCTTCAGACCATTCACAATGTACCTTCAACACTTGTGTGAAGCCTCAAGGAGCGGGGGTATTCATGGGACCCAGGACGGCTAACGCAGGGACCTGCTGCCTCCAGGAGCTCAGAGTGGAGAGAGGAGAACAGGGGTAGATAGTTAGAGAAACACAAATGAGTTATTAAAAGGACACGGACAGGAGGAATAATCATTTGGATCATAGGAAGCAGTGTGAGTATGAAACCTGGAGTTAAACTTGGTCAAATGGAGATGAGAAAGAAGAAGGGGGAACATTGGGACCCCAAGGGACTGAGGTGCCGCAGGGCTGGTGAGTCCTGGGAATCGGGCAGGCAGAGAGGCTGAGGGCTTTATCCCAGACTCAGTGTGAACGAAGGAGGGAGAAATTGACAGGAAAGACCCAGGGACGCCTTTCAAGGTTAGTGAGAATGGAATGCTACCTTCCTGTCCTATGCTTGTCCCACAGAGTGGAGCAAGGTTGCAAAGAAAGTCATTGATTGGTCATTGGTCACTCTGGCCCTTCAGCTGAAGTGGGCTTTCTGGACATTTAATGAAATTTAAGGTTCAGGGCCCTCGATCTACTGACTCCTTCCAAGGCCATAGCAACGGGCTCACCTGGTTTTATGAAACTTGCATAAGGAAGCTATTTTAACCCTGCAGAGCCACTGCCACTGTTGGGTGGGGAGAGAAACCGAGGGGAAGTCAGAGTGAGAAAGAACGCGTTCTTGATGAATCGCCTGGGATCATGCCAGTCCAGTCATGAGGATTCACTCCCGGCTCTCCCCATTCCTGAAACTCGGAGCCATGGGGACCTCTAGCCTGTGGCTCCCACGCCAGTTACTGTGTTTCTGACCCCACTCTGGTTCTTTTCTAGTGTGAATATTCTAGGGTCCTGGTTCCGAACAGCCACTCCAGAAATGTCTTATATGCAGGACAAGTTCTCAGAGTCCTCAGAGCCATAAACTCATGTTAGAGTAGAAAGCAGGGAACTGAGGCCTAGAGCAGGTCTAACATCCCCAAGTTTCCATACAGCATGTGTAGACTGGGCACTTCCTCCTATCCAGGCCCTGGCTCAGGGGCTACAAGTCAGGAGAGGACCACCATGCGGCCCTGCCCTGCAGAAGTCCACGTTCTAGCCAGGCCAACAGTTGTGTGAGAAGGACAGGAGCTCTGACACAATGAGATGGGGCTTTAGAATCCAGATCTCCTGCCCCTTGACCCAGGACTGTGAAATGTTCATGATGAAAGAGGCATCCAGGTGCCACCTAGTTCCCTGCTAGCTTCCTAGTAAGTCAGATAGAGCAGATGGCCATGGACCCATCCCTGGACCTGCCACTGCTGGTCTTCAACGTTTCCCATCACGTTGGAGATTTTTTTTTTTTAATAAGCATTAAGTGGGACTTATTGTGTGTTAGGAACTGTCCCAGGAAATCTGTTGACTAATTTAATCCCTATAATAATACTAGAGGTGGGTGGCATTAGCCTCCCCTCACAGAGGGACATACAGAGACATGGAGAGATTAAGGACTTGCCGTGATCCTGTGATTCAGCCACTGGGTTACGAGCTGATTCTAATGCAGAGAAGCTTCTGGGCCATCCCCAGCCAGGCCAGAGTTCGGGGGAGCTAGAGGGCCAGGTTAGGTGAAAGGAAGGTGTGAAGAGGGGCAGATTCTTGAAGGAAACTCCAGCAACATGGGTGGCAGGTCCCTGGACATGAAGTTGAGAGTCTCACTGTGAATCTGGGCCTGACAGTCACAGGACGTCTCTGCACCTCCACTTCCTCACCTGAGAAATGGGGACAGAGTCCCAGCCTGCCCTCTACGAAGTGCCGAAGATAGGTGACATTCCATGTCAGAAATGTCTTTGCAAAGAGGAGGGAAGGAGCGGGGAGCAGGGGAGCAGTGTTCAAACAGGGAAAAAAATGAAAAAACAGAATTTTAGCCAAGAGACACTCCTCCCTTGGGTTCCCCCAGGGCATCTGATGGCTGCTTCAATTAAACACATTTCTGGGTAAGAAGGTTCATGTTTCAGATTCCGCGATGACAAATGTGAACAACTCTTGGAAAGGCCAAGCCAAACACAGACTCTCCTGGTTTCTTTGTGGGGAGATGCCAGAGCCGGGCGAGTCAGGGGCACACACTGTGGATTGTTGGGAGCCCCAGGCCTCTGGATGCCCTTGAGCTCCACTCCCAACCCAGGCACTATTCCCATGCCCCCCAAGTTCACTGGTAGTTACAGGGAGTCTTCTTCAACAGAATATGCTCGATTTCAAGGTACACAATGCGGGTCATGATTCCCAGCTCCGAAAAGAATCAAAAGAATTCATTAAAACAGTTAAAATGGCGCATCCAGCTTCTGTAGTGCTGGCTTTTCTCTCTCACCTGAGGACCCAGACACTGAAGGGCCAGGAAAGCACCACACACGTGCCCATTAGCCTGAGGACTGGGGCGGGTGGAATGGAGGCAGGCAGCCAGGGCAGTTGGAGAAGAGGGCAGATGCCAGAGGGAGGTACTCCCTGACCCAACCCGCTGATAGAAGTTCTGAGATCCTCTTGAGTCTATTGGCAGATGTGGTCTCCCACGGTATTCTTGGAATCTGTGACACTGTCTCTCCTGTTCTTGTCCCTGTCCCTCTCAGGTTATGGCCTTATTCTGTAGGATGTCCCTTCCTCCAGGAAGCCTCCCATGATCATCGGGTGGGAGATTTTATGAGAGCCCTCATTACCTTGTGTTCAATCCATTCCCAGCATCGATCACGCTGTATTATAACATCTAGTCCACACCTGTTGGTCTCTCCCCACTAGACTGCAAGTTCCCTGAAGACAAAGACCGTCCTGGGAACTCTGTTGCCCCAGGATTGAGCCCAGGGCCTGGCATAGAGCAGACGGCAAATAAAACTTGTCTGACCTGAGCCCCCCTGTATGGGGTTGATGTGTGACCCCTAAAAAGGTGTGTGCAAGTGTTAACCCCCAGTGTCCTGGAATGGGATTCTTTTGGAAATTGAGTCCTTGCCCAGGTGATGAGTTAAGAGAAGGTCAGGCTGGAGCAGAGTGGACCCCTAATCCAATATGACTGGGGTCCTCCAAGAAGGAGGAGATTGAGACAGAGACACAGAGGGATGCCCTGTGAGGGCACAGACAGAACGCCATGAGAAGGTGAAGGCGGTGACATGCAGACCAGCCAAGGAATCCTAAGGATTGCCAGCGTCCCCTGAAGCTGGGAGAGAAGCATGGAGCAGCCTTGGAGAGAGCAGGGCCGAGGGCCACCTGGATTTCAGACTTCAGCCGGAAGTGTGAGAAATACAGTTCTGTTATTTTAAGCCACTCTGTTGGGGGCACTTTGTTGTGGCAGCCCTAGGAAACTGTTACACTCCCGCCCCCACCTGCCTCCTCTCCTGCCCAGGTCCTTCCCCTGAAGCAGGCATTGTCTCTGAAAGCCCTCATTGCTGAACTCTTCTGCTCCTGGGGGCTCTCTCTCCTTCCACGGAGGGCTGGCTCGTGGGATTGGGAATTTATTTTAAGCTACAGTATTGCAAGTGGCCTTGAGGATGCGGTCAGAATCCAAATCCCATAAGAAGGCATTTTCAATAACCAAAGACCGAGAGAAATCCTCACTATTCAGCAGCAGGCAGAGTGACGGGCAGCCGAGGGCAGGCCTCCGTCCTCACCTCCCAGGGCATTTCCCAGTCCCCCAGGGAGGCTCGGCGCCAGGGAGCAGCAACCCCTGGTGCTGAGATGACAGGAAGCCGGGTGGCATAATCTGTCCTCCACCCCACAAAAGACAGGAAATCCAGAGCTGAAGGTTGAAAATCTGACCTCCGCTCACCCCTGCATTGTGTCGGGCCCAGAATGAAAGAACAGGCCGCACAAAGGCCTCTAAAGAAAGCGATTAGGGCCTGGCCCCTGGAAGGAGGGAGAGAGACACGGGCCCAACCCGAGCTGCCCGGCTCCAAAGGCTGGAAGGACTTGTCCCCTGTTTCTGAGAATGGCCTCCCCCTGTCACCCCGGGTCCCTGGGAAGGGGGGCACCCAGGGCTGCTCCAGGCTGACTTAGCAAACCAGGCTCCCGGGGCACCAAGAGCAGGCTCCCGCTCAGACTCCAGAGGAGTAGGGGTCCTTGGCTGGGCTTGACCTCAGTTTCTGCATTTGTAAAATGGGAATCACCTCTACCCTCTTCGGGCTGGTTGTGTGAGTCGACTGTCTGATATTCATAACATAGTCTTGCTTATCAAACTGCCCTTTCCAATTCCAGTCATTCTGCACCAGGATGGCCGATGCAATTGTTCAGGTCGCGTCCTCCTGAGGGGGAAGGGGGGCTGATGCCCAGCTGCATTCTGTCCTCACGCCATGCACACTGGGGCAGGCGGCGGGGGGGGGGGGGGGGAGCTGCATCTGCCTTGGAGGAGAGGAAACCTTTCTCTAACCCCCGCAAAGATGCCACGTAGCCCCTCGGCAGCACTGCAGGTGAGAAGCAATGAGGAACCCATCGCATTCCAACAAATGGTTGTTCTCAGATTCTAAGTGTCCACGGATATCCCAAGATTGCCTTGCTTTGGATACGATGAGAAAAGATAGTAGTCCACTCTCAAGCAGGTGGTTCCCAGGTTTTGTATGGACACGGCCCGAATACATTACATCATCAGTTTGGGGGCATAATGCTAACAAGGACACACCCAGTCACCAGGTTTGTGGGAAGATTGTTCCTTCTACCCAATGTCAGGGACGTAATGATCATCTTCTTCAGATTATTGGAACTAGAGAAGAGCTCAGACAGAACACAATCTAACATTCTCACTTAAGGGATTGACATAGAGAATGCCATTCAATGATTTATTCCCCACTCGCTGCTTGCCTACTATGTGCAACACCTGAGAAGACGTGGAACACACATTCTCCATCGAGAGCCCCTTACTCCTAGTAAGAGAGGGAAGACCCACATACAACTACTCATAGTATAAAATAAAAATTAATAACCTAACAAAGATACAAAACAGGCACATTCACATCAATTTATGTGTATATGGAAAAAATCTAGAAAGATATACACCAACACTTTAATAGTGGTTCTGTCTGAAAATTGGATTACTAAATGAGAGTCTTCTTTCTCTTTTATATTTTTCTTTATTGCAGGGGTCCTCAAACTTTTTAAACAGGGGGCCAGTTCACTGTCCCTCAGACCGTTGGAGGGCCGACTATAGTTTAAAAAAAACTATGAACAAATTCCTATGCACACTGCACATATCTTATTTTGAAGTAAAAAAACAAAACGGCAAAAACACCCGCATGTGGCCCGCAGGCCGTAGTTTGAGGACGCCTGCTTTATTGAGTAATTTTTTCATAGTGACTATGGGGGAGGTCAGAGGAGGGGAGTTATTTTCATTTTGAACACAAAGGAGTAGGGAGAGCGCTGGGTGAGGTTAGAGGAGAGGAGTGTGAAGGTCTGTGAAGAGGGTGCCCTTCACCTGGTCTCGGGCAGACAGGTGGGCTGCGGACCTGTCAGCCAGGGGACGTGTGTGGAGGGGAGAGAGACAGCTCAGGGTCAGTCTGGCTGGAGGTGAAGAAACTCTAGTGGTGGCCTCGCTGAGCCAAGGCCAGGCCTCCCAGGGCCCAGGTCTCCCCACCACGTCCAGGAGTGCTCAGAGGCCTCCTTGGGGAGCAGGCGTGATGCTGCTCGTTAATACAATCTAGAAGCACCAATGCATCTACATAGTTTGCTCGCAAAGTCACACAGGACCTAATCATGTCCCTCTCCTTCTGAGACACCTTGGCCCATCTCCCATGGCCTGGAGGCAGTCCTTTGGCCCAATCCATCCGTCTCACCTGCTGCTTCCAGATGCACTTGAGCCCTAAGCATGCCCTGCCCCTCCATGCTGCTCCATTCGGGCTGCCCGCTCCACCCACAAGGCTCCTCTGTCTTTCTGCACCAGGCCGATGCTACCATCCTTTAAGGCCACCTGGCACTTTGTCTCCGCAGGGGGAGGGCTCCCCATGCTCTTGTCCCACTTCCTGCACCCCCTCCTCTGGAAATTGTCTGGGTTCACATCTTACTTCCTGTTAAGGTCCCCGAAGGAGGAACGCATGAGGCCGAAAGTAAGGGATTATAAATTTATTAGGTCATCTGGAAAACCAGATGGGCTGAGCCCCGAAATGGTGCCAGCACCCAGGGATGGGGAGTCAGAGATTTTAAAGGACTTTAGACCAGGCATTGTCGGGGGAGGGGGGGGGGCAGGGGGAGGTGGCAGGGGAGGAATTCTCTGGGCCAGTGGTCCGAAGGGAAAGATAATGGTCTTAGCAAGTGGAATGTGGTCTAAGGAATGGGAATGTCGTTATGCAGTTGTTTAAAGGCCAGTTGCCAGGGGAGGGGTGTTGATTCAATTATTTAATCAGACCTTACACCTCCCTTCCCGTGTGGTCAGCCACCTGCAGTGTCGCTCTCTCCTCACGTGCCCTCCCTCCATCCACACGCACACGCGGGTTGAGCAGGAGAGCATGGAGTTTTGCATCTCCCCGCGAAGCCCACGAAAGGAGGGCGGGTGGTACATGGTTCCGGGGAGGTCGGAAGCCTGGCAGTCCATAAAAGCGGCCATTTTTAACCGACAGAAATCAAACCAAGATTGCATTTCTACTCCCGAACGCCTTCAGTGATCATGCAATGGGGTGTCCCTTCGTGGGTGGCGGGGAGCAGAGTGTGTGGGAGCTCCAAGTCTGTGCAGAGGGGACCCCGAACTGCAGGCATTCTCCACCGGGACAGCCTCAGGGGTGGACTCTCCCAGGGCCCTCCCCCACCCCTTGTATAATAAGGGTGCCATCTGCATATTGAAGAGTCCCCACAAAGCTCTCACTCCCAGGCCCTTTGTCCCTTTTCTTAATAATATGCACATCCATTAACATGACAGATCCTGTCCCCTTCAGGGGGCCTGGGACTGGGAGGATCTTCAGGCCCTCAAACCAGGTTTTGCAGAATATATAAACTGTTGCTCTTGGGAGTTAATTGTGCGTTTCCCCCAAAAGCTAAATATGTGTAAACACCTCTTTAAAAGTCCGCTTTTCAAAGGCCAGGACACACCTTCACATCCTGAGGAATGTCAGCCCCTACCCCCAACTGAAGTAGCCAAGATGGTTTCACAACCGCCAATAAAGGAAGACGCCCCAGCGGGTATCGAACCCCACTGGGCGCGTTCAGGGCAGAATCCTCGCAGGGTCCTCACCCCAAGAGCGGAGGTCCAAGACCATTTTGAGGGGCCTAAACTTGCAGCTTCTCTGATGAAAAGCCTGGCAGCCCACAGGCTCGCAGGAGGTTTGATTCTGTTCGGCCCAGGAGCAAGTACAGACTCCAAGAGCCTCGGGGCGGCCAGGCCCTGCCACCTGGGGCTGCTCCGTACTTGGAAAACTGCTCCTTGCAAAGCCCCAAAGAATGAAGGCAAGTCATGAAGTCAAGATTAGAAGATGGCCGAAACCGGTTTGGTTCAGTGGATAGAGCTTCGGCCTGTGGACTGAAAGGTCCCGGGTTCGATTCTGGTCAAGGGCATGTACCTTGGTTGCGGGCACATCCCCAGTGGGAGGTGTGCAGGAGGCGGCTGGTCGATGTTTCTCTCTCATCGATGTTTCTAACTCTCTATCCCTCTCCCTTCCTCTCTGTGAAAAATCAATACAATATATTTCAAAAAATAAATAAATAAAAAGATTAGAAGATGGAGTCCAGCATCACAGTCCTGCTTCTGAAGCGCTATTATCCTCATCATCGTGATTTAGAAGGAACTCCAGAGCCTCAGGGGACTGGGCAGGCCAGCGGACTCCTGGTGCCCAGCATCCGTGTGGGACCCGCCACCTTCACACTCATTGTCCCCCGTGGCCACTGGCATCCCCAAAGGAAGACCTCTCTCCTCATGGCGCAGCCTCAAGGTCACTTGGCTGTGTTTCCAGAGCTCGAATCCGTGTGCTGGACACCAAGACGGTGTTCTGTCCAGGCCCTCCTTGCAGGGCAGACGCTTCCACGCAGCTGGGCTGGTTGTGCCCTCGGAGGTGAGCACTGGGGAGTTCCAGCCTCCTGGGTAGGCAGCCTCGTCCAGCTGGTCAACCAGGTGAGAGGGACCCTCACCCTGGCTTGCCAAACTGTTTCCCGGACTTCCAGGTGGTTCTTTTGTGTGAGTGATATATATACTAGTATATATATTATTGATTCAGAGAGGCAGGGAGAGGGAGAGAGAGAAACATCAATGAGGAGAGGGAATTATTGACTGGCCGCCTCCTGCATGTCCCCTACTGGCGATTGAGCCGGAAACCCAGGCATGTGCCCCGACTGAGAATCAAACCATGGCCTCCTGATTCATAGGTCGCCGCTCAACCACTGAGCCACGCCGGCCGGGCAGGGCTTCCAGTTTTAACACTGGGACAGTCAGAGACAAACTGACCACCCTAGGCAAGAGGGAGAGAGAAACCACAGCCCTGCCAAGGATGTCCCCCTCAAGTGAAAACACTGCGGAGAAAGCGCTAGAATAGCAGCAAACACTATAATAAGCATTGGATGGCTGTTTCCACTCCAATTACCCAGCCCTCAGCATCCACACCACCCTGAAGCCAGGGCTTGATTGGCGCCGAGTGCTGTTTCTTTGCTCCAACATCTTCACGTCGTGGTTGGTCACAGTGGACCAGGGAAACCTCCTCCCATGGCCTCCCCGCCGGCAGAGCCCAGGGCCACACGACAGGGCCGCCTCCGCACACAGCCAGCCCAACAGGATGGAGGCTCCCACCAGAGCGACACATTGACATGCGCACATTGATCCCGCAGAGGAATTTCCCAGTGAGGGAACCCCCCAGGAGAAACAGCCTCCAGAAGCGTCAAACGAAATGTATTCACAGCCAGCCCGGGAGGTTACAGTTCAAGACATCCACGCACGCCTCCAACTGCACTCTTTCAATGAGATGCTGGGGGGAGAGGGTTTCGGGCAGAAAGAGGATTTTCCCTCAAGACACCATACAATGTTAGTTCAGCACGTTCAGAAGGACCAGCTCAGGACGGGAAAGACGTATTCCAAAGGCAATGGAAGCATTTACAATGGTAAAGTGGGCTCTCAGCCCTGCCCTCTTCGCCAGCGAAGACAATGCACCTCCCTGGAGCTCGGGCGGTTCCAGTCTCTAGTTCTGGGATAAACTGTCTGTTCTTCTTGGCTTCATGCCAAAGAAAAGTGGCTAAACCCACCCAAGCAAAACCCCAGGTGTTAGGTGTCTGTTATCATATTCGGTTTTCATTTGAGTAACCCCATTAAAAATCAGATTGATCATCGTTTCTCCAGGTCCAGGTGACACAAGCCCGGGTACCCAGTTCATCTGCACGGATTGAGAGCCTCTAACTGGCTTTGGACAATTGGTCGAGTCTTTCCACTGCTGATAATTAGGTGACAAACGTTACGGAGCATCTGTGATGAGCAGAGGCCTGTTCTGGGTGGCGTGGAGCCATCGGAGGGGTGCCTATTGTCTTGGAAGGCATTTCTACCTGGAAACCCACTGAGAGATGGATCCAGAAAGCAGGCAGAGACGTGGGAAGGACATGCCGGCCCAGACCTCCTAGACTTCCCAGTTTCCCAAGTGCCACCCGTCCCTCATTCCCTTTCTGTCATTTGATCCTTGTAAGAACCTGGGTGATGGTTACTGTTGTTTCAGGGATGGCGAGCGTGGGGTTCAAAGGGAAGTGACTTGTCCTCAGCCACAGAGTTGGTGAATGGAGACATGTGTCTGGGATTCCGAGTGGAGAGTGTGCACACACCCTGCAGACGGTGCAGCGGTCCAAGCCATCCCTAGGGATCAATGACTCTCCGCCCTCGGAACTGGAGATTACCAGCTCCAACCCAGTCCTCTCACAGACATGACAACTGAGCAGCACACGCTACCTTCCTGTGCCAAGGTTGAAAATAATGAACAACGAGCTTAGATCCGAGGGCTTCCGTCTGTAATCTAAGTATTTTTATTACCCAGGGCTGCCTCCCAGTCCACGTGGAACAAGATGTTGTTGGGGGGGGGAGGGGGATCTGCTTTTATGCCTTCCCTCAGACAAATGGCGGAGGATGGCATAAGACACAAAATTCAACCCATAACAGGCTGTGGATTTCTGAAGGAATGGACTAGTTTCTCCCCCCTCCCCCCCACCCACACATCCCCAAAAGCCTGCCGAAATTCTTGGGCCTGCTAGAGTGCAGAAGGAAGTCGATGTTGCATTGCCTCTTCGGAGTACATCCCACGAAATCGCGTGTTTTATCATTGGGGTACGCGCTGTGTATGTTCTCCAACTGTGCATTGTACCAACAGGCCCGTCTGCTTCGACCATAAAAAGGCTCTGTTACTTCTGGTCAAAGGTTTCGGGATGAATGTCCTGTAGCATGATCTGTCAATATCAGAAGAGATCAGGTAGCCCTGGTCAGTGGCCTATGAAGAGATTTCCTTTACAAGCAAGGAAAACTAATAAACCATTGTGGACGGCGTAGATGTTTGGGGGCACTCAAATTCCTAGGCTCCGTCTTCAATAGGCTTCAAAGCGCACATTCATTTGTTTCCAAGGAACCTGTTTTCAGGTTTTGTACGGCCCCTTGGAGGAACAAAAGTCTACAGCGTTTTTGCTAAGCTCAGGCTTGTGGATTTGTTCTACCGGGAAATGTTTTCTTGAAGATTCTTTGCTCTAGTAACATAGGGAAATAGAGAAGAAGGATCATGTCAATGAGAAACCAGGTTATTTAATAGATTCAATTGCACCCAGGTTCGAGGCGCTATCCCATGTGCCCTTTATAAGTTAGCTTCCGTCACCCCCTAAGACCCGGGACGTGGGTGGTGCCATCACTGGGCCAGTGGGGAAGCGGCACAGCCCAGAGCGTGTGGGTGTGGGAGTCAGTCAGACCAGGGACGCTCCATTCAGTTCCCACTCTTCGCTGCTCCACTCTGGGGCTTCCCCTCGAAAGAGAGAAAGAAGTTGGTGGGGAGCCTTTGCCAGTGATCAGAGGGAGATGGAGGAGGAAGAACACCCACCAGGGAAGCTGGAGGCCTGGCTCCAGGGGGGCGGGTGCTCTCCCTGCCTGCCCCACAGCCCCCTGTCTCACTGCATCTTCCTGACCATCTCACCCCAAACTGCACCCCATTTCCCTCCTGCTGTGGCTGCCAGAGTAACCTCCCTCCTGTTCTACCCACTTTCACCTCCTTACTGAATGCTCTGAGTCATTCACGTACTGTGTTTATTTTATTGTTGTCACTCTCTCCTAGACTATAAAGCCCATGAAAGCAGAGGTTTGGGGGAGTTTTGTCTCTCTTGTTCACTGATGTCTCCTAAGTGTCCGGAACAGTGGTTGACACATGGTAAGTGCTAAATAAATTTTCACTGTGAGAAGGAGATGGGGACCGAGGGGCAGGGAGTGGGGAGGAAGGGGAAGAGCAGGAAAAGAATCCTGGTGGGCACACAGGACGCTCTTCCTTCCCTGCCTGGTGTCCCACCTCTGAAATGGGAGGTTGAGCTGATGGCTTCCAAGCTGCTCCCATATCTAATCATGGCGGATTCTAAAGACAACCCAAATTGAGATTTTTCCAAGGATAACCACCATAGAGACTAATGAAAGTCAAAACCAAAGGACCCAACTCCCCAAATGAAATATGACGAACCGGTCAACACTCCTGAGAGATCGTGAGACTCACGTGTAAGAAAACTGAGTGGTCTCTACAGGGCTTCACAGAAGTGGGAGGCATTGTAACCACTGTCACCATAGGATAGGTGATCTGTGCTTCAGACAACAGTCGGCATCTTGTGAGCTCTGGTAGACCAGCAAACCGGCTTCCTCCAACAGAGCTCCAAACTGGGAGCCTGAAGGCACAGAGCCTAACACCCCGCACCAGTCCCTCCCATCTCCCCTCCTGTCCAGACTGTGGGCTTCCTGAAGACAGCCCCCTACCCCCCCGCCCCCCTTGTGCATTTTCTCTTCACTCCCAGCAGTCAGGACTGCCAGTTCACTGATGCCTTAGGGAACTGGGGATGGCAGGAGCCACACCTGTCATGGAAATCAGCCCCACCTGCTCCTCACCTGGCTCCTCCCTCCGCTGCTACTCAGCCACCAGCCATTCTGTGGCATCCGCCAAGGCCCTGCCATCGGTCAGTCACCAGGCTGGGACTGAATGAAGGTCAGAGGCGAATGAGCCACTGTGCCTGCCTTAGGGGAGCCCGTGGTCAAGACAGTGATTAGGCCACCTCTCCTCTCTCCAGAGGTGATGCAACATCACCAGCTAAGGGCCCACCTGGGGGTGCAAGGCAGACCTCCTGGGTGAGATGGCACTGGGTTTGCTACTCAAGGTTGGAAAGGATTTCAATAACCAGAAGCTGGATGACTCAGGAGGGGGTGTGGTGAAACAAGCCCGAGGGGGATAAAATGAAGTCATTCAGGGAGATGCCCTCTGGGCTCCCCCTAAGTCCTGGGATTTATTGATCTCCCTGCTGTAGAGCCTTTTCAAAGCTGCTCTTGGAATGCAAACATGGTTTCTCTCGTGATTGAAACCAGTGGTTCAACTCTCTGTGAGTCCAGCAATTACTTCATCTATAACTCAGAGCTAAACTGGGTGACCCTTTCCCTCAGCTGGGCCCAAAAAGGCAAGTGATATTTAGTTTTAACACTTAAATACATATTCATAAAAAAATAAATAAGTAAATACATATTCATGATCCACCTAATGCAAAAAAACTTCTCAGTGAAATGTAATAAACATTTTAAAAGGTTGTTAAACTGAAAATCAAAAACAAGAGATAGAGAAGGCTTCCAGATGCTGGCCAATCCCGGCTCCTAAAAAACAAACAAACAAACAAACAAACCAAGAGATCACAAACATTTAGAAAGATGAAATGGGCACCAGATATGGAATTTGGCTCTGAGCTTCCCAGTGGCCAGAGCAAAAATGGTGCATGGTAGGAATTAGTTTAGGGCCTCGTTATTTTCCTCCTCCACGGCTAGGCTCCCAGCTCATCTGAATGAAAACACCCAGGTAGGCCCCTATGGGCACCAGAGAGAAGCTGGGCTCCAATAATCCCAGGTGCTCAGTTACTTTGAGGTCACTGACCTTTCGTTTGGTTCAGGATTACACAAACAAGGTGATTTGGGTCTCGCAGTAAAATGCAAATGGCCAGGAAGCCTTTTGAATGACAATTTAAGATGGACTTTCAAAGCAGGTTCGTTATTTTTCTGGTGTGGGGATGGCCTGGCCCTCGGCAATGTCCATGGCAGCACCAACCTCAGAGCTCGGAGCTGTGTGGCTGTGAACGGAGTAGAGGTTCTAACCTCCCACTGGCCTCTATCAGATGGCCAAAGCAGACAGGCTCAGGTTGCCCCCACCCAAGCTGTGACCAGACAAGAAAGCACATTCTCATCCCTGTTTTCTTCTTAGTCAAGCAAAAGGCCCTTTTCAATTCAAAGCTAAAAATCTTAGAAAAATAACCCGGTACCTTTCACCTGAAGGAGAAATAGGTTTGTACAGGCTTTTGGGTCTAAGTAGAATACCTCCCAAGCCGCCCCAGAAGCGGTGTCACCTCCCATCAGGGAAAATGAAACTCCTTCCCCGCCCAGGTGCCTGCCCCCACCCTTTGGCCCTGGGCTGTCCTCCAGAGCCTGCAGAGGGGGGTCCTGCTTCCACGGGGCAGCCCCAATGCCAGCCTGTGTGACAGGAGCTGCAAATGGACAGGGCACACTACACCCGCTGACTCTCCTGAAGGGACATGTCACTGGATCTGGGCCACACGCCTGCCACTTCTGGAGTTACTTCTAGGAGTCGGATTGAGAGCTCCTTGAGGAGAGGACACGTCATGCATATTCTGCTACAGTGCCCGGCCAGCCTAGAACCTTCCAAGTTCTACTGAACTTCAGTAGAACTTGGGTAGAACTTGGAAGGATGCTTTCTTGGAGACAAACTACACTTGACACCGAAATGTAAAGCCACCTGCCAAGGGGACAAATATGACCAACACCAATACAGCCAATTACACTACCTTGTCTTGACTACTTCTTAAAGGATCCACGTCTATAAATAAGTAGGTCAATAAGTAAATAAATAAATGGCCCCTGGCTGACATCCTAGTTTAATTCCATGAAATATCCAACAATGAAAATGCTTTTTTAAGAGTGCCATTGCTACAAGGCAGTCACTAGTAATCTCTCTCTTCTGTGGAACCTGGAAGAGAGGTCTTAAAACCTTTCTAAGCGCAGTTCCCTCCACCCCCAAGTGGGGACAACAGCCCCTCCCGCCCCAACCAGGATTCCCTCAGTAAGTTATGTGCTGTGAAGGTCACTGCTTAAGGGATGGTCTAACTCGCGTGCCATCAAGGGGGGAGAAAAAGTAAAAGCTGCATCATTTAATTGCTATTTATTTTCATAAACATGAGGTATTTCAAAGTGCTATAAGATGCAGCACTAAATATATACATTTTGAAAGAAATTAAACACAGAACTTTGCATTTACCCAGTTCTATGCACCAAACAACAAATACATTAACAGGAAGAAACAGGCTAGGAAAAAGGCATATATATATAGTAAATTTCTTTACAAAAGTTTCTTAGTTCAAAAAGTGATAAAGTAATATCTACTCAAAACTTTCACAACTCATTTTCATACGAAAATATAAGTATCAAATTTAGTTATGTATCAGCATCATACTAAAGTATACAGGCAGTGTAAGAATTAGTACAGTACATAACAGAGATTAACAATATATTTGTATACAAAACATGCTCCTCAAACATTGAGGTATTACAGTACTTAGGTATGAACTTCCAGTCTAATACTGGCCACAAAAGCCACCTCTCATTACCCGGGACGCATACAAAAGGCGGGTGTGTCAGTGGTATTTACAGAAGTGTTCTCCGGGGGGGTCTCAACTGGCAACCCCCTCCCGTGGCATCTGCTGGAACGTAAGCACCATTTTAAAAGGAATGACTTTCTGATGTTTGGAAACTTGGAACAAGGTGACTTCCACAGCCCCAGAGGCTCCCCACTGTCACGCACTCCCACGGCTGTCTTGGAGGTGACTCGGAGGAAACGTCAAGGGCCACACAGCATCCCATCACCCAGGCCCTCTCGCAGGAGGTCCTGGCAGAACCGCCCCCCCACACACATGTCCTGCTGCTCCCCACCCAGATCCAAACTCGACGGGGGGGGCAAGGAGGGAACCGATTTGAAAGTAAACCAACATTCTTAATGTCAACAATGTAAAAAAAAAAAAAAAAAAAACACAAAAATCAAAATGTGCAAAGTGGCAGTGACTGTCCCGTTTGGAGAACCGTTTAGCAAGTCCGAGCGTGTTCGATCTTCTTCAGCAGCTGCTGCTGCCGGGCCTGCAGCTTCTCCTTCTCCAGCAGCAGCT
The DNA here is from genome assembly GCF_027574615.1 of Eptesicus fuscus. Classification (NCBI taxonomy): domain Eukaryota; kingdom Metazoa; phylum Chordata; class Mammalia; order Chiroptera; family Vespertilionidae; genus Eptesicus; species Eptesicus fuscus. Next base: position 4,847,237 of record NC_072488.1, on the reverse strand, counting down.
GGTGCTCCTCGGCCTGCAGGGCGTGCACGTACTCGGTGGCCTTTTTCAAAATGACCACCTTGGCGGCCTTCTCGTTCTTCACCAGCTCTGGCACGTGGTCCCTGAGCGTGAGGAAGCTGGAGCGCAGGTCGTTGCGGCGCTGGCGCTCCAAGATGTTGTGGTTGCGGCGGCGCTCGCTGTCCTCCGAGTCGGAGTTGCGGGGGCTCAGGCTCTTGGCCTTCGGGGGGATGACGCTCTTGAGGGGCCGCGGGGACGCCTCGCTCTTGATCTTCTTCTGGGGCGGCGCCTCCTCGATCTCCACGTAGGGCGAGGGCGCCGCGTAGTTGTGCTGCTGGTGGATGGGGACGCAGCGTTTGAGGATCAGGTCCCCCGGGTGGGCTCTCCCCGGGCCCAGGGCCGCGCTCTTGGGGCGCACGGTGATGGTGAAGGTGGTGACGGCCTTGCTGTTGGCGGAGGACCGCCGCTTCTCCACCGTCACCACGTCGATCTCCTCCTCCTCGTCTTCCTCCTCGTCGTCTTCATCATCTTCAAGAACAAGATGGGAGTTACTCTCAGAGTGAGACACAAGAACATTTCCATCCCTCCCCCTGTACCTCCTCTTCCAGGCCCTGGGGCCTTCTGCTATTATTCCGGCTCCATCAACATAGATGGGAAGAGAAATGTACATTAGGTCTTTTCAATTAAACATTATCTGTAAATACTTTCTCCTTCCCCCAATATTCCTAGCAGTTTCAGCTTCCAGACTCGAGCAGGTAGGTGGCAGATCTAGAAAGAACCTGGATTTGGGGGTGAGGCAGAATCCTGGCTCCGCCACACACTAGTTGTGTGATCCTGGGCAAGTCACTAAACCTTTGGAAGCCTTAGTTTCCTATTAAATGGGACCAATACCACAAGGTTTTTGAGATGGGCCTGTAAGATGTAGAGACCTGGCCTGATAAACAGATGCTCAGTAAATGGCAGCTTTTCACACCATCGCCGGGCTACCCCCCTAAACTTATTTATATTTCCATCCCGACACTTAAGAATTGAGACTCCTCATTTAGCAATTCTACTACACTCGGTTGCGTTGGATTGTAGGCCCTTAAACAAACGTACAGAACAATCTAATGAAGCTTTTTTTTCATCTAGCAAACATCCCGTCCTCGCTAGCGAGTCCTAACCCACAGGCGCTCCAAACCCAAACACGGGAGCCCCCTTCTCCGCGGCCAGTAAGAACTGCAGCAACAAAAGCGTGTAACATCATGCGCGCGTCCTTCCCCTCCCTCCCCCCCATTTACTACGTGCCCGGATAGAAAATTATTGTTTAAAAATGCAAGCATGAAAAATCAAAACACTTCTTCTGCTTGATCTGAAGGGGACCGGAAAGCTGAACAATTGTAGGATTTGTTCTAAAGCCGAAATGTGAGGCTGTTGCAGCCCGTGGGTCCCTTTAAGCCAATGTTTTGGTTTTCTGCCAAGAAGACAGCTGTTGGAAGGAAGTGCTTCCTCACCGAGAGCTGTCAAGGCACAGACATTAAAGGGACAGACCAGCTTCAAACTGGAGGCTTATCACCAAGTTTCCTTCCAGGAGCCTCAGAGGCATCCATTCTCGGCCCGGGAGGAAATTTAGGCCTTTAATCCGCCTTGCATTCTGAAAACACTGGGCTTCAAGATTCCAGGAACACAAGCTCCCAGCCCCCCAAACCAGGGCTGTTTTGAGTATTTGGGGGAAAGAGTTCTTTATTTACCTCCGCGGCCCCAGGCAGTCTTCTTTTTAACCCTACCCTCCAAGACCCAGGCACACAATGGGACTTATCAATGACTGCTTCCAGGGCGTGTGCATTCCCTGGAGGGCCAGCCCAGTGCCCGCCCTCACCTTGAAGGACACCGGGTTACCAAGCCCGACTCGGATCAGAACCTAGTCCTGGAAATTCTGGCTGGAACACAACACTGGACCCCGTCTCACTGCGCGCGGTAAAGAGGCGGCCCCTTGGGAATGTACACAACCTCTGCCGGACTTGCGGCCAGCTGCTGGATGGAGGCAGGGGTGGGGTGGCCCCTTCACCCCCCAGCCATTCAGAGCCTCGGCCTGCCTGGAATACCGCCGCCTGCCGGCCACCTACCAGGAGCAAGCAGCCCACCACCCACCACGGGAGGGGGAAAGAGAGCCCCCACATGTTTAAAAAATAAAATTTGCTGCAAGCCATCTGCGCAACCTCCCTCTAACTTTCTGTGCCTAAACAGGATTTTGCACAATGCCTGTGTCTTCTCGGGGTGTCTCCCCCACCTCTGACCTGGGTCAAATCCCTCTCCCCCCCCCCAGGGCTAACAGATTTCTGCCCCAAGTAATGCAGCCAGCGGCACCCTTACTTCCTACCCACTTTTTACTAGTTTTATGCCTAGCTTTATGTTGCAGAGAGGGGGGCAACTAGACCGGATGAGGGCCAGTGATGGGAGTCGGGTCCCCAGAGGGCAGAAGGAACTTTCAATGAAGGTGACACACTTTGGATAACAACCCTCTTAGCAACTCTCACTCAACCGCTCCTCCTAATCCTGGGGGTCAGTTTGACAAAAACACACACACACACACACACACACACACACACAAAACCCTCAGCCTTCATCACACCTTCCAAAACGCTCCCCATCAAAGCCTCCACCCAGCAACAGTGACAAAGGGCGCGCACCCCCGCACCAGCACCCCGGGGAGGCAGCCCACCCTTGCGTGGTCTTTACCTGAGTCGCTCAGAGTGTCCTCGCCGGAGGTGCTGAGAGCCTTGTGGTCCCCGCCGCTGGCGGGGCGGCCGCCGGGGCGCGCGAGAGAGGCCACCGAGGCGCCGGCTGGGGCCGCGGCGCCCGCCCCCGGAGCGGCCGCGGGGCCCGCCGCCGGAGCACCGGCCTGGGGGGCGGGCGCGGGCTCGCGCTTGTTCACCGGGAAGGGGAAGACCACGGCGGGATCCACGCACTCGGCGGCCGGGTGGGCGAGCTCGGAGGGCAGGCCGGCCCCGGCGCGGCCCGTCCCCGCGGCGTGCCCGCGGCCGGCGGGGTTGGCGGCGCCCGCCCCCGGGCCCGGGGCGGCGGACCCCGCCGACGGCCGGCCGTGCTGCAGCTTCTCGCTCACGGCGCGCTCCAGCTTCTCCCGGGCCGAGAAGCCGCTCCACATGCAGTCCTGGAGGATGACCGGGTGGGGGGTGAGGCCGCCCAGGCCCCCCAGGCCGAACGCGTCCTCCTCGGCCGGGTTGCCCCACAGGTCGGCCTCGGGCAGCAGCATCTCGGTGGCCCAGTTCGGGGGCTCCGGGCTGTGCTCCGGGAAGGCGCGGCTGGGCGACAGCGGGGGCGTGGGCAGCAGCTCGAACTTCTTCCAGATGTCCTCCCCGGGGGGGGTCGAGTCCGGGCCGCCGAAGTAGAAGTCATCCTCGTCCGGGTAGAAGCAGGGCTGCAGCGAGTCGAACTCGAGGTCCGGGTTCTTGCAGATCATGCCCGGCATGGTGGACGCGGTGCAGCTCGGCATCGATCGGCTCGCCTCCCGGCCGGCGAAGAGGAGCTTCTTCCCTCTCCTCTCTTTTCAGTTCGGGGGGCGCTTCCTTCCCGTGGGGCGCGCGGAGGGCGGGGGGCCGCACCAAGCCTCCGACACTGCAACCGACAGACACACCGAGAGAGGTTGGCAAGCGGAGCCGAAGGGAGGGGGTCGGGCAGTGGGCGCCCCCTCGAACGCCGTCCCTCCGTCTCCCCTCCAAGCCCCCCACTCCGCCCTGCGCTCCCGAAGGTGAAGGAAGTCCTGCCCCGGTCCGCTCCCTCCCTCCTTTTGTGTACAAGCGGTCTACGGCGGGGGGGGGGGGGGAGGGGGCATGCAGATGCGGGGGGTCGGGGGGGGGGCAATGGCTCTGCAACTTTGGAAACTGCCATTTCATTCACACAAGGCGCTGCGGGGGTTGCGGGGGGGGGGGGGGGGGACGCTGCTCCCGGCTGCAGGATCCTAGCTCACCAGCTCAGCTCGCCCGCCCGCCCGCCCGCAAGCCCGGTGGCACCCATGTCGGGCCAGCTGCTCCAAGGCAGCCCGGGCTGCGACCCAGCCAGGCACGGGATCTGGAGTCTCCCAATCCCCCCCTCCCCCCCTCCGCTGTGAGACTGCAACCTGGGGGAGTGTGAGCGAGAGAGGGGGATTTACGAAACTTTGCAAATGGAAAAATCCTTTTCTCTGCACCGACAGCAGCAGAACGCACCCAAACCCACCCACCCACCCCCCTCCCCCGACTCGAGCAGACGCCCCACAACATCCACCCGCGGAAGCGAGAGTCCTACCACTAGCTTATTTCGAGCCTCTCTAGCCCCACCCCCGGTCTTCCTAATCCCCCACAAGGGCGAGGGAACAGCCTGAACCCCGGTTCCCGGGAATGGTTGAGGGGCCAGCGCGGGGAGGGTCGCGGGAGAGCAGCGTCTCCTCCGAGCCCGAGCTGCCCTGACCCAGATTACGAACCGCGGCCGCCTCGCCCAGCCTCACCCCCTTCTCCTTCCTCTGGAGGCACCCTTTGGGGAAGAACCCCAGCTTCGGGGTGGGCGCAGACCGGCTCCCGTCAGCTCCTACAGACAAATGTTTCTACCGGAGGGTGCATTTCTAACGATGAAGCCATGAAGGCGAGAGCACGAAAAGGATTAGGGCGGGTCTCTTCCAGCTGGGGTGCCTTGCGGGGTGGGACTGGATTTTTTCCGAGAAAAGCCCGAGGAGGTTTTGTTTCGGAAGCTGCAACCCGTCCCCCGGGTAGATCGGGGCGCCCCGAGCGCGAGCCGCGAGGCGGTCCAAAAGGCTTGCCTTCCCGCCGCGCTCCGCAGCTCCCGGGGCGCCGGGCGGTTTGCAACCCCCGCTTCCTTACCTCCCGCGGATGGCCGGGGATCTAGAGGCGGTTCTGCGCGGGGGTCCCCGGGTGGCCTGGGGCGGGGGGTCCTCGGGTGGCTTCAGTCTGTGCGCGCTTGCGCCCGGCCAGCGCTAGCTCGGCTCCAGCCCGGTTCCCAGGAGCCCCCCGCATCCACCCGGCGCGTCCAGACAGATGACTGTCACTGGCTGCGCTTTGAAGCTCGGGGGATATTATTAACTGAAAAATCTGACACACCCGGAGGGCGGAGAGAGAAGGGGGCTGCGGCACAGACGGGGGGGAGGGGGACGGGCCGAGGAAAGGGGCTTTACCCCGCCCTCTTGATTTCCATAAAAATCAGGGGAGGCGCCAAGCCTTTCGCGCCAAAAGCCACTTGCTTTTCTTCTTGGCGGAGGGGCGGCTGCAACGCTGGGGAAGCCGGGGTGCGCTCCCCCCGCCCTCCCCGGCCGCCGGGCCCGCACCCGCTGCCCTCTGCCCACCAGCTGCGCGCCGAGCGGTGCCATGCAGCACCCACCCTGCCCGCCTGCGATGGCTTGGCATTAAAAAAAAAAATTAAAATAAATGCCCAGACGGCTGCGGGGGAGTCGCCCCCGCCCTGCCTGCGCCGGTGTGCGGTCCCGCCAGGCCGGGCGGAGGGGCTGCCCCTTTGTGATCTCCCAGGGGGGGGGGCTGCACCCGGGGTGCGAAACGGGAGGAAGAGGGCGCGCCCGCTTCGGAACGGGGCCGCCGGAGGTCTCAAGTTTTACATGGGAAGGCGTGGGGCGCCCCCCCTCGTTCGAAAATAAATAAATAACTGCGGGCGTCGAGGGTGGCGCTGCGGCGGTTTCTTCGGCCGAAGGCGACACCTCGCGGAGGCCGGGCAGAAAAGCGGGGCTGCCCGGCCCGGTCTCGGGGGCTGCAGTGGGGCCACCCGGCGAGCTCCGCCCGCGCCCCCGCGGCGCTGGCCACCGGCCCTCCCCACGGACCCCCACGCTAGCCTTTCACATCCCGCGAGGTGTCGAATCACGGGGAGCCGAGTCGGGTCAAAAATCTTGTCTCCAAATTGTCGGCGGCAAAAAAAAAAAAGAAAAGAAAAGCCGCGGTCCCTGCTCAGCCTCCCCGTGCCTCAGTTTCCTCCGCTGCGAAATGGTCTTAGCAGTGTGTGCGCACCCATGGGGCTGCTTCGAGAAATAAGAGTTAGGAAAGTGCTTAGGACAGTGCCCGGCGCGCAAGTGTGAGTGTCCGCTACTGTTGTTGTGATCAGATCACCCGAGAATCTTCCGCGGAAATGAACGCCGCCCTCCGGCGGCAATCGCCTTCTCCCCCCACCCCCAACCCCGCCCCCACCCCCGCCCCCACCAGCGCAGCCTCACCTCACCCCTCTCCAGCTCGCTCACAGGTGTGTTTGGGGGGGGGGGGAGCAAGGAGGGATCAAACATGATCGCCTCTGCCCCCAACTCCCCAGGAACAACTCAGGTCTCCTGCACAGCCCCCCCCCCCCCCCCCCCCCAACCGAGTATACAGGGAGGTGGGGTTTTGCTTTGAAAAACAATCCCCCGACGGTTTGGGGCGGGGGCGCCCGGCCCCTGGGTCCGGCTGGGAAAGTTTCTTTATAGTTTTAGCCCTTTTTCCAAACTGGAAATTCACTCGTCCCGGCGTTCAGCTCAGCGTTGGAACTAGATGCAGACGAGGGTGCGGAGGGTCGGGCCGCCGGGAGAAGCTCTGGGATTAGCATTTGTGACGGCCGCCCTGGGGGCCTCCGTAATTCTGGGCCCAGGGGGAGCTTGCCAGGGTTCTAGGAAGTGGCCCATGAATGAGGATGCGCTGCCCTTCCGCGCACCTTTCTTATTGTTATGGCTCCCCTCACATATGTAAAACACTTCGCTTTGGGCTTTTCCCCCCGAACCCCCTAATCTAAACCAAGCCTTCCTGCTGTCTTCTCTCCAAACATCCTTTGCCCCCATCGGTAAGGATATATTCCTGGGAGTGTTTGTTTAAAGCCGGCTTCCCGCCCGGGTCCCCGAGGCAACCGGCTGCCTCCCACCCTAGACTCGTGAGCCCCTGGGCGCAGGGCCTGCTCTGGCCTGGGTGGCCTTGGAGAAACAACCTGTGCTCAGCAAGTACTCAACCCTGTTGTTCAAGGCAGAGGTCCCTGAATGAGTCCTTCCAGGGCAGCCAGCTCTTCCAAGATGGCTTTTTTATTGATTGGTTGGTTGATATTAGAGTGAAGGTGGGAAGAAAGGAACGTCGGTGTGTTGTGCCACTTATTGATCCATGCATTTGGTTGCTCCTTGTCAGTGCCCTGACCAGGGATCGAACCCTGAAACGTTGGTGTCTCGGGACGACGCTCTAACCAACTGAGCTACCTGGCCAGCGCCCAAGATGGTTTCTGTTCATCGGCAAAGGAGAAATGAAGGTCATTCAGAGCCTTCTGCATCCCCTCAGCAACTGCCCCAGAAAAGGCACTCAGAATTGCCTGCCCTGCCTTTTTTTTTTTTTTTTTTTTTTACCAAAATGGCAGGACTGCTAAAACAGGCAAGGATGGCCCCCCCTTGCTTGGTTTAAAAGTCCCACCTTCGCCCTGGCCGGTGTGGCTCATTTGGTTGGGCACTGCGGTTCACAGAAAGGTTGCCGGTTCCATTCTCGGTCAGGGCACCCAAAACAAAAAGCCCCCACCCTGGTCCTTTCTCACCAGACCTGTGCCCCTTTGTCAAGGGACAAACAGGAGCAGAAAAAGAAGGGACGGGAAGACCAGAGCCCTGCCTACTCCGTATGCCTCCAAGCAAACCGTGTATCCTTCCTGGACCTCAAGCTCTAATTTCCATCTTTTAACGCCAGCCAGTAATTACTGACAAGTCTGAATTTGAAGGTTAACAGAATGATAAAATTCAACAAGTATTTATTGGTACTTTCATTTGCAAATGGAAAGATAAAAGACTCCCGGAGAAACCCTGTCACTGCAGGTTCCAAATCAGCCTGTAGAGAAACATGCACAGATTCTGCTTTAAAAATGTTGAAACACCTCAGACTATGTGGGTGCACACTAAATAAATCTTGAGATGGCTTCAGAGACAGGGTTTGGTTCAGCATGCATCTACCGTCCCGATTCAGAACAGAGATAAGACACAGCCTCAAAGCGCTCATCTGGGGGGGGGGGCGGGGGGAGGGAACACACACCTAAGATGGACCAACAGATAGGATACAGTTGTGAACCAAAAAAGGGGTTCTATGGAGAGGGACCTGACAGGGTGATCTGATCATAAATTCCTAACTGGGCAGTTTATGGTGAGTAATGTTAACGGGGAAAAAAACAACAACATTGAAACCTGTAAAGAATTTTTGTGAGTTTATTTGAGCCAAACTGTTGACGTATGCTGGGAAGCAAAACCTCAATGGATTGAGATAATGCTCCGGAGAATGGCGGGTTACATCGGTATTTATACATTGCCATCAAAGGAAAGGGACGTAGGTGAGTTACATGAAATCCATTGGTGATAGACTAGAGAGGCGGGAGAAAGCAAAGCAGGGAAACCCCTGGGATTGGACAAGAAGTAAGATGATAGACACATACTTAGGTGGTGCAGGAACAATTAACATAACAATGAAGGAATTTGTGGCATCTGTCCTGGAGCCCAGGCACACTAGGTTGTGCCCCAAGGGGTCCAGAAAAAAGGAAGTTACAAGTTACCTAGACTTTTCAAGGGTCTGTTATTATAGACGCAAAAAGACAGATCGGCTCAGTTAAGGTAAAGGTTGACCTTGTCAGTGAAGATACTGGCCTAGGATGTAACTACCCACCATCACTGCTTTTAGTTAAAGTTTAATTTCAGACCATCCTTTGTGGTGACTTTAGGTCTCTGAGTTTTCAAGACCGCCATGCAGGCCTCCCCTGAGCTGGTCAGGTCAGCATGTGGCCCCTTTCGTCCACAGTAGTCACACTCAAAGCACTTAACGTTTTATTTAGTAAAAGGTTTATCTTGGCCTCGAGCAAGCCCTGCCCATTGTTTCTGTGAATATAGGTTAACACACCTTTGAAATTAGCTGCAACCACCCTTGAGAAAGCTCACAGTCTTGTTAACTATCCTGTAATCCAATCACCACCTTGCTTCTCCCACCTTCACGTAACCTTCCTCACGTCTGTCCCTCCACATCTGAAGTCTTGCTGCCTGGTTATGTTGTCAGCCCGATTCTTACAAAAATTCTCTACAGGTCTGGATCTGATTTCTAAATAAGGAGATTGTTTGAGGGAGGAGAATGTTTTCCTACAAATCCCTTCTGTATCAAAAGAACAATACACACACACATGTTCAGAAGGGTCCAACCCCTGACTGGCTAGGAGATCAACAATCTGTAGGTGTTTTCCCACATCCTGAGTTAAAGATCTTCTGGGTCCAGCTTCAGGGACCACAGTTTCGCCTAGGAACTTCACTGGTTCCTTCTGCCAAAAAAAAAAGAAGAAGAAGGTGTAAATTTTTACTGATTAAATATTTTTTAAAACCTTGGCTCTTCATTTGGAGTAAAGCTAGCTCCCTGACTTACCCAGTTACAAATTAATTAATTAATTAATTTTTAAAAGTCTGGATTGAAGATCTAAATGGAAAAAGTAAAACCATAAGAGTATAAGGAGAAAATATAGACGAGTTCTTCCTGAGACAAGGAAGGAAAATTTTAGCGTATTTGAGGATAATAAAATTTAAAATTTACAGTTAACACACGCCCTAAACAGAATAAAAAGACAACAATGTAATGGAAAAATACTTGCCTCATATGTGAGATAAAGAGTATATTCATGCAACACACTGAATAGGAAGAAAAGCCTATAGAAATACTGGTCCAGAATAAGAGTAGGGAATTCACTGGGTAGGAAAAGCCAAATTTCATGAACATATGAGAAGATGCTCAGCTTCAGGAGCAGTCAGGGAAATGCAAATTAAATCTCAAGAAGATCAACATTTTGTGGTCTAGCAGATTGGCCCTAGTGTTGGCAAGGCTGGGGAGGGGGTTGGGAGCTGGGGGCCCTCTCCTACACTGTTGGGGTTCTAGCTCCAGGAGTTAAAGCAATCCCACTCTTTCAGATCCATCCTACAAGAAATAATACAAGAAATACACACAAATATGTAGACAAGAATATGTGTGGCAGCATTGTTCACAATAATAACAAGAATATCGCAAACCATCTAAATGCCCATCAATAGGGAAGTGGGTGGCTGGATTTATTACAATATATGCATGCAGTGGAGACTGCGCAGACACTAAAAAGAATGTGTTAGATCTGTAGGTGTGGTCTAGGAAAATGTCCGTGAGTATGAAAGGGTATAAACAAGGTATATACAGGTCAATGTGTCTGGCATTTGGGGTAGATGTCTACCTAAACCCAGCATTAAACATATGTCTACATAAACCCAGTAACAAATTGGGTGGAATATGCGACAATACTTTTTAAGTGGTTCACTTTGAAGAAGGCAGTCAGGTAGAGGGAGAAATGCGTTCTCTTACTTTATGAAAATTTTTAGAACCAGTTGGATTATGAGCAAATGCACTTTCTGTCCGGTTATTTTTCTAAACAATATTGTTGTCACTCCCCAGGAATGCGAACCATTAAGTTGATCATTTGGGGAAAGTAAAGGGTGCTTTTGTGGAGCCTAAAGTCACCCCAAAGTTCTCTTTTGTTTCCTTGGCTGGGTGGCATTCTTTCGAACCCAACGAGGCTGAGCTGAGTCAGCTGAGGATTCCAGGACTGAGATGAGACAAGATGAGCGCTGGTTTCATTAAGATTAGAATCAAGCCAGCCAAAAGCTCTTTAAAGTATACGATATTGCCTGTGCCCAAGACAAGACATCTATGGTTTTTTTTTTTACTTCTGAGGCTGGAGGAAAATTTGAGACCCGGCATTGGATTTGGGGGATGGAGGATTTTTCTGGTAAAGGCACAACTATGTTTAACACAAAAATTATCCTCATTGAATGCCAGTGACTTAATTACAGATTTAGAAAACAAGGCGTGTCCAACTGTGTTCCCCTCCAAGACTGGTTTTGCATCATTTGAGGCAGCTCGGATATCCCCCTCCACCGGGAAGCCTTCTCCCAAGCTTGGTACCTGACAGACTTGGGGAAAGCACTCGCTGCAAACAGCAAAGACCTCTGTGGACGGAAAGCGCTGTTGTCGGTAGAGCTGGAATTGCCTTCTACCTCGTTTCCTGTTTGCTCAAGTGCAAAATGGGAAAGCTGACCTGGGAGGCGGCAGGTTGCTCAGGGCCAGGCTCCATGGGGTTGGGCGGGACAATGGGCTTCCCCTCCTGAGAGCTCAACCTTGGGTTGTCAGGAGGCTTTGCAAGGAGTGGGGGGAACGCAGTCTTAGCAGGATGCTGACTCCAGATGTTGACTTCCAGATCCACTTGCCATGCTCTTTCTGGGACTACGTCCCAGTCCCAATGACTGTGTTTGGATACGTCCAGATCTCCTCCACTGAGGTTTTACATCTTCTCTTTAGGTGGTTACATAACTGATGGCTAATTTGCCCATTGATTTTTGCTGCTTTCAAGTTCCTTCAATGCAGGAGACACTCCCTACAGCCCCAAGGATGGCCCACACCCACTCTAATGTCCGCCTGGTTTCCTTGTGTTTAAATGGTGATTTCAAGCTGTCCATTCCCAGAAGCGACTGCTCTTGCCCTAGAAAGCATCTCTTTTGTCTGCTTATTCAAATCCTGTCCTCGGAGATCAGCTGGAGACTCTCCAGGAAGGAATGCTAATCTTTGCCCCAACCCTCCGCCTCTCCCCACAAATCTCCATCAATTGTTTATTGCCTGCCCCGCCCCCAGCTAGCATAATCCAGCTGTGCTCTTTATCAGGCTCCTGTGTGGCTCTCCTAACCAGGTTAGCAGTCCCTGAGTGGAAGGAACCTTCCCCATCTTGTCTTTGCATCTTCCACAGCATCTGCTTCAACGAGTGGTACAAAGAGCCGAGCTCTGAGGCCAGACGGGCCAGCGAGCTCTGCCAGGTTGGACAATGCAGACAGCCACCCTGAGCGTTCATTTCTTCATCTTCAATTCGCATTTTGTCAGGATGAGTGGCAGAGCATTCATTCATGTGGGGGCCCAGTTATGTCAGTTCTCCCCCTTCAGTCTAGCCCCAGTCTGCCTACGGGGGCTCAGGGAATCCTACATCCACCAACCACAGCACTGGGGTTCCAGGTTGAGCCTGCTGGCATTGGTTCTCTGTTGGAATGGGACTAATTAATAACCCTTTCTCCAGCCTCCCCTGGGACACTTCCCCGCCTTCTTCGTAGCTTGATCAAGACCCAGGTACCTTTGGACTTGGAAGCAGGTATTGCAAAGTCTAGGCAGTACAAGGTAGTCTTAGCGAGAGCACCAGCCCACAGGCGTTGTGAAGAATCTTTCATTGGTCACTTAATGTATCTTGGCCTCAGTTTCCTGATTCATAAAATGGGAATCATGAGTCCAGAAGAGGGAGATGGTATCTGTAGAGCAGTGGGTTTGGATTCGGAAGTTCAGTTGAATGAATGTCCTGGTACTATATCGTCTCCATATAATAGGCTAGCTCACTTTCATCAGCCTCAGTTTTCTCCTCTACAAATGCAGATAATAAGATTCTTTTTACTGCAACAGAGCAGATATGAGATCTGGAATCAGAATAAAACCATCGATGCTATCTCGTACTATGTTATAACCTCCTAGAAACTGTGGAGGGGAAGGGCTTGATTCTAATGCAGCAAGGACGTGAAAAAATGGCACAGTCTCTTCACAGGAACAGTGTAGGGTTCTGTGTGAAGTTATTAAAACAGGGCTGTTTGGGATGGACGCTTTAGAATCATCTTACAGTACTGATGGTGGTCATATTTCCTGGTAAGTGGTATCATATCCAAAAACCTGTCAAAGGGACAGATGGCATTCTTAGCACAAAAGAGGAAACCAATTAGAACTTAAAACACAGAAAATGGAAACGTGTAAATGCTAACAAATTGTTCCAGTGTGAGGACTGAGCCAGCTAAGGAAGGTTTCCGTCTGGCTCCTCAGCGCTCACAGGGCACTGGCTGTTAGGGTCTAAAGAAACCTTACAGACCCTCCTTCTAACCCCCTAGGCTTCAGACTTCCAGACCTCACCGCAGTTGTCGGGAAGATGCTGACAATTGCACCATGTCACTTCTTCAGTGAAGAGATGGTTTCGTTGCAGCTTAGAAATGAGCACTAGAGGCTGGACCTTAAGAAGCAATTTCTAACTCCCATATTTGCATTCATGCAGTCTATCAACAAACACATATGACTTAGGAGTTCTACTCTCAAGATACATGCAAGCCAGTGTGGGTGATAGACAAAGACATAGAAAAGTTCAATTACATGTATTGTGCCCTAGAATATATTATGTGCATAGAGGAAAGAGCCTTCCCCTCTACCTGGGGGAATGGAACATGGCTTCACAGACTGGAAGAAAATTAAGCTATGGGACAAGAAACAGAAGTTTGCCCAGTAGTAGATAAGGGTAGATAATGTGTATTAGTCAGGATGGGTGAGGTTATGCTGTTGTAACAAACAATCCCTAAATCTCAGTGGCCTAATATAACAAAGGCTTAGTAGTGTTTGCTCTCATTGTATGCTACAGCATCCTCATTAGAGAAGCAGCTCTTCATGAAAAAAAAAAAAAAGAACAAGAAAGGGGAAAAAATCAAGAGTACAGCTGTTAAAACCTTTGCTCAAGCCTCCATTTGGATTAAAGTGGCCCCCAGTCGGACCAAATGGTATGGGAAAAGGGAGCTAAAAGCTTGGCTATTCCAAAGAAGCCTCGTAAGCTGCAGACACTGAAAATACATTCAGAGAAAAAGAGCGGTGTCTGAAAGAGAACTGTGTCTGTGGCTTCAGCTGATAGAATTGGATTATTCACGGATGGAACCCTACGCCTGTCCCCAAGACCACACTCTTAACTCGCCTCTGAACTGCCAGCCGTGGGCTGTAACCTATGCCATCTCCTTAAGGGCCAGTGTGGCATTTATTAGACCTTTTTCTTTTTCATGATGCATAGTTGTGCCTGGCACAAAGGAAGCACCCAGTAAATATCTGTGGAATGAGGAATGAGCATATGACTGTCTCTCTATTCTCCCAGAGCAAGACTGATCTTCTCCCTGTAGGCGTGGACTGTCAGGACCAGCGTCCTATGGAAAAGGGAGGTAACAGACCTGTAGTTTTAAACCCTTTATTAACAAATATTGTTGTTTGCCCTAGCTGGTTTGGCTCAGTGGATAGAGTGTTGACCTGCGAACTGAAAGGTCCCAGGTTCGATTCTGATCAAGGGCACATGCCTGGGTTGTGGGCTCAATCCCCAGTGGGGGACCTATAGGAAGCAGCCGATCCATGATTCTCTCTCATCATGGATGTTTCTATCTCTCTCTCCCTCTTCTTTTTTCTCTGAAATCAATAAACATATATTTTTAAAAATATTGTTTAAGTAACATTTACATTAATCCCAAGTGTTTGTTGTTGTTGTTTTTTTTTTTTAAAAAAAAAGGAGATGAAAGGTGAATGCCTCTGGTTGATGTGGGAACAGGGGACCCTGAACCTCACTGTCTCAGTCCCCTTCCATCTCCCTCTCGAGAAACTTCTGAACATCCTTGGGATTTTCAACCCAGATTGAACACAACACATTAACTAGTAAATAAATCAAATTGCACCCACAAAACACCCAGCCCTTTCTCATGAGACCTGTTTCTGGCTTTCGTCTCTCTCGAGTTGAAATCCGCAATGTCTCCAGTCTCCTTCGAGGGGTGGGTTGGGATGCATTTCGTTTCCCAATAGTTCTCCAGACCAGAGGCTGAGAGGGGCCACTGGCTCCTGTGTCCTCAACATGGCACGCCCTGCAGGCCCAGAGGGCTGGGTGCCTTCAGAGACACTAGCTAAGCAAGGTCCCAGGGCCTCCTGAAGGTGGGAACCCCGGCCTCTGGCTCCCTTCCTGCAGCAGCTGCTTCCAGCCTGAAGAAGGCTGTCTTTCCATCTAAAACTCACTTCTCACAGTCCAGGCCTTGGGGGAGCCTGGGGAGAAGATACCCTGCTATTCACCCCTCCTCTCTGGCTCACTAAGAACCCTGGGCCCACTCTACTAGCAGATGAGGGTTGTAATCCCCTCTGGGAGTGTTACAGAGAGAGCCCGGATGGCCATCCAGGCCCTGTTCCCAGCATGGCTGAGCTGAGCCCAGGAAAGCCAGGCCTCGGGCCCCCTGCATGCTGTCAGGGGGGCACATGCCACCCTGTGCTCATCTCCTACCTGCAGCACCTCCCCTGGCTTCCCCTGAGATGACAGGGCTGGGCAGCTTGATACACACCGTCCAGTGCAGATGGGGTCTCTCGTCCCCTTGTCCTCCTTCTTCCCCATTAAAACCCAAGGTCAGCCGTAGACAAGGCCAGGATCTCTCCTCACCTCTGAGACCAGGAAGATGAGTGCGGGCGGTTTTCATTCTATCAACTGGGGAGCAAGGGAGGCCCCCCTTTCCCCTTGTTCACCTGGCTGTGCTCCATGACCAGAGAACCGACAGCTAACCCCTGCAGTTCAGCATTGCTCTCGCGTTTCTAAGCACGTGCAGCCACAACTCAGCACTCTTTTTGGGCCACTGACCCTGTGTTCGGCCCCACTGTTTGGCCTGGGCACACCTGCCAGCTCCACCATTGTGATGAGGACCGGCACCCATTGCTTCTGGAAAGTGACATCCTTCAGATACTTGGTGGCTTTGCGGATATACGTCCCTGATGGCCTGGGCGGTCTCGCTGGTGTTCTTAAAGTGAACACGGACATCTGAGCCTCTTGATTTGCATTTGTAGGGTTCCCTGGGTCAAGTGAACAGCGAGCCATTGTCAGAGGTCACTTCTGGCCCCTTTCCGGAAGAGTCAAATTTAAAAATTCTAAATATTTCTTTTTATTTTAAATATGAAAACTGTCTCCTTATTAAGCTAACCACAGTGCCAAGCAGCATAACAAACATTAAAACCCTTGTTCACACTCTTTCAGAGCGTAAGCGCCTATTCTGCTGCACTCACGTTGGTATGACATTGACATCTGAGTGCCACTGTCATATAGTAACCGGTTCCTCAAGAATTGCCCAAGAAACACGTTTCTGACCCAGAGAAGTGGCTCATGCAGGCAGTGCAGAGCTCAGCTGAAGTCCCTGCCAACTGTGACACGCTCCCCTGAGGCGACCTCCTCCTCCTCTTCCTCCGTCTCCACCTCTCCAACCATCACAGCCACCACCTCCAAACCCACTGCCTCTGCCTCCTGCCCGCCCCTGCCACTGCCTCTTGGAGGTCCCTTCTCACCTGCAGGTCGAGGTAAAAAACCTCTGCAATCGGTTTTTTAAAGGACTGGTGTCTTCCTATTTTCCGACAATTTAACTGGAAAATAAAAATCCCTAAGTTGTCCAAATATCTCACCCACTTTTCCAACTGTGCTCTTTGTTTTCTAAACGAACCCGAGCCTTGCAGGAAGCACCTGATGTCCCTCTGTGGTCCATGTACAGACCACGCCCTCCTCCCAGGGATGCAGGGACTCTCCTCACGAAACCACATGTTTGGGAGGCACTTGGCCTTGGCCTTTGTTAAACACCCCCATCCCCAACCCCCCGTGGCCACCCCACGGCCAAATCCTCCTCCTCCTGCCACCTCCACCACCTGGATTAAAGCCACCACGACCCGCGCCTTGAAAGACATGCTCTCCTTCGGGCCCCATGCACACCTCTGGCCCAGTGCACACACCACCTGCCAGGTAGTACTTTCTAAATCAACAGAAATGTAAACATCAGCAACTGCTTTACATATATGGCCTTGAATATATTTTAATAGATCCTATAGGCCTGTTCCTATTATTGAATTTTCTAAAGGAGTTAACTGATCGTTCCCCTGGTGTTTCAAATTGGAATCTAGAACCCTCTTTGCTCCATTGATGAAGCACCTGCTGCAGCCCAGGCTGAGCGCCAGGCCCTTGATAGACCTTTTCTCACCTAACCCTCCGCTACCCTTCAAGGTTAAGTATGTTCACACCCGTCTTCCATCGGAGGAAGCCAAGGCCTAAGGTCAGACTGTTAATAAGTGGCCTGAGCTAGAGGTCTAACCCAGCACGATTTGACTCAATCCGACTGAAGTGCACATTTGTTTATAAAGGTACCTCTCTGTGGGTTTCTTAATGCCAGCTCAAAGACTGCATTGTATTAAACCTCATAAATATAATTAAAAATAATAATCACTGTATATTAGTACATGGGATCTGATTTTGAAATAAATATTCCTTGTAGCATGTTAACCTACCTCCCCAAACACTGACCCCCTGTCCCCAATGAGCAAGGGCCTAGGTAGGTCTTAGGGCGTGCGGTTCTGTATTGGAATTCCACTGAAGTAAAACTGCAGCAGCTAACTAACTGTCCTGAACTCCTTCTCCAATCCCGTAAGCCCGAAGACTTATAAAACCACCATGTGAAATGAAATTGGCTACAGAACTTCCCAGAGCCTCATCCTCAGATAGTCCCGGGGGAGCAGAGTGTGGCATCTACTGGGTTTGCTTGTTTCTCTTCCCCGGGGACTCAGTTCTCAAAGGAATCTTCAGCTCAGAATTGGACTTTTTCTGTGTTGTTCTAGAAAGTGAAATTTATGAGTGACAAAAGGAAGTGACTGGAAACTCTATGCCAATGTGGCATAAGAAAGAACTTGGTACCAATTGGAACAAGCCAACAATAGATGGGGCTATCCTATCTAATAATAGACAAATATGCAAATTGACCACACATTTGCTACGCCCAAGCCACGCCCACCAGCCAAGCCACGCCCACCAACCAATCAGGATGAATATGCAAATTACCCAACAAAGATGGCGGCTAATTTGCATATCAAGACAGCGTAGAAAGAAGCCAAGAGCTGCAAAAGGGAGCACAGCTGCAGAGAAGCAAGCAAGCCGGGGGGTGGGGGGGGGAGAAGGGAGGAGCGGAGGCAGGGCCAGGGGAGAGGGCTGGCGGAGAATGAGGGGCGGGAGACAAGGGAGGAGAGCAGGCAGAGCGGGGTAGAGTGCAGCAGGAAACCCTAGGATTTTTCCTGCAACGGGAACGCTAGTGTGTATATATATATATATATATATATATATATATATACATATACATATATATACACACATATATATATATGTGTGTGTATATATATGTGTATATATATATATATATATATATATATATATATTTTTTTTTTTATTGATTTCAGAGAAGAAGAGGGAGAGAGAGATAGAAACATCAATGATGAGAGAGAATTATTGATTGGCTGCTTCCTGCACACTGCACACTGGGGATGGAGTCTGCAACCCGGGCATGTGCCCTTGACCGGAATCAAACCCAGGACCCGGACTGACGCTCTATCCACTGAGCCAAACCAGCGAGGGTGGGGCTGTCTTTTTAGGTACTGAGTTGCCCATCACTCACAAGATTCAAAGAGAGATGAGTGAAGCATCGGATCTGCTCTGGAAGGGATTTCCCGCCCCTCCCCCCCACGCCCCCGAGATTGGTTATTTTTTACTTTGGGTTTTAAGAAGAAGGGATTTTGCATAAAAATAAATTCTGTGATTCTCAACTGCATGCTTTGCATTGTTGTCTGTTCTTTATAGGACTAACATGTGGCCTCAGGGGGACCATCCCGGAGGTGATCAGGTCTATTGTCCAAATTCACTTCGAGGTTGGGATGTTGGGTTATGAAACTGGTTCATTTCTGAAGGTTTGGATTGATTTTAAAGACCATCAATCAATTGTTTGGTCCGAATTAATTTTGCCTGAGAATGCCTGACGTGTTAACAGCAGTGGCAATTAAAATTGAATGGCGGTGTAATCACCATCTCAAATATTTAAACAATGTGATTATATAAGATCCATCAACAGAGTTCCAGGGCAATAAACGTGAAGGGAAAATAAGGATTGCTCCAGGGTTCAGAACATGCAATCTCTCCTGTGGATGCCTCCCAGATCTTCGCGGTTCCAAGACAACCAGACAAGCTCTCGCTGGCCCCTCACACTGACTTCTGACAGTGCTAGGCCTCCACCGGCCCCCCATCTTGGGTACGTTGAGCTGAAATATGCCCTCCAGTTGTCTGCTTCAATCATAATCACACAAAGGATGTTCTGTGCTTCCCCCTGAAGTCAGTCTGCGTGGGGTCTTCCCGAACACCCCCTGAGCTGGGAGCTGAAGTGCTGGCCCCGGGGTTCTTATTCAGCCCAGGACACATATATCGAGGACCTACTGTGTGCCTACCAAACCTTCTAGATCTCTGCTTTCATCCTCACCTTACTTCCTAAAGATACTCACAGGCACAGCCTCCTGGAACCCAGAGGTACACCACATTCAACATGGCCCAAACTGAACTCCTTGTCTCCCCTCCGGCACACGCCTCTGCTGAATTCTCCCTTTCAGGGGTGGCGCTCCCTGTTACCCACATCAGAAACCTGGCAGTCAGGCCACCGCCTCTTCTTTTTCATCTTATATCCTGGCAGTGATCATCTTTTGTTATTTCTATTTTTTTTCCAGGGAAGTCACCAGACCGTCCATTGTTCAAAGATTGAAATCCTTCCAAACCAGTTGATAAAGAGTCACAGCATCCCAGTCCCCAAGCGCCCCTTTGCCTGCCACTTAAACCCCACCCTCCAGAGCCTCTGGCCCTTTCCCAGACCCAGCAATCAGAGGGCTAAGGTCTGGCACAGCAGTGGGTCTCCAGGAACTTGAACCTGAGAAAGGGAGTTTTTGAATGGCTGGTGTGTTGGTGGTGTGAGAAATGGCTCACCTGTCCAAATTTCAAATGAGGGACTAGGAAAGAGAATCCTAGTGAAAATTAGACTTTTAATTACACTCTTGAGAGTGGGAGCCCATTTTACAGGAACACACTGTGGGACCAGGAGCATGCCTATTTATTTAGTCCCTCCTCCAGTTCCTCATTGGCTGAGGACTATTTCATCACCTATTTCCTAATTGGTCACCTTGGTCTTGCTGTCTCCCATTGGGTTATTTAAAAAATGGACTGGGGCCTTCTTTAGTGGCCTCCACCTCCCTTTGTCTAGGGGAATCTTCCTAGAACAGTGGTCGGCAAACCGCGGCTCGAGAGCCGCGGTTTGCCGCTCTGTTTACTAATGAGTTTGCCGACCACTGACCTAGACTGTCCATTCCAATAATTACAGGCTGTTGTTGTTTCTTGTGATGAAGCCCCAGCCACTATACAGCTCTCATCCTCTCTCCCCACCCCCACATCCTGTGTGCTCTGGGGAAATTCAGCAGCCGCCTGGCCACATGCTGTTTCTTTTCTATGAAGATAAATCAGAGGCATATTTCTTACAATGGGACCTCATTACTATCTGACCGTCATGTTCACGGCTCCTGGTTGGCTTACCTGAGAGGGCACCGTAAGCACAGTGCCTGGGGCCCTTTAAGGGCCCCATTAAAATGTCTTAATTGTGGCTCAGTGGTGGAGTGTTGGACCTATGCACCAGGAGGTCATGGTTTGATTCCAGGTTAGGGCACATGCCCAGGTTGTGGGCTCGATTCCCAATGTGGGGTGTGCAGGAGGCAGCGGATCAATGATTTTCTCTCATCATTGATGTTTCTGTCTCTCTCTCCTCTCCCTTCCTCTCTGAAATTAATGAAAACATATATTTTTTTAAAAAAATGTCTTAAGTTTAATTACCTTCAAAATCAGAAAAAATGTATGTAATAATAATAATGAATATATGCAAATGAACTGTGCCTGGATTACATTTGTCTTTATCCTAATACGGCCATGACATCCCCTGAAGTAATTTTAATGGATGGGGCCTACAAGAACAAAGGTAAACTCAGATGTAGCCCATCCGGGCTCTCCCAGCCCATCTCCAGCCTCCGTGAACACGTGATTTTATGTCATCGTGTGTTTGTGGGTTCACTTGCTTCCTCTTTTCCTCACTGTTCCACTGTCCCCATTCGCTGACCACCAGGGGGGTGCCAGGTCTGAGGACTCTGAATGAGGAAGTCACACTCCGCGCCCCGCGGTGGTTCACAGTCCCGAGGGGTGAAGATACAGAAACCACCAACTGTAACCCCCTCCCTGGCTGTTGCAACAGGAGGCCATGGCACGTGGATGACAGAGGCCCTCCCTCCCACGGGAGTGGGAAGACCTCGCGGAAGGGGTGGTGTCCGAGCGGCAGGACAGGAGCAGGCCAGCGTCCCAGTGGACCCGCGCTCTCGCCTGGGACAGGAGGACACGGAGCCGAGGGCCAGTTGGGTATTTGACCTTTTTCCTCCACCGCTGCTGGTGCCCAAACCTCTGGCTCCAGGGTCTGTCGAGGGCTGGTGAGGGTTTGCCGGCGGCTTCATCAGCCTGGGCTGCGCAGAGTGTGTGGGTTTGGATGGAGGCCAGCTCCGTGGTGAGTCATCGCTCCAGCGAACCTCCACCACCCACGTGGGAAGGACTCCAGGCAGCTGTTGAGGGGCCGGCCTCCCCAGGCGGAGGAGAGGGCACAGCCAATGCCAAGCCTTCCCAGACAGGGCTGTGTGGCTTCAGTGGTCCACCGCTCCTCACGGCACTGCCTCTGCCCCGGTAGTCACCACACTCGCCTTTATTCATTATTTATTTATTTAAGATATTTTTATTAATTTCAGAGAGGAAGGGAGAAGGAGAGAAAAATGCAAACCTCACTGATGAGATAGAATCATTGATCGGCTGTGTCCTGCATGCCCCTGCCTGAAGCCAATTCCAGCATGTCCTAATTGCAAGAGTTTCATCAAAAGGTTGATGGAACTTGGGGACTCAACAAGGGCTGAGTCACATATGTTGTTGCCTGTTGGGAATGGCTAAAGGCATTTCCCCAAACCTGAAAAGGATGATTGTTTGCTGCCAGACAGCTCAGGGCATCTTAATCTACATGTTATTACCTCCTACTGGCTAAACACCTGAACAGCTGTAGGCTATTCCCCATTCTGACAATGGACTCTGTAGAGGAAACCCTACCCTTTGAAGTGTATATCTCCACTTTGCCTTAGGACAATTTGTGTTAATAAAAGGCAAGGGGTCCTGAGACAAGGAGAACTTGGTTTTCTTCAGCCGGACTCCTTTGACCCCCAATGCCTTTCAAAATTACCTTTCGTCTCTGGACTCTTATTTAATCTATGCACGGCCCGTCTCCAGATTGCTGAACCCTTCTAGATGCTGGATCAAGACCCACTGGCATTAAATGATGCCCAACGTCTGGCATTACGCCCCCTAATGGGGGTCAAGCCCACAACCTGGGCATGTGCCCTTGACCAGAATCGAACCCGGGACCCTTCAGTCTGCAGACTGACACACTACCCACTGAGCCAAACCAGCTAGGGCCATACTTGCATTTAGACCTTGGCCAGAGGGAAGGCATGTGTGGATGGTTGTCCATGCATGGCAGTGGCTGCTATCCCAGCAGCTCCTGGTGCTGCCACCTGGGACAGTCTCCCTGACCTGCCCCCGCTGCTCCCTCCTCCCCACCTGCACCAGAAGCCAGCCCCAATGCCTGCTCTCATCTCACTCAGATCCTGTGTTTTCACACCTCTGGGCCACCCAGTCTCTACTCTGACATTTGACTTGGCCATCAAAGCTCTCAAAACTCTTCAGTGAAAGCCAACCCTGTCCCTCCGGTTGGGGTCCCTGTGTTCCCCAAATATACAGTAAACTTACAAAGGTGTGCAACAGTCCTTAGCCATTTTGTTGTGACTTAGAGTTCCTGGTACGCGTGTGGTGTGTCTTGCTCACTAGAATGACCTCTTGGGGAGCAGCTACAATGCGTGATGGCTGCCTCCCCAGAGACCAGCACAGACCCCTCAAGGAGGCTTGTTCTCAGCCAATTCTTGTCAAGGACTCACTCCCATGGGGCCTGGAAATGGGATGGATCCTGGATCAAGCTGCTGATGCCATATTTGCCAAATCCAGTCTGCATTTTGGCTGTTCTTCCTTAGAACAAATCAGAAGGTCAGACGTAAGAATGAGCTGCAGTGCATCCTGGCCGTAATGATTTAGGGTTACCTCAAAGTAGGGCCGGAAAACAGATGAGACCTCCCAAGGCTCCATGAAAAATCCCACAAGTCTCTGTAATGTTATATGTCAACTGTAATTGGGAAAAAAAATTAAAAAATCACCACTCTCTCCTCCACCTTGAGACGTGACAAGGATGCTCTTTCCCAAGGCGCCCCACCTGGCCCTGACATGGGAACTGCCACTGACCCTTAAAGACAACTTTGGGATATCAGGCCCTCTGTGAAGCCAGCCACACTTCCTCGGAAAGAGCCCATTGCTTCTTCTTCTGGCTTCTCCAAATGCCCACCTCATGCCTCTGTGACCATGTCCAGCATATTTATTAAGAGGATCTCCTTACCTCTTTGCTTTTCCCACTCTCTGCCAGGCTCATGTGTCAGTTCCTTCTGGGAAGAGGAGCCAGAGTAGACAACACGCAGAGGAGAGCAGCAGGGGTGAGGAAGGACCTGTAGACCGGGCCTCGGGAGGGGACCGTATGTTGCAGTCACTGACCGTATGTTGGGACACTGCTGGTGTCGCCTGTCGTCTCAGTGTACTTATCCATAGCACACACTGTCGCTCTCCACCGTGCCTGGTCTGATCTGTACAATTCCTACCGCCCTATTATGTGGATTAAGTACAGAAACCAAGGTGTCCAATCCACAGGAGCCTTGGGGGAGCCCATCGCTTCTTTGGCTATCATAAAGGCCACATTCACGTGTGGCCAGGGCGTTCTGTGTGGCCTCGAGTGAACTGAGGACCCGTGGGCAAGGGTGATGTAATGACAGCCTTTCCCTCCTTCTGTTTTGTTTATGGTTGGGCACCAGGACTGGGCACTGTTCCTGGAATACATTAATCTCTTGATAAATATTTCTGGGACAGGGGAGGACTGGATAGGGGGAGAGCGGGGAGAGGGAAACGTACAGACATAGAGTTGGCTGCATCTAAGGCTGTGCTCCCATCCGTGGAAGTGCCCATCAGAACCCAAAGACCCTTTGCTTGGCCAACAAAGCTCTCAAAGTTTTCAGGAAAGCCAACTGAGCCTCTCCAGTTGGAATTACTTGCCACCGGAATTACTTGCTTGGGTGGCAGGGGAGGCATTGTGGACTGATTGTGCCCCCTCCCCAAAATAAAGATATATTGAAGTCCTACCCCCAGGACCTGAGAACTTGACCTTACTAGGAAATAGGGTTGTTGCATACGTAATTAGTTAAGAGGAGGTCATACTGGAGTAGGGAGGAGCCCTAATCCAATACGACTGGTGGCCTTGTAAAAAGACAGCCTTGGAAAGACAGACACAACACAGGGAATGCCATGTGACAATGAAGGCAGCAATTGGAATTATGTAATTCCAATACATCAGAGAATTCCAGTACATCAGAGAAGCCGTCAAGTGCTTCCTTTAAATGAGAAGGTGAGTGTAGCACAATAAGGTATTGAGACACACACACCAAGAGAGAGAGATACACACACAGTACTGTATATTGTTATAACTGTTATGTTTTATTATTAATTACTAGTAGCTCTGCACACAAATCCATGTGCCAGTAGCTCTCTGCGGGGCCTGGCCGCTCCACGCCCGCTGCCCAGAGGCTCTCTGCGGCCCAGAGGCCCATCCACAGCCAGGCGCGGAACACTTGCCTGGTTGATGGGGTGACGAAGCAAGCATTCCGCCAGGCCACTCACTCTGCCGGCCCACCCCCCTCAGAACTGGGGGACTCCAGTGGGGCTAAGGGGACTGGACGCTGCCATCTGTGATGAAGTGATGGTTAATTTGCATATTACCCTTTTATTAGATAGGATTGTTGTTAATCTCATACTGTGCCTAATTTATAGAGTCAACTTTCCCATTCTGTATATACAGGAAAAAACATAGTACATATAAGGCTTGGTGCTATCCATGCATCCCTGGGGGTCTTGGAATGCACCCCCAGTGGAGAAGGGGTGGGTGACTGCATATCACAGGTACAGGTGCACTTGTTTCTTACTGTCCCCCCACTAGAATATAGTAAACTCTGAACCAATGAATGAACAAACAAACGAACAAATGAATGAATGAATGAATAAAGCAACATTCCAGCTGAGCTAGCCAGATGGAGAGTGTCTCTGGGAAGAGTATGGAAAACGCTCAGCAGTAAGATCATCACAGTCAAGAGAGAAGTTCCACGCAGCGTGAAAAAGAGTCCGGAGAGAAGCAGGCTCCCACAGGCCACCCGGAGCTGTGTCCTCAGCCTGGCACAGTGCCTGTGGGATGAACGCCTTGTGAGCCTTCCTGTTTCCTGCATCTTCTGGATGACAATCGCACCTGCACTAATGCTTGGAGAGCAAGGGTTAAAGGGTCAAAGATCCTTCCACTTTGGGCTTGTCATTGCATCAGCTTCCTAGACTTATTTTTAGAGTAAGGCCAGTAAAAAGAAATATCCAATAAGCATGGCCTGTCTGTGTAGGGATACTTGTACTTCTTGGAGGAGGAGAAAAGAGATATCGGATTTATTTCAAACAGCATGGGCCAGCTTCCTTAAAGCTATGCTATCTTTTAATTCTCAGAACAATCTCTTTGATATAAGGATTACTTGCTCCATTTTACAGATGGGAAAACTGAGGCTAGGAGGAGCTAAGGAAACTTACCAAAGATCAGTCAGCTTGTGACCCAGGATTCAAGCCCAGCTCTTCTGACTCTAAAGCCTGTCTTTTCTCTACTGTCCCCTCCCAGGCTTCAGGCTCAGATGCCTTGGGGGTGAAAGACAAAAAGAGCAGTGGACTTGGAGGAGACCTTGGCCCTTGTGTTTCAGGGTGATCTTGGGCAAGACAGGTAGCTTTTCTGAGTCTCAATTCCTTTATCTAAAATGGTGATCTCAGCCCTGCCAACCTCACTGAATAGAAAAATATCTCGAAAAGGTGACTAAACAACCAGGATTTGACATTGAACCATGCCCAAAACGAAGAAGGTCCTTATTCTCAGCACTTCACTGTGTGCATTGAGTCTGTGATGAAGGTGGGATCTGGGACCCTCCCTCTGCCTCCCATCCTATTCTCTCCTTAGCTCTACTGTAGCCCTGAAGGACAGCTCCCAAGGGTGGGGCTGGAGGAACCAAGCCCATGAGCCCTTCTACTTCTGTGTGGATGGTGGAAACGCCAATCACCCACAGCTGCCCTGTGGCAGAGAACTGACACTCAGAGCCAATGACACTCAGAACTGACACTCAGAGCCACGAGGCAGCCCCATTCCTGGGCAATAAATGGCTGTTCTGACAGCAGTAATTCTGCCTGGGCCTGACCTGATGATGGCAGTTCTAGAGCTTCCAGAGAGTTCTAGAGCTTCCAGAGAGTTCCAAAGCTTCTAGAGAGTTCTACTAGAAGACCTCTGAGAAGACCACCTGGGTGCCGCACTACAGACTGTATGCTATGGACGCAGGCACAGGGCAGGCAAAGAACTGCTGTCCCCACTCCCACCACGGCCGCCCTTCCAATGATTCAATCATTCCTTCCACACACATTATTGTTTCTTTATGTTGCCAGACTTCGTGATAGACGGAAAGCCCTTGAATGTGAAGGCCTGTATCATGGACTAGGTTCCATCTCTGACTTCACCTTCCAGACAAATGGGACAATTTTAACATCCATCTACCTCCTGCAGTCCTTAGGAGCTTGTGAAGTGGTATCTGCACAGTGCCTGGCTCACAACAGGCAGTGGGCGGTGGTCATTATTATGAATAACTACCACCACAATGGCCACATAGTAGGTGCTCAATAAAAATCTAAGGAATGAAAATGAGGTTCAAAGTGCTCCCTTGAATTCCCACTTGGTTTCCACCCAGACAGAGCAAGGAGTTGGGGGGAGGGGGGAGGGAAAAATCCAGCCTCTCTGGTGTTTAGAACTGTGACATCCAAAAATGTCTGTTTTCAAGCCACATTTCTTTCCTTTCCTGCAGCTGTCAGAGGCCAGATTTACTTAGTAACAGAGGCCAGCGTTTCGGGAGATGGGTCTGTGGGGGAGAGATCTACTCCGATGAAAAAGATAACACACCCAACCAGTGGCCCCATCCCGCGGTGATGTCATCTGGCACGCAGCCTGCATGAGGAGGAATTTCCCTTGTACCTGACAATAACATTTTTTTTCAAAATAAAATATGTTGAGGTTGAGAAGTTTATCTTGGCGGACCACTGTACCATTAACTCAAGATTAAATGCATCCTGTCCAACTTTTTTTGCTACTTGTAATGGGCCTCGGGCTCCCGGTCTCCAGATGTCTATTCCGTGGATGCCTCGGGGAAAGGAAGCTAATTGTTCTTTGCATTGGAAGTGTCCAAAGGGGGCTGCGGTGGCTGTCCCCACACACGCCCCAGAGCCCTCTTCAGGACCAAAGCACTCATGTCCGCCGATGGCTCCCAGCTGAGCCTCTCCTTGGACACTACTGTTGACTGAAGTCAAGGTACCTAAAGTTATGGCCCCTTTCCTTAAGGCAGCCCAATCCAATGACTGGTTGATAAGGGGGTTCAAAAGACCAGCGCCCCTGCATCAGTTTGGAATAGCTCTGAAGAGCCACCCCAGCTGTAGATCTCCCTGCAAAGGCAGCAGAGTTCAAGTCCATCTGGCCAATCTTACCTCCTCCACTGTCCCCCAGGGGTGGACTCAGAGGGCCCCTGTTCCCCAATAGACTCCAGCTCTGGGATGGTGGTGCCAGAAATGGTTTGGGGAAGCAGACTCTACTCCGGAGTTTGGAGTTAGATCACTCACCAGCCAGTTGGCCATGAGAGCCCCATCATTTGTGGTCCGTGGTGCCCTAATTGCCCAGGCAATTGTTAAAAGTTCCAGGATGAACTTGGATGGAGTGTCTGAGGAGAGGGGTCCATGAGGGGTGCGAGACCTCAGGTGTTGGAGAGGCTGGCAGGAAGGAGGGCGGCGGGGTAGGGTGGCTGTTGTTGAGAACTATTGCGGCAACGAAGGGCTGAGAGCGATTGACCAATAAGGCCAAGTGCAAAAGCCAAAAGACTTCTCTGGTAGCACCTAAAGGGACAATCCTCTCCTGCAAACCGGAGGCAGGAAGGGCTGAGTATCAGTCAGGTCCGGGAGTTACTGACCAGGCCAGCAAGGCTCCAGAGATGGCTGAATTCTCAACCCCAGCGAGCCTGCTATGCCAAGGTCAGGGTCCTTTGTGCAAAGTGTCTTAAGAAACAGCAGAGTCCAACTCCTCCCTCTGCCCAGCCCCACCCCCTTCCTCACAGGTGCAGTTCCCAAGAGCACTCCCCAATAATCTTCCTGCACTCTGACCTCAGTTCCAGAGTCGGCTTGCCAGGGAACCCCACACCCGACGAGGCAGAAGGTCCTAGCAGTAGGGAGTATTCAGGCCCCTGCCAATGGGGCTCAGTGTGGTGAGGGAGAAGAAAGAACATGGGTATGGAGTTGGATAACTTGCTTCCCTTTTATCTCATGTTTTGCACTTACTATTCTCTGTGCCTGAAACGCTTTGCTCCGACATCTTCCCACAGCTTGTCATTCAGGGTTCTGCTCAAATATTGCTTCTTTAGAGGCCCTTGCTGACCACTTACTCTAAAGCACCCCACACCCACCTTGGCCCAGTTACAGTCTATCCATCACCCTGCTTCATTTGCTCCACCCCCTTACAAGTATCTGAGACCGTTCTGTTCAATGATTTGTTTATGTTACTTCCCAGATCTCCCATTAGACTGTAAGTTCCATGAGGATCCAGACCAGTGTTTAGTGTGCTGCCTGGGTGCCATAGAAATATCTCTGCAAGAAAAATAAAAAATAAAAATAACAAAAGAAGGCTAGGAAGAAGAAAGGTGCTAAGGGAGGAGGGAGGAGTCTTGGGTTCAAATTCTGACTTTGGCGAACTTGGAATGATTCTTTGACCTCTTGTGGCATTTGATTGCTTGTCTGTCAAAAGGGGGTAGGAATTATGTTTGGAATTCAATGAGATACTATGTGCAAAGGACCCATGTTCTAGCTTTCCCCTGGAAACGTTTAGGAAGTTCTCTTTAGGATAGACCTCAACTCGCATTTCCCTTCTCACTCACGTTGCCCCTTCCACCTCTCTCTTCCCTCCTAAAGGGGAGATGCCTGGAACACTGAAGTTACCAAATTGGTGGTGTCTGTGAGGTTAACATGGTTTGGGAAGGCGGCCTGCTAGCAATGGCAGGAATCTTACATCAGCCTTGGAGGTTGTGTTTTATTATTATTATTATTATTATTATTATTATTATTTTATTGAGTTCAGAGAGGAAGGGAGAGGGAGAGAGAGATAGAAATATCAACAATGAGAGAGAATCATGGATCGGCTGCCTCCTGCACGCCTCACACTGGGGATGGAGCCCGCAACTCGAACATGTGCCCTGACCGGGAATTGAACCATAACCTCCTGGTTCATAGGTCGAGGCTCAACCACGGAGCCTTGCAGGGAGGGCGGGTGTATAGTTGCTTTAGAGGGCTACCCCTTGGAGCAGTCATAGCAGCATGAGGCTTGCTGGGAGCGGGGCTTCTCCCCTGGACCAGTCCCGTGGTGATTCCCCTGGGAAGGCCGCCCTGGGCACCAAGGCCAGGCCTGCTGCCAGCTGCTCCACACCGGGATTTTCCAACTCGGCTTCTACTTTCTTTTCAAAGTCTTTTCCTCTACCTTACTGCAAATTGTAAACAGGATGGGTTTTGTCCACTTACATTTGTCGACTCATTTATTTATTTATTTATTTATTTTTTTTATGAAAGTAATAAATAGACTTGGAAAAACTCTGGACAACTACAAATGGGCGGGGGAAATAGTCAAAACCATTGTTTTCATTGTTGCTGATGTTCTCCCAGGATCCTTTCCATATATTTTCGTAAGTCTGTTTGGTCACAGGGATATTTATATACTAGAGGCCCAGTGCACGAAATTCGTGCACGGGGAGGGTCCCTAGGCCTGGCTGGCAATCAGGGCCAATTGGGGCCTTTTGGCTGCTGGCCAGGGCCTTCCTTCGTTCCGCGCCGCCCCCTGGTGGTCAGTGCACATCATAGCGAGTGATCGAAATCTCTGTCTCCTGGTCGAACTCCTGAGGGGACAGTTTGCATATTAGCCTTTTATATATAGATATATAGATAGATAGATAGATAGGTAAACAGGGACTATTGCCCAACCGGTGTGGCTCAGTGGTTGAGCCTTGACCTATGAACCAGGAAGTCACACTTCAATTCCAGATCAGGGCACATGCTCTGGTTGCAGGCTCGATCCCCAGTGTGGGGTTTGCAGGAGGCAGCAGATCAATGATTCTCTCTCATCACTGATGTTTCTCTCTCTCTCTCTCTCTCTCCTCTCCCCTTCCTCTCTGAAATCAATAAAAATATATTTTTTAAAAAGATCAGAGATGATTGGCTTTTGATGACAACCAGGAGTCAGTCTGCGGCCTGTTTTCTTTCCTACCCCGATTCCCACTCCCCGGAGGCAATACTCTCTCCTTCAGCGAGTTCTCTGGGATTTGTCTCCATCTACCTGCACACTCTGCCTATGTTACTCTTGTTTCTAGCTTTATTGGATATAATCGACATATAGCATCCTGTAAGTCTAAGGTGTACACTATGATGATTCGACACTCCTTACATTGCAAAATGATTACCACGCCCAAGCTAGTTAGCACGTCCATGGCCTCACATCAGACTTTCAGATTTTTGTCTTTTGACTTCTTGGTTATGGAGTTGAGGTTTTAGCCCTTTTTCCCACGCTCCGCAAGCACTCAGCTGCTACCAATTCCCACTTAACACTCATATCGTCTTATCAACCAGTGTCACCCCAATTAACTCAATAAAAAAAATTTAAGGCAAAACAAATAACTAGTGATTACATACATTTTCATGCTTATGCAAACCTGCTTGGGTAGAGCCCCCTCACATTTCCTGTCTTGTATAACCTTTGGGCCTCCTTTGGAATTAATAATTGCCTCATGTTGTTTCCTCAGCGTCCTGTGCATCTACCTCTACTTCATCCTCAGCCTCTCCAATGAGCTGCACTCAAACACACAAGGTAAACCACGTCTCTCATGGCTTCCTCCAAAGCATCCTTCCCCCATCCTGCTCTTCCCATCTGCTAGTCCAGGGGAATTCCGGATCCAAAGCCTGCACTGAACTCTGACCTATACATCTCCTCCTGTGGCTGGCCCCTGAGGGTCCCCGCAGCTCCGCCCAAGTCAGCTGTGGCGGGCCCTGGGCTTAGGGTCAGTCAGAGTGAGAAAGTAAGACTACAGTTATAACCAGATACTGAACTAGGTGGCAAGCCCCCCATTTTCCTTTCCACTAAGTCAAGAGAGATCAGAGAGACAACTTCCCCGGATACCTGGGTCCACGTCTAAGGTGTCACACACAGTAGCTTCTCTTCTCGAACTGCCCGGAGCCCATTGGCCAGAGAGCCTCGGTCCTACCCACGCCGAGAGGTTGGACATTAAAGACTGATGGGGCGGCACTGCTCCCAAATCTAGGTTTTCTGATGGTGGCTTTGGACGAACAATGCCCCTTTGATCCTCGGAAGCGGGCCAGGGAGTCGGGCTCCGTGGGCCTGCAGCGGGCTGGGGAGGTCAGGCGGAAGTTCTGCGGGGTCCAGTTTCCCTGGCTGCAGGTTGGAGTGATTTACATTTCAAAGGCACCAGATCAAGTGCAAAGGGGCACATTGGGGAAAGATTATTGCTAATTTCTGATGATTCAAAAAGGCCAAGGGCAGCCATGGCCACCCGGCTGAAGCCTGGGCAAGAGTTTCAGAATGAAATGAGAGAAGGTAAATGCAGTCATGCACAGGGAAGATGGCAGGGAGCTGGGAGGTGAGCTGAGGGGAAAGAAAGCACAGACAGAAAGAAGAACGGGATTCCGTGGAAAGTAACCTCCCAAGGTGATCTGATCATTAATTCCGAACTGGGCAAGTCTGGTGGGGAGCCACGCCCCAGGCGCAGAACTTTTTAGTAAAAGGTTTATCGGTGCCTTGAGCAAGTCCCGTCCATTGTTTCTGTGCATCCAGGTTAACAACTCCTTTGAAATAAACGGTCCCCACCCTCCGGAGAGCACATAATCTCATTAACTATGCGGTAATCCAATCCCCGCCTTGCTTCCGCCCCCCACCCCCTCCTGCAATCTTCCTTACGCTTCCTCCTTCATTTCAAATGCACAAAAACTGCAAAACCGGTCTTTTCTAAAGCATTTGAGATCTGACTCCCCGGCATCTGTCATCAATTTGGCTCGAGTAAGCTCTTATAAAAATTCTCTACATGTTTGGACGCTCCTTACGTCGACAGGCTAAGATCAGAAGTACCATGTTAATGTGTTACCAGCATTTCCACCCATTCCCTTCCTTTTCCAAGGGAAGGGCAGAAAGGGCCTTTCGTGATTAGCTGGCCGATGCCCCAGTTTCTTGAACGGAGGAACTTGGGCCCAGAAGGCCAGCTCTCTGGTTGATGGGCCAAACTTGGGAGGGCTGAGCCAGGAGTAGAAGTCAGGTGTCCCATTCCCTAGTGCTGTGTTCAGCCCTCTACAGTCACCGTCTCAGAACACGGCGGATAGTAGAAGAGGTTGGTCAGTGTTGGTTTGGAGCCTATGCTGAGACACAGAGGAAGGGATTATGGGCAGAGGCCTAGACTGTGAGATTGTCCCTTCAGTTTCTCTTGTTTTGTGTTGCGTTTGGACGTTACAGAATTTTCACAGTGACTGTGATAGCAGCAATGTGTCAAGAGCCTTAGAACTGTGCATCCTGTAACCTAGCAAATGCATTTTTAGAAATTCATTTCCCCCAAAATAATTGAGACATGCACGGAATTTTAGCCAAAGGCCGAAGGACATTCCAGTGTGTGTGTGTATTCCACCCGTTTTGTTTCTCCACCCATCCATCGATGGGCATTTGGTACTGTGCCTAATGCTGTCATAAACATGGGTGTACAAGTAGCTGTTCAACCCCTGCTTTCCTTTTTTGTGTGGATAGACCTGGAGGTGGAATTGTGTGGATAGACCTGGAGGTGGAATTGTGTAGATAGACCTAGAAGTGGAATTGTGTGGATAGACCTAGAGGTGGAATTGTGTGGATAGACCTGGAGGTGGAATTGTGTAGATAGACCTAGAAGTGGAATTGTGTGGATAGACCTAGAAGTGGAATTGTGTGGATAGACCTAGAGGTGGAATTGTGTGGATAGACCTGGAGGTGGAATTGTGTAGATAGACCTAGAAGTGGAATTGTGTGGATAGACCTAGAGGTGGAATTGTGTGGATAGACCTAGAAGTGGAATTGTGTGGATAGAGTTAGAGGTGGAATTGTGTGGATAGACCTGGAGGTGGAATTGTGTGGATAGAGTTAGATGTGGAATTGTGTGGATAGACCTAGAGGTGGAATTGTGTGGATAGAGTTAGAGGTGGAATTGTGTGGATAGACCTAGAGGTGGAATTGTGTGGATAGACCTAGAGGTGGAATTGTGTGGATAGAGTTAGAGGTGGAATTGTGTGGATAGACCTAGAAGTGGAATTGCTGGCCCTCGGACTGGGTTTTACTCTGAAGCAATAACTCTTTTGGAGCCTCATTGGAAGTAATAACTCTCTCAGGCCCTACCATAAACATACGTTACCATATGCCTAGCGATGATCAACAATAATGTCCGTTAAAAAACATGGGGGCTCCGGGACTGTGACCAGATTGTGGCGGCCAGAACCCTGGCCTCCACTGAGCTCCTCTTGCCAAATCCTGGAGCTCCAGAGATTTCACTCCCGTCCCGAGGGCCCGCCCTTCCCCTCAGCAGACTGCGCTCCTGGGACGTTGTCTTCGGTAATTTTTTAAGTGCTCATTATGCAGGGAACCCCGTGGTGGCTCCTTCTGCAAAGGCAGGGCCCCGTCGGTGGAGGAAATAAACTCTCAGTTACTGGAAATAAACGAGAGCTTTGATGTAAACACTTCTGACCTGCGTGGAGGCTCTCACCTCTGCTGGCCCCAGCCACCTGGTGTCCTCGGAGGAGGGAGGAGCGAAGAGGAACCTCTGGATGTAGGAAGATGGGATGAGTCTTGCAGCAGAAAATAGGACTTTGGAAGCCCCGGTCCTGCCTTCCAACGCCTCCCCTGCTCCCCACTGTGCGACCTGGGCGACGTGGCTTCTCTCTGGGCCTCGGTTTTCTTACCTGGATATGGAGATGCTCACGCGCACGGAAGGTTTAAGCAAGATGTGAGGGTCTGCTAGCGCAGGAGCATTGCATCCATATGAAATCTCAGAAATCGTGTCCTAAAGTGAACTGTTTCTATGAGCGGTCCGGACCAGCCCAAATACCTCTTTTCCCGCAGAAATGTCAGGAGTAAAGGTCTTTCATCACCATATGTTTATAGCTTTCAAGCCACATCCCTAAAACAAGGACATTTAGCTCTTATTGCTAAGCGAGGGAATTCATTTTACTCTCACTACTGAGGGTCCTTACTCCTCTACCGCCTGCTCTTTAGAACAGGCAAGTCAAAAGTTCTACCAGTGACAAGATTCCAGAACATGGAAATTGTACTCAGTATATGTCTATTGTGTGCCCGGAGCAGTGGTTTCAGAGATAATCTCTGAGACAAAAACTGGAAGTGGAAGGCCAGCGGCCCTGCCTTCTATCTCTTTAGGGCTTTACGGATCTTCCACATTCTTCAGATCTCCCCCCCCTCCCCCGCACTCCCCCGGGCGGCTAGCTAGGCTGTGCAGGGACCATTGTCCACATTCACAGCCCGAAAACCTGAGTTCCAGGCAGGTGAGGTCAGCCGCCCCAGGACACCCAGCTGATAGCCGGGTAAGATGCTGTCTCTTTTCTCCATGCCAGGTCTGGGGCCTCAGAACTGGGGTGGCAGTGGGTGGGGGCTTCAGGTGGCCCCTCTTTCCTGGCCCCTGTCCAGGGCCACCGTAGCAGCCTCCATTGGGGGGACAGGCTTCAGGTGGTGACAGGCTTGAGGGCAGAAGAGCCCCTGCAGGGGGCAGGAGATAGAGCTGAGAGCCGGGGAGCTGGAAGAGGCCCTGTGTGCAGAGCTGAGCAGACCCTGAGTTCATTAATAAGCAATAACTGTCATTCTTGATGTCTCGGAGCCAATGGCGCGGTACTGAGGAGGTGGCCAGCCCGCCCACAGGCCTGAATGGAATTCCTTGGCTTAGGAAAGAGCCTGGGAACAAAGCCCCCTTGTCTCTGGGGAGGCAGCTGTGACTTCATGGTGTGCGCCCCCCTCCCAGGGCCACCATCAGGACAGGACGCAGAAGCCTGGAGGGGCAAGGCTTAGAGACTAGCTGGTCCCCCGCCTGGCACACACTTGGTACCCTCCCAACACTTGTTAAATGAGGGACAGGTCAGCCCTCTCAGCCTCAGTGTTCCCATTTGTGAAATGGGGATAACAGTAGTCCTTCATTCAGGTCTGCCATGTGTATGGAGGGAGAGAACTAGGAAAACAGCCTGGGAATGTGGAAAATACCCAGTGGGTTGGTACTGTCAGTATGTGGTGGCTAGGAGGGGAGGCGTGGAGAGCGCCATCTTCTGTGGGTACCCATAGGCCTCCTGCTCAGGGAGCCTCAGCCTGGGGTGGCTGGGAGAGGGACCGTGCACCCCGGGTCGAGGGCCAAGGGGCAAAGGCAGGGAGGAGGGGCCGGAGCAGTTCCCACGATGTGCGGGTGAGTCTGCAGCCCCCTGTCGAAATGCACATCTTGGTGCCGTGGGCCTGGGCTGGGCCTCAGACTGCAGGTCTCCTGGCTGCCAGGGTGCGAGGCTCCGGTCCGGGCTCGGCTCCACCCTTCAGCAGCTGCTGAGGCCCCTGGTTACACCCCCGGAGCTTCGGGCTCCCAGGACCCAGGGTAGCTGGACAGTGATTCTTAGCCGCCTTGGCCCTGTAAGCCCGTGTGTGTCCGTGTGTGTGTGTGTGCGTGTGTCCGTGTGTGTGTGTGTGTGTGTGCGTGTGTGTGTCCTGCTTTCTTTTTCTCTGACTCCACTCCTGTTTGTCTGGCTGTCTGTCCGTCTCTCTGAGTCTGTCTCTGTGGTATGTCCCCCGGCTCGCCTCCTGACTGCAGGCTGCCCAGGCCTTGAATGTCGTGTGTGTCTGTCTGTCCATCCGCCTGGCTGCGGATGGGAGTTGTCACGTGACAGGGAGAGGAGCAAAGTGCTAACAACTGGCTGACAGCTGGTCACAGCTGGTGACAGCTTGGGCAGGCCCGGGCGTGGGAAACCACAATTCAGGCAGCGACAGCTGGGGAGGGGACCACACTCGGAAGCCGAGCTGACAGGCCGCCACACCGCAGCGAAGGCAGAGGCCGCCCCAGCCCGCCAGCCCCGCCACGGTCCCGGGGAGGGAGGCCGATGCACAGGTCCGCCCTGAGTCCCTCCCACCCCCCACATCCCCAGCAGCCCCCGGGCAGGGGGGCCCCAGGCAGCCGCTCCCGCTCGAAAAACAGTGGATTTTATTTGGTGGGTTCATGAAGGGTAAGCAGGAGAAATCCGTGTTCATCTACCGGG
Source organism: Eptesicus fuscus (assembly GCF_027574615.1). NCBI lineage: Eukaryota > Metazoa > Chordata > Mammalia > Chiroptera > Vespertilionidae > Eptesicus > Eptesicus fuscus. Next base: position 4,810,931 of record NC_072488.1, on the reverse strand, counting down.
ACACTTCCTTGGACGTCGTATGTGTGTGTGCACGCTCACGTGTTTGAGCATGTGGGCTCTGGGGAAGGGGTGCAGCGGGGAAGGGGAGCTCGGGGAGGCCCACGGGCTTTCTGAACCATAAAGGACAGGGCACCAGGTTGTGGCCAGGACTTCGCTGTTCAGAAGCTTCTTATTTTATTCCTGGCCTACTTTTGGCTGGTGTGTGTGTGTGTGTGTGTGTGTGTGTGTGTGTGTGTGTTAGAGAGAGAGAGAGAGAGAGAGAGAGCATACAAATGATGCCTACCCGGTGACCCCCACCTGGTGATGGAGCCTGAAGGAAGGACCCCTTCCTGAGGCCTCTGCTCAGCCCGCTAAGGAGGAGGAGGAGGAGGAGGAGACAGAGGGCTCTGCCCCCTCAGGAGGCCCATGGAATCCTGGGAGGATGTCCCAGCTACTGTGGCCCCCGCAAATATCTCCCCAAACTTCGGGGTGTGAAGCAGCTGTTGATTACGCGCACTGATTCTGCGGGTGGGGATTCAGACAGGACCGTGGGGGCAGCTGATCTCGGCTCCAGGTCTCCGCTGGGAGACTCCGAGGTGGGGCCTGGGATCACCTGCGGGTTTCTTTCCTTCCGGTGGATGCTGGCGCAGGCTGGGGCCCGGGCTCCCTCCGCGGGCTCGTCCACGCGGGCTCCCCTGTGGGTTGGTCCGGGCTCCCTCCCAGCGTGGTGGCCCGTTCCAGGGCGAGCATCCCCAGAGGGAGTAGAGACGCTACCTGCCTTCTATGAACCCTCCTCAGAAATCCCGCGTCGCTCTGCCACGCTCCAGTCCACAAGGCAGCCACCTGCCCCACCCACGTTCACGGAGAACGAATTCTACCTGTGGATGGGGAGGGGAAGATTCTGGAACACGATATGGGACTGAAAACATGGCTGTGCCGGATTGGGAAATAGTTGGCCCCCAGGAGAGAATAAGCAATGGTAGGAAGAGAAGGGGCTCTGATCGCCAAGACTCACATCCTGGGTGGGCTTGGGACACGGCAGTAATCATAGCAGGCGCAGCACAGGGGCCTGGAGAGCGAGGTTTGGCCGACCACCAGCTCACATAACAGGCCCTGGTGGCCGTTTTACATGTATTATCTCACTTAATGAGGAAGCATTAGCGGAGCCTTTCACAGCCTCCACAGCGTCCTCACACACGGTATTTTTAAATCCTCATGGCGAGCCTCCCAGCCCCGTAGTCTCAGCTTCACCCACGAGGAAACCGAGGCTCAGAGCCAGCGAGCGGGCTCTGCCCCTCCCCGCAGCCTGGGAACAGCGGGGTCTGCTCCCCGCCCCGAGGGTCTGCGCTTTGGAGGCCCCCCACCCCTCCCACCCCAAGGCGGATCTGCCCACAGACGGACACAGATAGGATTTCAGACCCTTTAGACCAGGGGGAAGATACCCACAACGTAAAATCATTTTGCACTTTGCAGCTGGTGTGAAAACAGACCTTCAGCTCGGGGAGGTCTCTGCAATTTCCTCCTGCAGGCACCCAGCGGGGGGGCGCGGGGGGGGGGGTAAGGCAGCCATTTCCGGCCTCTCCTCAAGTCCAAGGTGAGGAATCCCCCCCCTGCCCCGCCCCCTCCACCACCACCCACCCGTCGGAAGAGCCAGCCTGCCTTCTCACCGAGTGTGGATTCCAAAAGGCGCTCGATTCCCGGGGCCCTGGGCCGCACTGGAGTGGGGGCCTGGCTGGTCCGGAGGGCAGAGTGACACAACAATCACTATGGCACCTTCAGGTTCTGGCTCTGGGAAATGGGAACAACGCCCTCCGCCCTGCCGGCCCCAGCTTCTCGGGAGGGGGAGCGGGGGAGGGGGAGGCGCTAGCCCGGGAAGGAACCCACGGGGAAAGCCCAGTCCCCCCTTCTGCGGCCCAGGTGGCGTGTGCCTCTCTTGGAAAATGTGTGTGTGTGTGTGTCACTCCGGGTAGCGCTTGCCGCAGTGACAAGTAAACCCAAACTGCGCCACGCCCACAGCCAGTGGAGGGTTTGTTTTGCTTTCCTCACTCGTGTAGAGGCTAACGCGGGTGTTTCCGGTGACTGTCCCCCAGGCTCTTTCCAGTCCGGCTCGGCCGTCCTCACGGTGTGGCTTCAGCACACTCGTGTGCATGGTCTCAGGTTGGTGGCCTCACGGTCATGAGTCGCACCGTCTCACAGGTGGATTCTGCTTTTGTTGCTGGTGACGTTCTAGAGGACAGCTATGCGGTGAGGAGAGCAGTCACATGTCTTTGTGATATTTTAGAGGGAGAAGATTCCACCATGTGCTTGTTCTGAGTTTTGACCCCGAACTCCACAGGTTTCTTTAAGAGTATGTATTTTTTAATGTTACCGTTCCAGTTTCTATTCCATATTATTTTGTCTTGGTTTCAGGTGTACAGCATAGCATGTGCCAACCACATACTTTACAAGGCATTCCCCCACCATGTCCAGTTCCCAGCGGGCACTTTGTTATTTGCACATCGTGGGACTTGTTCAAGAAACCCTTTCCTTGTACTTCACTCTAAATGTTTTATAGTTTTATCGTTTCTAGTTACATATTTAATCCACTTGGGGTGAGTTTTGTGTGTGGTGTGAGGTAGGGACGCTCATATCACTTTTGCCATAGAGATAACAATGGTCCCAACACCATTCCTTAACAGTCCGTCCTTTCCCGCTGCTTTGCAGGGCCTGCTCTGTCATCAACCCAGTTCCGTGTGCGTGCGGGTCTGGTCCTGGCTCACTAGTCTGTCCTCGCTTCTCTGCTCTGCGGCCCATCCCCCTCTGAGCGGATGCTGCCTTGTCGCCATGGTCACGGCTTTGTAATAGTCCCTGGTATCTGGAAAGATTTGCAGAGTCCCTCACCTTGTTCGCCACCTTCCCAACTGTCTGGGCTGTCCTTGGCCTGTGCTTTTGTATGTTTATTTTATTTTATTTTTAAAATATATTTTTATTGATTTCAGAGAGGAAGGGAGAGATAGAAACGTCAATGAGGAGAGAGAATCATTGATAGCTGCCTCCAGCACGCCCCCTCCTGGGCATCGAGGCTGGAGCCCAGGCATGTGCCCTGACCGGAATCGAACCTGGGACCCTTCAGTCTGCAGGCTGATGCTCTATCCACTGAGCCAATCCAGCTAGGACCACAACCATGCTTTTTAAATCATTCTGTCACTATCACTTTATCGGCCCGTTTTTCTTTATAGCCCTCCATCATCTGACACATGAAAGTGTATTTGTTGGCTAATTCTGTCTTCCCCACTAGAAGGCAAATTTCGTGAATGCAGGGTCTTTGTCTCTTTGTTCAGCACCTTGACCACTGGCTGGCAAATAATAAGCACTGAACAACTATTTCTTTAAATGGATGGAGTAAGCCCAATCCTGCCTTTCGTGGTGGAGTAACAGAGGCTGCCCTGAGCTTTTATATTGAGTATACGTACAATTGAGTTCCAAAATAGGATGTTGGAGTACCTGTCTACTTAAAAAGGATTAGAAAGAATTACCTGGGCAAAAGCAACACTGGATTCTTACAGAGTTAAAGAAGATGCTTCAGGAAAGTATGCCCCCTTCAAAAGACCTTAAAATCTATCATCTTCCATAATGTTTTCTAGCCTGTTGAGCCTTTTACAAGAGCGGTGGAGACAATTTGCTCACTGGGAGTTGCGATGAATGAACAGCCATTATCTTTGCGTGCACAGTCTGAAAATTGTAGCCTTGGATACTGACATTCATCAAAAGAAGTTTCTGAGAGTCAGAGAGAGGTTCCCATAACTAAATATATTTATAGAGTTCTCTTGTCTTGACTTAGAATAATTTGGTATCAAAATAAAACACTTAGGCATTAAACCTTGTATCATAATCCTATGCTTTTTTTTTTTTTTTTTTTGGAAGCCATTGGACAAAATGCCAAGTATTCCAATATATTGTCTCTGAATTTATAAATTCAGCCATGACTCTGAATTATATGGCAGGATTTTATAATTGTTTTTTCAACAGTTTCACAGGGTAGACTTTGGCTGACCTGAGCATGGTTTCACCGACTCAATGAGACCTTGGTAATTGACCTACCAAACCAAGAAACCCACGTATGGTGGGCAGGTTTCTGTCCCTGATATCTGCAGGGCTGTGTTAACTTGGTACTCAAGAACTAGGGTTAACCTACAGATTGAGTTATGTATTTGCTAAATGTATTAACATATCTGTATATTTACACACACATATAAAATACGTAACTTATAAATAAAATTATGTACAGACAGTGCCCTGTGTACGATGGTACGACTAGATTTTTCAACATTACCGTGGTGCAGAAATGAGACACATTCAGTAGAAACCTCACTTAGAGTTTTGAATTTTTATCTTTCCTCCACCCAATGATACTCACCCGTGATGCTGGGCAGTACCAGCGCCCACAGCTCCCAGCCACACCATCACAAGGGCAAACAACCCATCCTCAGTGTATCCACTGTGTTCGATGCTTTCGTCCAACTGTGGGCTGATGGACGCGCTCTCGGCACATTTGAAGTAGGCTAGGCTAAGCTCTGATGTTCAGTAGGTGAGGTGTAGTCAATGCACTTTTGACTTAGCAATGTTTTCAACTTGCAATGGGGTTATCAAGACACAACGCCATCGGCAACCCCTGTCAGCAAGTGTTTTAATTCTAAAGCAATATTCTTTCCATGACACCCCACTGTCCTTTTTGATGCCAAAATGAAAATAGAAGGATTGATATTAGTAGCCTATTGATTACTCTTTCAGGTGTTGTAGCAGGTGTTTGAGGGCCAGGGCTAGGTTAGACCTCCCAAAGGACTGCATCATCCCTGGCAGGTACTGATGGGAGAAAGCCAGCTACTGTGCCATGTGGTACGTGCCTGGTGGAAGGAAGCACAGCTGCTGTGCGAACAAGGACACAGTGATCAAGACACACTTCTCAAGGACCGTCACATTCCTCTTCTAATTTCCTTAGAGCCTTAGGCACGTAGTAGGTGATCAGATACTATTTATGGGATGGATTTTTTAAAAATATATTTTATTGATTTTTTACAGAGAGGAAGGGAGAGGGTTAGAGAGTTAGAAACATCAATGAGAGAGAAACATCGATCAGCTGCCTGCTGCACACCTCCTACTGGGGATGTGCCCGCAACCCAGGTACATGCCCTTGACCAGAATCGAACCTGGGACCTTTCAGTCCACAGGAAGGCGCTCTATCCACTGAGCCAAACCGGTTAGGGCTTTATGGGATGGATTGATGGCTGTACTGATACAAGAAAGAATGAGTGAGGTGACTCCTAGACCTCAGCGTAGTCAGAATTTTCTAGGACATGTTAGGTAGAGGGAGTAGGAAGGTCCCTGCACTAGTGGAGGTCACCTGTTCTGTGGGGCAGCCGCATTGGTTCAGGAGGCGTCTGTGCTCACCGATGCAGTGGCAGGGGGCTCCCTGGCACACCACTTGGCAGTCAATGGAGCCCCCCACGTGGTCTGCAGCTCCGTCCGTGTAACCACGCAGGTGCCGTTCGCTGGGCGGTGAAGAGGCCACATCCAGGAGGAAAACACCCTGGAGATTACTTTTCCCCTTCTCCCCATTGCCTTCAGATCTCACCGCCTTCCTGCGCATCTGGAGTGCCACTCTGGAGAGAACCACCTCCGTTTCCAAGTGATTCATTGAGAACGTCGAGTGCCAGACCACATGCGAATTAAGGCTTGTCACCTACCATCATGGCACCTTGGTAACACACCAATTAACAGTTACTGTAATTACACCACTTACATGAAATTAATGAAGAGTCTAGCTGATGAGAAGTAAGAACCTGTCCGTTAGAGCAATACAGAACATTCATCCAGTGTCTGATGAAACAGCCTTTGAGAAATCTGTTCCTCCCCGTTGCCTAATTAAACAAGGTATTTTCAGGGGATGGGGGGATGGCTTTTTGTAAAATGAGCTGGCAACACATGGAGAAGACACACTCATTCCTGCTGCTGGAAGGGCTGAGTGCACAGGCTTTGGCGTCTGAGGGACTGGGTTCGGATCCTACATCTGCCCTTTCTACTTGCGCTCTCAGTAAACTAGGAAGAGGAGGAAACATCCTCAGCCTGACTGTGTGCATCTAAGAGCACTTACAGCTCACGTTATATTTAATGCTGAGGGTCTGAATGCTTTTCCCCTAAAATAGAAACAAGGATGTCCCTTCTCACCACGTCTCTGCAGCGCCCTGCATTGTAGTTTATGGATAGTGCAATGAGGAGGTAGGAGAGGCATCCAGCTGGAACAGAAGCAAAGCTTCATTTGCAGACGACACGATCACCTCTGTAAGAAAAGCCAATGAAATCTACAAAAAAAGCTACTAGAATTGATGAGTGAGTTTTGCAGAGTTGCAGGATGCAAGGCCAATATACAAAAGTCCACTGTATTTCTATATATCTGGGTAATTTTTCTTTAGCCTCTCTGAGTCTGTTTTCTTATCTGTAATACAGCAAGAAGCTTATATACTTTTACAGAATTGCTCTGAGGGTTAGGAAAACGTAGGTTCTGAGAACAAGGTTTAATAGATGCTGGTTTGTTCCCACTTTTAGAGCAGACCAGTGGTTCCAGCATGGTATCTTACCTCCCCGACAAGCATTCATGAGTAAATGGTGTAGAGGAGAAAGTCACTCTACTCTGTAGTACTGGTAATAGCCAAGGAACCCCCTAAAGTTGAAATCATGTAGGTGGAGCAATTTTTAAGTTCCAGTCCTATAGTCCAAGTGACCCAAATTGGCTCTCTCATCCATACCCTCTCCCACCCATTCCCACTTCCTTAGCTCCTGCCTGGACTTTTATAATAACCTCCTAAACAGGCTTCCTACTTTTGATCTTGCTCCTCTAAACTACAATCTTTTCACTACAGCCAGAGTGATCTCTTTAAAATGCAAATCTGATCACCTCATTGTGCTATGGAAACCCCTTGTGGTTTCCTATTGAATTCAGAGTTAAGCCAAGCTGCTTAGCTTGGCTTCTGCACAAACACACTGGGCACTTCTTAGACTGAACCTCTAAACTTTCCCCCAAACACCAAGTATTTTCTTGCTTCCCGGCCTTCCTCAATTTGTTCCTGCTTCCCCAAATACCTCCAGTTTTCTTTTCCACACTCTTCAAGCCCACCCTATCCTTGCCTAAGAATCTACCATGTATCTTTTCAGCCCAACAAGCGAGGTCATCTTCTCTCTGAAGGCTCTCTAGATTGCTCTAGTCTAGGCAGAAGGAATTACTATCTTCCCCATACACACACCCCCGCCCCCTACTGATAGACTGTGGCACTTATCACATCCTATTGTAATCTTCTATTGACCTGTCTGAGCTCTTAAGGACAGGCCACACCCCATGCGTCTCTGTGTCTCCTATACCTGGCAGAGGGCTCTCTGAAGGTTTGCTGAAGATGTTTGGAATTCTTCTCTGTTTCCTGATAGGCTCCTTTAAAAAATTTTTTTTAAATTGATTTTAGAGAGGAAGGGATGTGGGGGGGGGGGGGGGAGAGAGAGAGAGAGAGAGAGAGAGAGAGAGAGAGAGAGAGAGAACATCAATGATGAGAGAGAATCATTGATTGACTGCCTCCTGCACACCCTCTACTAGGGATCGAGCTCGCAACCCAGGCATGTGCCCTTGACCGGAATCCAACCCGGGACCCTTCGGTCTGCTGGCTGACCTTCATCCACTAAGCCAAACCAGCTAGGGCCAGAGTTCTGTTTTATTTCCCCAGTCACCTAGGTTCAGTGGTCGGCAAACTGCGGCTCTGTTGACTAATGAGTTTGCCGACCACTGGGATAGGGGCTTAATCACAAGGAACAACAACAGCCTGTAATTATTGGAATTGAGAGTCTAGGTCAGAGGTCGGCAAACTCATTAGTCAACAGAGCAGCAAACCTCTGCTCTCGAGCTGCATGTGACTCAGAGCCGCAGTTTGCCGACCACTGCCCTAGTTAATTGTATACATGGTGAACAACTCTTTGTATTAGGCCTCTTCGTTCAGATCATTGGTGGTGTTCTACTGGTTTGCATGGGTGTTGTTATTGCATCTCACAGAAGAGGAGACTGAGGCTCAGAAACACTAGCAAGGCCTCGAGAAGAGGCAGGCCCCTGCACAGATGTCTGGCAAAATAAGAAATGCACCTGCCGATTTGGGGGGTGGCAGGCGGCACCTGTGAATAGGGGGAGCTGGTGTGTTAGAGCAGCGAGCAGTGTGGAGGGAAGGGCGAGGGGCCAGGCGCAAGTGGGAGTCCTGGGCTGGAGATCTCGGGCACATTCTTGAGCAATAGCGTCCCCTGCTCGGGGTTGAAGCAGAAGCTGGGTGGGTGGGTGGGGCAGGCAGGGGACAGCCTTCCCTCTACCCCAGCCCGCTTCCGACCCACACGGGACTCTTCCCGGGGAAAACGGAGCCTGCTCCCTGCAGATTTAATTCAATGTCAGCAGCAAAGCCCTATTAACTAAATTGGCCATCAACCCACGTGTCTGTTCCACATAATGGGGTTTGGTACAAACCGAGTTTTTCGCTGCGTTAGAAAGTGTCATGTTTGAATCAAAACTTCTTCCAACATTCAGGCTAATGAAAGCCTCGAGTGAGAGCTGATCAATGGGGCCCACGGAGTTTCCATGGCAACCGGAGCAGGGAGGCAGGTCTGATCAGAAGCCAAGTGCACCCAGGTGATGCTCTGGGGTGCTCACAGGTGGAACCTCCATTGGTGGGACCCACGAGAGGCAGAGACCTGGAGCCAGACCCAGTGGGTGGGGCTGGGGAAGCGGAGACACCAGAGCTTCCTCAGCCTGATCGGGAGCTGAAGCCTCTAGGTCTGAGTTTAGCGCACTTGCTGCTGCAGCAACACCCCGTATCTAAGGATTTATTTTTGCATTTTTTTCTGGGCCTCCAATGCCTTCGCTACAGGGCTCCCCACATGACCCGCTCGCCACGCACTGGTCCTGCGACTGCAGCCCTGAGTTCACTGGGGCCAGGGCACCAGGGCTGGGGTCAGGCCGAAAGATGGGTGTGTCGGGGGATCACTTATCCTCTCTGGCACGGGTTCCGTGTCTCCAAAAGAACAATGAGCGCAAAGCTGCTCTATTACCCTGTTGGAGGGGTAGTTTCTCCACCCACAAATCCAGGAGGAGGGTCTTGGGTACCTCTGGGAAGATGTCATAGGAGCATAATCTGACGGGCCTTGGGCCAGCCACACAGGCAGCTAGATGTCAGGGTCATGCCCTCCGAGCTGGTGAAGAGGGGGGACCCCGTGGCCGGTGCTGTTGCCTGGGGTCTCAGGTGCCCTCCTCCCTTCAGGGAAGCTTCAGACTAACACGGAGCCTCCCACCGGCCCGGCCCTCCCAGCACGGTCCCCATCTCACGTCGTTCTCACTGCGGCCCTGGCCACTGCTCTCACACCACACGTGAGGCCACACCCCCGGGAGGCTGGGCCTAGAACCTCCACTGACCACAACCCGGGACTCTTGCCTCTCCCTATGCCCATGTCCTCTCGGCTCCTCCACCCAGCTGGCATTGGCCTGGCATCTGTCCCTCAGCCCAGGCTGGGGCCCAGGGACCCTGGAGACAGCCCTTCTTCCGAGCTGGCCTGTGCAGGCTGCTGCCAGGCCTGGCCACCGGCCACACGTCCACCCGACACCTCCACGCCGCCACATGGGGCAAGGGGTCTGTTTTTCTAGGGGACACAGGGCCAGTGCATGGCCCATTCTGTGCCAGGGACCAGGGCCTGGTTCGATTGAAGCCTGCCTGTCCGGGGACCTGCCTGGGGCAATGAGGGCTGCTCTCTTGAGAGACGCAGGCAGGCTGAGCAGAGCCTATAATCAGGTTTGCGGGCAGCCTCGGCCTCGCCTGGCACCGTGCCCCCTTAGCACCAGCCTCAGGGTCAGTGTGCTGGCACGCCCACCCTCTGGCCTCACCAGGCTCCTCTTTACTCCTAATTGGATCAGGCCTCCAGCCTGGCGCTCCCAGGCCTGAAGTCATCCATCTCCATGGGGAGGGGAGATGGGCATACGTGGAGAAGGGGCCAGAGGGACCCGAGAAGTCACCTCTGCAGGCACAGGGGTCACAGCCAGAGCTGGAGGGCTGCCCCACAGGGTCCCAGGGTGGCCCTGGCAGAGTGGGGAGCAAAAGGCTCAGGAACCCCCCCACACAGGGAATTCTTTTTCTCGATTCTGCTGTAAAATATCCGAAGGTTAAAACGAAAGTGAGTAAATCACTGCCGCCCACCCCATCGATGAGCGTCACAGCGCAGGTGAATTCCCAACCAGCCGATGAGACAGAAAGCGGGCGCGAGAGGACGCCCTGTGTGGTTCGTCCACAGAAGGATCAGAAGTGAGAACAAACTGCAGTTCTAGAAGTCAGATGTGGGGAGAGGGCAAGTGGGGGCGTCGCAGGGGCGCTGGAGGTCTTTCTTCTTGAGCTGGTGACACGAGTATGTTGAGAACTGATCAAGCTATCACTGAAGGCTTGCCTATTTTTCCGTGCGTTTGTTACACTCCAGTAAAAATGCAAACGGTCATAAAACCACAGTGACGATCAAGACACAGAACAGCTCCATCACCCCCAAACTCCTTGGTACCCCTTTGTAGCCAACCCCTCTCCCATCTCCAGCCCATGGCAACCACTGACTTGTGTTTTGTTCCTGCAGTTTTACCTCTTCCAGAATGTTCTATATGCCATTGTCCGGTGCACCACGGTCTGCTCAGCCTTTCACCAGCGGGAGGCCATTTAGTTGCTTCTAGTATCTGGAGATGATGCCTAAAGCCCCGGGCGAGCATCCACACTCTAGTTGTATGACAACAGGAATGTTCCGTTCTCTCAGGTCAGAACCCACCGGTGAGTGAGATCCGGCGTGTTTCGCTTTATAAGAAGCGGCCGGCTGTCTTCCGCGGCGGCCGCCCCATTCGGCACCCAGCAGGGAGTCAATGAGCGGTCCAGGTTCCGGTCAGCACTTGATGTTGTCAGCGCTGCTTCCTTTTCTCTCTCTCTAGCCACTCTAACTGGTGGGTAGTGTATCATTTAATTTTTATTTGAAACCAGGATGGCCAGGGACTATCCTTACCAGCAACGTACAGGCGGGAAGACATGCTCTGTCCACAGGTGTCTCAGCGTGATCACAATTCCTGACTGTTGGAATCCAGACATCCAGGTCTCCTGACGGCCCTGGGTGAGTGGGAGACGCCGTGGCGAAGGCTCCGAGAGAGCCCAGGGCAGCGTGGAGGTGACCCGGGAAGCAAAACCTGGGCCTCTGGGACTGTTCGTGAAAGTCCCGACTCAGGTGGGAGCTGAGCTCGAGTGTGGAAAGACAAAAGTGGGGAATGGGCAGCAGGAAAAGCAGGGGAAGGTGTGCAGGTGGGAAAGATGAGCCGCCTGGGGATGCGCTCATCCAGGAGGGATGGAGGGCACCAGCTGATCGGAGGGGCACCAGCTGATTGATCAGAGGGGTGCCAGGCTGAATGGAGGGCACCAGGCTGAACGGAGCAGCTGGGTCAGCTCACAGAGGCACTTTTATAGTAGAAACAGCAAGGAATTTTAAGGTCAAGATACCTGGGCTGGAGACAGAACTCATAACTGCACTTCCCACTGCTGTCACATGAGATAATAACGGTGCCCTTGAAGTTGAGGGGATCAAAGAGCATAAGATGTGAGAACTCATAGTGGCCACATATCACACTGATACGAGTGGGCCCAGCGCTGCATGTGGGGAGCACTCCACGGGGCTTAAACGAAGGGATTCTTGCCAGTTACCTTAGTCCGTTCGGGCTCCTGCAGCGGAATACTATTGGCTGGGAAGGTTGTAGGCCTCAGAAATCCATTTCTTACAGTTCTGGAATCTGGAAGTGCAGGTCCAGGGGCCGGCATGGTCAGCTGAGGGCTCTGTCCCAGGTGGCAGACTTCTCGCTGTGTCCTCGCCCGGCGGAAGGGCCAGGGAGCTTTCTGGGGATACTTTTATGAGGGCACTAATCCCATTCGTGGGGCTCTGCCCTCATGACCCAATCACCTCGCAAAGACCCCGCCTCCAGAGGCCATCACCGGGGGGAGGGAGGGGGTTATGTCTGAACGTATGACGTTTAGGGGGACACAAATGTCCAGAGCGTAGCACCAACACATAGCACTCTCAGACAGTGAGGAGGAAACGCTGCTGCCCTGATGTGTGGGTTTATTAGTGCTTATGAGGGATGCAGCCCATCACCGCGATTCTAAAGCTGGAGAAGGCGGTGGTCCTTGTGAGCCAGCGGCCGGAGCGGTCTTGTGGCCGAACCCTGAGTGGTCTTGGCAGCAGTGGCCACGGGGATGGGGCCGGGCTATTCAGGGTGGGGAGACCAGGCGGAGGAGGGCGGAGGGGGGCGCGATGTGTGTTTGTGTCTGGCTTATTTCCCTTAGCATCATGTTTTCAAGGCTCACTGGTGTTGTAACATCTTCAGAACTTCATCTTCTTTTATGGCTGAACAATACTCCATTGTATGATTTTAAACTTATTTTTTTAATTGATTTCAGAGAGGAAGGGAGAGGGAGAGAGAGATAGAAACATCAATGATGAGAGAGAATCATTGATGGGCTGCCTCCTGCACGCCCCACACTGGGGATTGAGCCTGAAACCCGGGCATGTGCCCTGATGGGAATCGAACCGTGACCTCCTAGGTTCATAGGTCGATGCTCAACCATTGAGCCACGCCAGTCGGGCTACCATATTTTATTTACCTATTCACCTGTCGGTGGACATTTGGGCTGTTTGCACCTTTTGGCTGTTGTGATTGATGCTGCTATGAACGTTGATGTGCAAGGATTGGTTTCAGTCCTTGCTTTCGGTTCTTTTGAGTGTCTACCTAGATGTGGAATTGCTATGACAACTCCATGTTTCACTTCTTGAGGAACTGTGCCAGGGCCTTTTATGCCCACCTGGGCACTACCCCAGAAGCACGGAATACAGGGCCCATGCTTCATTCATCCCCACATGGCAAACCCTAAAGTTGTCTTCGGGGTCAGACAATCTGGGTTCACACGCCGGCTCCCCTTCTCGTACCTGATCATGATGTGTAGCCCACAGGGTTGCTATCCATGTGAAATGCACTAATAATGCGAAATGCCTGGCACCGCGCAGGTGTCCGATACATCCACGTGCTGCCGCCCCGCCCCCACTTCTGTTCCCTCATCTGTAAAAAGCATCCTAGACACTCACCGCCTCGCAAACTCCAAATGCTCCCAGGACGACTGGGTGCAAATGTTCTGTGGAGACTTCCTTTAGGGAACATGCCCCCCTCTTGCTAAAGGAGTCCATAATTCCTCCACATGCTTCCCCATCTGTTCCCCCAAATGTGATAATTAGGAAATGATGCTGTCGCTTCCCAACGTGAGAAATCTGCCCCTCCCGTCCCGTCTCTGAGCAGCACGGCAGAAGGATGAGCAGACAGATCCTGGTGCTCCCAGCCGGCCCCACGCCTGGGCCCCCTGATTCCGATGTGGTTCAAAAACCAGGTCACCCCCGCCCCAGGAGGCAACCCAAGGTGTGGGGACAACATGCCGAATCTCAGGAGGTCTGAGTGGACGGAGGCTTACAGACCACCCGGGGCACCTTCGCTGTTCACGCTGCTTCTCTCAGTGACGCTTCATCAGGGCATGATAACCACTGATGATCAGAGAACCGAGGTCCGGGAGGCAGAGTGAGCTTCTGAGCAGCGCAAGTTGGTGGGAGAGCTGAGACCCCCTCCCCACCTCCTCCCCTTGCCGCTGAAGATGCGGCATCCAGCCCTCCCAGCACCCAGCCCTCCCAGCACCCAGCCCTCCCAGCATCCAGCCCTCCCAGCACCCAGCCCTCCCAGCACCCAGCCCTCCCAGCAGGCTCATGGGAAGGCGGGTGGTCCCATGATGTCCCAGAACCTTCCCTGTCTTAGTTTGCGTTCCTTCCACAGCAGAGCCCAAGGCACGGGTTTGAGGGCAGGTTGCTTACTTGGGAAAGAATCTCAAAAAACCGGGGTGAAGGAGAGAGGGGGCTGGAGGGGAGGTCAGGAAGGTGTCTCGCCCTGGCTTTTACTACAGCCACCGAGGCCCAGTCCACCGGGACCCTGTCCGTCACGGTGCGGCCTTGCTCAAGGACGTAACCGAGGCATGCATCCTGTCCCCGACTGGCGACACACTGTATTCCTTCTCTATTGCCAAGGAACAATTTCGTGGCCCAGAATCTACTGGCTTAAAACAACAAACATTTATTGTCTCCCCGCGTCCCCGGGTGAGGAAGCTGGGGGCGGCTCCGCGGGATGGTCCTGGCTGAGGTCTCTCGTGAGGTCAGGGTCAGGCTGTGCTGGGACCGCAGCGTCTGAAGGCATCACTGGGGTTGACGGGTCCACGCCAAGATGCTCACTGCGGCGGCGGTCTGCAGGAGGCCTCCGTGGCTTGCTTTGTGGGGCTCTCCAAGGGCTGCTCACAGCACGGCTTCATCCAGAGGGAGGGACAGAAAGAGAATGAGCACCTCTTTCAGCCCCCGTCACTGCTGTAAAGGTCCCATCTCAGAATGCAGCCGTCCTGGGGGTTCGGGCTTCAACACGGGAAGTGAGGGGCAGGCACAACAGGCTCGGTCTGGAAGAGCTCTCGGTCTAGTCATCCCTTTTCCTAAGGGCAATCGAAGCGACGGAGGGCGTGAGGGGAGGGACCCAAGGGGGCAGGTGACAGCCCCTACCTCCCTTCACTCCTGCCTTCCTTTCCGGGTCTTTGCTCACCTCATGACCTCCAGCTGAGAGTCGCTGGATTCCGAGACTCAAAGAGCTTCTAGGCAAAGCCTTGAGGAAGTTAGTCTGAGCCTCAGTTTGCTCATCTGTAAAGTGGGATTCGAGACATTGCCCTGCCTCCACCTCACAAAGGATCACATAGAAAAATGGACATGAGCCCTAGCCGGTTTGGCTCAGTGGATAGAATACTGGCCTATGGACCGAAGGGTCCCAGGTTCCATTCTGGACAAGGGCACATGCCCGGGTTGTGGGCTTGATCCTCAGTAGGGGGTATGCAGGAGGCAGCTGATTCTCTCTCATCATTGATGTTTCGATCTCTCTCTCCTTCTCCCTTCCTCTCTGAAATCAATAAAAATATATTTTATTAAAAAAGAAAAGAAAAATGGACATGAGAGTATCCTGTATGTGAGAATGAAAACAAAGTTCTAAACAATGAGAAGGAAAAGGTGAATGCAGGTTGTGAAGTTGCCCACAGAGGTCAAGTTGACCTGGTCAAGGGCATATGTACAAACGTCCTTGGGCGTTGGCTGTGCATGTTGCATGTTTTGGGAGCTCTGCTTCCCCGGCTTCCGGACGTGGGAGCACACTGGGCAGGAGGAGGGGTGACCCGGTGTCAGTCCCTCCGGGTGGCTGCACCATTGCCACTGGGACCGAAGCATCACATTTTAAGTTAAAACTCCCGACCACCGCGCCTACCGTCGGGGTTGTTGCAGAAAATAGACACAGGTGTGCGCTTGCCATTCAGACACACCCCAGGCCGCAACGCAACGGATTGCATTTTCTTTCTTTAAAGAAAGCGATTTAAACAGAAAAAGTTAAGCATCACACTTAGACAATATTGTCAAGAAACCCACAATGAAATTCTGGTTTAAAACAATCATGAAAGAAAGATTTTAATGTAAAAATCAGTAAATATATGTAACACGTGGTGAAAAGAGGAATCTAAGATAAAACCGACTCTGACTCTTTTAGCAAATTTCATAAAGGTGACAGTTTGATGGAATCTGGATTGAAAGCACTGTATGAAATGTGAAAAAAAAAAAAAAAGAATACTTAAGAAAGCCTATGAAAATGGCTGGTATCAGAATTAAATGGCCAAAAAGCCAAAACAAAAACAAAAACCACTCTCCAGTTCTGCCTTCGCCAGGCTTGCCCTGACCTGGGCAGGCATTTCCTTTGGCTGCTGCCCCAGGTCTGTCCCCAACAGCCTGTCCTAGGAGACGTCAGATCCACCATTAATAACCCACAATTGACCAATTAGGTTCCGAGGCAAAGCTGGAATGACTCGGTTGAAATTTTTAATGTTCCAGTTCAGCGTAGGAAACAAAATCAGACTAGAAGGCCCCGTAATCAGGCAAATTTACCATCATTAATGGCAATTAAGATAAAGTGTTAACGACTCTGTTTACCTTGGTGAGAAAGCACGCAGGGTGCCTGTGCTGGGGGCAAGGAGACCGCCCGCCCGCCCGACACAGGCCTTTGCCTCAAACCCCTGGGGCCTGGCGGATGTTCTGTCTTGGCCCCTCATAGCACATGCAGGATGCAGCAACTACCCGCAGGCAGAAGGGGAAACAAAGGCTCCGAGCCAGGAAGGGGCTGAGCTGCCCACGGTCCCCGCTCTGAAACTCCGCTCTCTCGCTCAGCTGCCTCGCTGGCCTGCGGACCTACTGTGTCTGGAAGGAGCGGAGAAGCGGGAGGGCAGGGCTAGTCAGAGAGCACACCTGTTGCCAGTGCCGGGGAGGGAGAATCGTTCCTCTACCCTCCAGGTTCCTCTGGCCGGACAGGAGACAGATGAGCAAGAGAAAATGATCACACTGCATGCACACGTCTGTACGGGGACCCCGCAGGCACCAGAGAGTCAGAGCCCCCACGTGCAGGAGGGAGGTAGAAAGGGGGATGGAGGCATATGACATCCTGAGCTGGGGATGAGTTCATGCACCTTGGGGCCTCCAAAGGGTCATTACAGGACGACAAGGAGAGAGCAGGTGATTAGCAATGACAAGCTTTCCCTGCCATGTAGGTGGGGTGGAAGGTTAGGGCTGATAATCTCTTATGGGCAAGCCCCCCTATTCAAGTTCTTCCAGGTCGTGAAAGAGAGGGGCAGAAGTTTCTCTTGAGCCTGGAGCTCAAGTGGCCTTCGGCTCAAAACAAATCCCCATACCCGAGGCACATCTTGGGGTGGCTTGTTCTGAACCCCCAGACCAGGCACCTAGTTAACTATGCATGCGCACTACTTAATTAACTAACGGAAACCTGACAACCACAACCTTTCTGGAGAGACCTTCTTAGCTCCGTTTTACGGGTGAGAAATCGGAGGACAGGGAGTGAGAAATCATTTGCACGAGGTAGCACAGCCCTTAGTTCCTACTGCGAATCTCCGCGTCGGTCCATTTCAGCCAACAGCCTCGAAGGTCATCCAGCTCAGCCCCTGGCCGCCCCTCCGCCTCCAGAGCCAGGCTCACCCTGAGGCTCTGGGGGAGGCCTGGGGTGGGAAGACAGGAATCGAACCATGTTCTGGGCCTGATGGGGCCTGCCTGCCTGTCCTCGGGCTGGTGGGACTGGTCCCACCGAAATGGCTTCCTCTTGTGGCTTCCAGGCTGGGAAAAGGGCAGGGCTGTGGCATTCCTGAGCTGAGGAAGGGGAGGAGGCAGGAGATAATTAGGGGGTAGGGATCAGTGGGGAATTGAAGCAATTACCCAGCTAATTGAGGCCCAGTGGCCCACTTTCTCCGCACATCTGGGTGCCAGGCTCAGAGAGCTGACAGCCCAAGCCTCAGGTAATGGTGGCTGAGCAGCCCCAGAGGCGGGGGCTCTGGGGACCCAGCATTCTTGCTTCAGGCCCTATCTCCAGCCTCAAGTCCTCTGAGGCCAGGGCAGGCTGCGGGTGAGGTTGCTGCCCTCGGGATTTCCTGAGAGAGAGGTGGCTTTCCTTGTAGGACCTTGGCTTAAATCATTTCTACCCACTTCTGTCATCCTGCTGAATCGCCCAGTGACCCCATTTACACATGGAGAACCCGAGGCCTTGACAGCGGGAGCAAGTGGCTCAGAGTCACACCCCAAACCTGGATGACCTGGAAGAGCCTGGATCTTTGGATTTCTAGTTCTTTCATGTTATTTTATTTTTTTGCTTCCACATCCCAGCTCTCCCCTGGAATGTGAGTTTGGACACGTGTCTCCCATGCCCACCCTTCCCACCGCCAGCCCCCACCCACGGAGTCAAACCTATTCGCCATCCCCGGAACGAATGTGGAGGTCAGCGTCCCGGGAGCCGGATTCTCCTCGCTGCCCAGAGCCCGGCTTTGCGTGTGTTGTGTACACAAAGGCAGCCCAAGTCGGCACATGTGTTCCAGAGGCTTCCACCCCCAGCCCCTCCCCAGGGACCCACGGGGAATTCTGCTAAGATAATTATCTCCAACTGGGGTTTTGTTCCGTCCGCTGGTAAGACAAGCGCCCCGTTTGGAATAATAAGGCCGTGCTATTGCAGGCTAGCTGGGAAATATTTTTCAAACAAGCAACCCGCCTATGTGTTTCACATATGCCGCTCATTAAGGTTTATAAGACCTTTTGGTCTTCACAATAAAGCTTGTTTTTTTAAAGGTTAAAGTCAGCATGCCCCGGTGACTGCCAGCGCCCTGCTTCCCTCTTCAGATGGGACAGAAACCCTGGGAAGTGTTGAAAGGGAATCAAAGAAGCGGGTGCCTCCGGGCCCAGCCGGAGGAGGAAGGACTGGAGGCCCCAGGACTGACTGTCCGGCGCAGGCCCGGGGGGAAGTCCTGCCTGTCCCTGCCCGTGTGCACAGGGCGCTGATGCAGGAACCTCCGCAGACCACGTCCCTGTGTCAGTGACCTGCAACCTGGCGGCACGTGAGACTCGCCTGGCACATTTGAGGAGCACGTGCCCGGGTCCCAGCCCCCCACATCCTGATAGAGCTGATTGGAGGTGGGTCCCCAGCCAAAGCGGAGGCAAACAGTGAACTCCCGGGTCCCTGAAGCTGCCCTGCAGGGAGGGGCCAGGAATCATCCTCCCATTCTAGAAGGAAAACAAGGCCCGGGGCGCTGCATGCCTGCACCTGGCCAAGTTGGGACTTGACCCTGGCACTCCTGACGCCCTCCAAACCCTCCTCCTCATGGAGATAACTAGCGCTTTCTGAGCCCCAGGGCTTTGTACACGGTCTCATTCAACCCTTACACACCACAGAAGTCCGTGTTCGGAGGGCCGTTTTGCAGATAGGAAACCGAGGCTCGGAGGGGTTCAGTGCCTTGCCTTCTGTCCCACCAAATGCAGAGGATCTGATCGCACAAGTCCTGCAAGACAGGTGGCTGGGGCCATGGGAACCCGGCCATTCGGCTCCCACCTGGGGGCAGTGTGACCTCTCATTCTTGTGTTTGAAGAGTCTTTGAGGTCCTTTAAGGACCTCATGCAGAAAGAGGAAGCAAACGGCCATTTGCCGGCCACCTACTATGTGCCAGACCCTACGCTGCCTGCTTTACCTACGTTTGAAAAATGCAATTGATAAGGTAGGTGCTGCCCTTCCCATTTCAAAGGAGAAGTTGCTGAGGCCTCAAGCTGTCCAGTGACTCCAGCTCCAGGTCACAGAGCTTGTTAAGTGTCGAGTTAAAACTTCCCAGTCTGGGGGCTCCCCCCTCCCCACACGGCCTTCCCAACGCTTGTCAAAAGGGCAGGTGTGACCTGCCCAGACAGAGAGAAGAGTTTCGGGCAAATTTGCAAACAACAAAGATAATTAAAAAGGGAGAAACAGTTTTATTGTGGCCTTGGCTGGATTTCATTGTTTTTGAAGTCCCTGTTAATGTGGGGCCACGGCATTTTAATCAATTGGGTTGAAGCTTGCTAGTTACGAACACAGGGAGCGTGTGCGTTTTGCTTTTGTTATTAATTAAGAACATCATTCTTTTCCAACATTCTTTGATCAAACCCCTCTTTGCCTCCTAGTTGCATTTAAACATGGACATGAAGGCAAGTAAACATGGGAAACCTTAACACGGAAGGTGCCCCGGGCCGGGAGTCAGGAGGGCCGGGTCGGATCTGGGCACTGCCCCTACTGCCCCTGACCCTCAGCATGAACTTGGACTCCCATGAGCTTCAGTTTCTTCCCTATGATCTGCATCCCAGCATCATGTCAGGGATGCTATGAGAATGAAAACGAGAGAATCGAGATAAAACGTTCAAAACTACCAAGGGCTATGCACATAGGAGGGTTTGTGGCTAAGTCTGACCATTAAAATATAACAACAGTTTACAACCAGTGGTGTGAAATATGCACTGTTACTCTCATTTGGACAAAAGCTACCAGCAACAATGGAGGGCAACACGTATTTACTCAGTGTCCTTTGAGGTCCGGGGAGTCATCTGCTGTGAGCTGGAGAATCAGTCATTCACTCATCCATTCATTCCATGACTGGGCACCTATGCCTGCCAGGCCTTGGGCTAGTGTAGGTACTGAGATGAAGCAAACTCAGAAGGAGATCAACAGTTGTGCACTTACAGTGAAGCTGAGTAGGTGAGGACATAGCAGAGGGAAGAAGGAATTTCCATGGGAGCCCAGAGAAGTGTAAGGTGAAGTGGGGGAGCTGAGTACACTTGATCACAGCTCCGGGATTTGGACTGATCAAGTCTGTGCTCTTCTCCTGCACCAGGGTCTCCCATACCATGTCCCCTGAATGCTCTCAGGGAGGACTACGCATGAGAGCCTCAGGGGACAGGCCACTCATCTGCATGTACATGACAGGGGTCCTTTGGGTGGCAGTAGGGTTTGGCCGGCTGGTCTACCTTAGGCTGCCCTGAGCAACCTCAGAGAAAACATCCCCAAAGGATCCTTTCGGGTAGGGTCTCACCCATCTATCCATCCATCCATCCATCCATCCATCCAACCATTCACTTCTTCACCCAGTTGGCATTGACCCACATATGTTTGACCAGTTGACATCCATCAATAGACCGGCC
The DNA here is from genome assembly GCF_027574615.1 of Eptesicus fuscus. Taxonomy (NCBI): domain Eukaryota; kingdom Metazoa; phylum Chordata; class Mammalia; order Chiroptera; family Vespertilionidae; genus Eptesicus; species Eptesicus fuscus. Next base: position 4,790,255 of record NC_072488.1, on the reverse strand, counting down.
TCGGCAGAACCTACTCTTGGAACTCACTTTCATTCATCCCAGAAATGCTTATTGAAGGCTCGGTATTAACCAGCACAATCCTATGGCTCAAGGCCTTTCTGACAAACTTCTTTAAAAAGCCTGCATAAATTCAATTCGGTCCTTTCCTCTTTACAGGTCACCTAATAAGAAAAAAAAATGTAATTTATACTCTTGGTAAATACCATGCTTCATTACATGGGTCTCTAATATTCCACACTGCTTAATCTTTGCACGTAGAATATAAAATCCAGATTCACTTAACTTTAGGGCCAGAGGGATGGCAGAGAACACCTCGCATTTTACAGATGAGAAAACTAAGGCAGAGAGCGTGAAGAGTGAACTGCTCGGGGTCACACAGTAGATTAAAGGTAGAGGTAAGGCTCTTATCTCCCTATCCAAGGACAATCTTCAACCCCATATGGTATGTTCTAATTATGTTCTAGAATATGCTGTATAGCAGACAAACTCTCTTTTGGCCTCAGCTTTCTCACCTATATAAAAAAAAAGTTTGCTATTTATTTCTAATCAAACTTCCAGCTCTATTTCTTGGATTTCTACAAAAAATATTATCTGGCATACCATTATTAAAGTTTCACGGGGCAAAACCTGCTTGTCGCCGAGAATAGAACGACTCTGTCCGTGAGTTCTGCTTAACTCTGGGCACCTGTCCATTACCATTGGAGCATTGGGTAGCCGGGGGCTCCCTGGGTCCGCCTGAGCGCGCGTCTGCTCCAGTCTGCAGCTCCGGCCCACGCCCTGCTGAGAGGCTCGGTATGTCTGAGTTTGAGACGTAGGCCCAGGGAAGCAGGTGGAGCTAGCCCCTTTCTGATCCCTGGTCCTAACAGTACGAGCGCCACGGTCACAGTACCAAGCAGCATCCCCAGGCCTGCCTCTCTGTCTTAGGCAGCGGGATACTGGGGGAGCCCGAAGCTTCCCAACATTCACGCATTCACTCATTCACGGAGCCAGCTGGTCATGTATTCAACCAGCAAGCATCAGAGCCTGGACCCTGTGTAGCCCGGTGCAAGTTGCTTGAAGAGGTCCACAGACAATCCGTTAAATAAGCCACCAGGTAAGTGTCACATTGAGAGCCGGGACCGTGTCATTCATTTTGTAGCTCAGACGCCCACACACTGCAGGAACTTCATGACTGCTCGTTAGCGGAATGGATTCTCGGTCAGGGAGCTCCCTGCTGACCTGAAGACGGCAAAACCGCCTACCCCTTCTCACCCTCACTTCTCCTGTCTCAAATGAGAAAGCTAGTAACAGCGCCCGGAAATGACTGGGGAGGCTTCAACAAGAAAGCCACGGGGAAGGACTCCGTAAAAGGCAAAGCCCTCAGAGCTATGTTCCGGCCACGGGGGATCATACGCGTGGAAAGGGCCGCAGGAGAACCAGCTGGGGAGACACGAGTCGGCTGAGCAGACTCTCGGAAGGAGGCTGGGAGAAATGCAATATTTAGAACCTACACGACAAGTCAGACCACGAGAGAGCTGGCTGTGCATTTGCTTGTTTGCCTTCCAGTAGGAAAAAATAAAATAATGGCCCAATGAGAGAGGGTGGCCACTCGCCGTCAGAAGGAGAGTTTGGGTGAAACACGCGCCTTTCTTGTGGTCTTGGTGCGGGCGTGGGAGCCACTGCGGAGAGGAACGCACCTCCGTGGGGCCCTGGCTAGGCACAGGGCACTCATTCGTACCTTATCCCATTCAATTAGGAACTGGAGGGAGATTCAAAACCGCCGTCCCGGAGTTATTTGGGTTCTGAAATCCAGGAATCCGGGAGGGCTCAGGTCAAAGGGTTTCCCATTATTAAAGTGTCCAGAATGACAGAGAGATCCAACGCCCGCCGCCTGACCTCCACCTCCACCTCTGTCCCTTCCCTCCCGCGGCTTGTTCAAATAAACAGTCGTGGGTCCCCAGCGGAGCTCCGTCCAGGCCAGAGCAGGGACCCTAATTGTGGGTTAATGAGGCCCGGGTTTGCTCCGAGGGGGCTGTTTACTGAAGCAATTTCAGGTTGCTCCCTCTGGCCAGAGATGGCCGCCCCGGGCTAGCCTGTTCAGGATAAATGTCACCGCGGGCACCGGGAGAGATCCGGCCAGCCCTCCGCCTCCTGGTGTGGCCCCACTGTGCGACAGGAGCCGCGGAATAAAAAGAAGGACGGTGCAGGCCTTGTGTCTCAGGCCCAGTGGGGCAGCCAGTAAAGAGGGGGCAGCATCTGAGAGACTGGAGCATGGGGCTCTGGGGGTCCCGGGGAGGCCCCGAGCTCAGCTTCCTCTGGGGCAAAGGAAAAGCTAGTCCAGGATGGCTTCCTGGAGGAAGCATCCAGGGCAGCTGCTCAGGAGCCAACTCTGTCCTAAACCCAGAGGTGCAGGCTCTTTCCCGCAGTGTGTGGCCCCCCGCAGACTGTCCCCGGACTCGCCCTGGGTCAGGCTGCGGAGGACCTCACGGCGCTCTGCCCACTGGCCTCTGCGCAGGAGGCCACTTCGAAACCTCTCGGCCGGAGGATCACCGGGAAACGCACTCAGTGTGTGAGTGGCTGGTCCAGAGCGATGCTGCCCCCGCACAGCAAGCCCCGCACACCTGAGGCCCGGCGCCTGCTGCGGGAAGGAGGCGGCACACGGCCCTCCGCACGCGTGCTCTTAGCCTCCACTCCCAGGGCTCGGGGAGGGGCCGCCAGCAGGAAAGGGCGGGAGGTGATGTCTCCGGAACAGTATCTCCGTTCATATTTATTTATTTTTGTTGTTGTTTTTAAATCCTCCCCTGAGGATATTTTTCCCATTAATTTTTAGAGTGAGTGGAAGAGAGAGGGAAAGACAGAAAGAAACATCAACGTGAGAGAAACACATCGATTGGTTGCCTCCTGCATGAGCCCTGACCAGGGCCCAGGCCGGGGAGGAGCCTGCAACTGAGGTACATGCCCTTGACCAGAATCGAACCCAGAACCCTTCAGTCCACAGGCCGACGCTCTAGCCACTGAGCAAAACCGGCTAGGGCTCTCCATTCATATTTTGATGGACCAGTTCTCAGTGCACACAGCCAGAGGGGGAAACGGAGGCGTGGAGAGGCAGTGGCGTGGCCAGGGTCACACAGTGGAGGAGCCAGAACTTATCTGGAATTATTAGGACTCACTCATCAGTGACTTACTGAGTGCGAACTCCCCGGCAGGCGTGGCTCCCAAGCTGGAGAAATATCTGGGAATAATCACAGCCCTGGCCTCGCGGTGATGAGATTCCAGGCAGGGAGACAGACCGTGAACACGGTGATATATACATCATGTAACATCTGTAAGACTGGCCGACGCGGGGCTGCGCTCCCTTCCCCATCGCACAGCCACGAGCATCTGGCCCGGGCCATTCCCTCGATCCTCTTTATTTCCAGGGGCCCGACATGCAGGCTTAATCGCACGCTGCCTACCCACACGCCCTCCATAAACCCGAACTGCTCCTTTGGGGGCTTGTGCCATCCCCACAAAGGCGGTCACGGCATCAAAGAAGAACTCTGTTCTCTGCCCGGTGCCTGCGGAGCAGCTGTCCTCAGCAGGCCTGGAATTCTCCCCCCCCGAAACAAGTTGGCCCCTGGGGTTCTCCCGTCCTTCCTGGAGGTACCCTCTGAAGTTCCTGGCGAGGAAGTTCTGGTTCAGATAAAGGTTACCCAAATAGCTCCAGCCGCCCAAAATGTGGTGGGAGATTTACAGGAAGCAGGAGGGGCGGCACTTCCAGGAGCTGTAAATCTCTCCCGCCCGGGGCCAGGGAAGAGAGAGCAGGCCACACTAAATCAATTTCATTGGCGTGCTCCGGGGTTTCTGCACTTGGAGGCTGGGCCCAGAGTGGGAAGGAAATAGTTGTCAAACATCAGGAATGATGAGGACAGACACTGGAACCAGAGGCTGTGATTTCCTGTGAACCACAGCGCTGGCTCGGTCTGGGTCTTTCCTTAGGGGTCTTGCAAAATTGCCTGAGCCCCAGGAAGGAAGTAGCCAAAACTCAGCGGCCCTGGGTGCCAGGCAGCATGGGTCTTCTCCAGGGTCTTCCGATGCTTTTCCCAAGATCCCCTCTTCCTGGGCCCCCTTCTCCCAGCTCCTTGTGCAGTTGCCTCCTCCTCAACAGTCACCTTTTAGCTCAGATGTCCCTTTCCAGAGAAGTGTTCCCTGGGTGTTCTATCTAATGTTGGCTCTTCGACCCCGCCCCCCAACCACCCCTCTCCCCCAGTCTCTCAAAATCTCTGGTGTCGTGGTTAGGTGGACAATCCTATCTGAAAGAATCTCACCGTGACTGCCAGTATAGCCTCACTCGGTCAACTTCATGCCAATCGACTGTCTGCTGCTGCATCCCTGGGACCTCGCACAGGACTTGGCATGTAGTAGGTGCTCAATAAAGATTCACTGGATGAAAGAATCAATGAGTAGATAATTTACCAAAGGCATCCACTCTAACCTTTATCTCTCATTCTCAGTAGCAAAGATGGGTGGCAGGGAAGGGAAAGAACTTATTGGCTCCAAACACTGGGAATGTTGACCACAGGGAGAATCTTTCCACCCAAAACATTCCCAGGAGAGATGCATATGAGTTCGTCTCATTCTACAAAGAGATCCCATGAAAGCAGACTTCTGCTCCTCACGTGCGGGTCTTGAAGCCCCGATCCTGGGTTCTTGGATAAGCACCTCTGGAAAGGGAGGTACCCCTAGCCTTTACCCCCTTTCTTGTACTGCTGCTTCCCCAAATGAGGTCTTTCCAGCTCCCAAGGCCATTGGAAGCTGCACTTGGTCCCATCTTCACTCCCACACACCTGCTCTGACTCAGTCCCCACATCAGGGTCCTCCTGCCCTCCTGCCCTGGTATAGAACTTGCAAAGACCTCTTCCCTTCATCTAGATGAGGGTGGTCCTCCCTTGAGTCAGGGATCCCACACCAAGTTAGTCAGAAACTTGTCAAGGTCATCTGCCCCACGTTAGTCATTTTTCAGAGGTCCAAGTTGAGCCTCGGAGAAGAGAAGGGACTTTTTCAAGCTCACGTGGCCAATCAGAGACAGGGTAAGCCCAGGCCCAGGGGCCCCGATGCCCAGGCTAGTGCTCCTTGGGCCACACCAACCTGTTGGCCCCTGAGAAGCACGTGGCTGCTGGGGAGGCACAGGGTGGGCAGTGACAGCCCCCTTCTGCTCTGGAACAGCCCAGTCATGGCGGGTGTGATGGAGAAAAGAGCATGGCCGTGGGGATGGAACCTCAGGCAAATGCTTCAACCTTGGAGGCTCATTCCTAAAATCGGCCAGAGGAGAAAGAACAAGAATGGCTGGGCTGGCCCCTGGCCCCCAGAAAGCGCCCTGTCCCGGTTACTCTCCTCTCTGTTGCTTCCTTTTTCTTTCATACAGTTTTTTGGTATCTCCTTTCTTACTCCCAAAGATCCCATTCCTACCCACCACCCTTACACACACATATACCCTGGTTTGCCATCAATTTCAACTCGCCACATGTCTATCATGACCCCTGTTTTAGGGATGTTCCCCCCTGCCTTGCCATCTAACCCAATCCTACCTAATAATATACAAATATGCAAATTGACCGCACCTCCGCTATGCCCAAACCACACCCACCAGCCAAGCCACGCCCACCAACCAATCAGGACACGTATGCAAATTAACCCAACCAAGATGGTGGTTAATTTGCATATCAAGACAGTGTAGAAAGAAGTGAAGAGCTGCAGAAGGAAGCAAAGCTGCGGAGAAGCAAGCCAGTGGGGCAGAGGAGAAGAGAGGAGCCCAGGCGGGGTGGGGTAGAGTGCAGCAGGAAACCCTATTGCAGGATTCTTCCTGCAACGGGAACGCTAGTTTAAAAATAAAAATTATTTCCAATCATTTCTTCCAGGAAGATGTCTAGGATTTTCAGTAAGCTGACCTGCTGGTTTTTCTGGTTGGAAGACCCTCTGAGCATATGCAGCCCAGGAGCCAGCGCTAGAGGAGACTTGAAGGCCCTCTGGGCCAATCCTTTCAGCATGTGAGTCCCTGTCTATAGCATTTTCCATGAGGGTTGCCCAGCCCCAGCTTGCATTAGCTCACTGGGCAGACTGGGCGGACTGGGGAGCTCAGGGAGAAAGATCTCCTTATACCCAAGTCAGATCTGGCTCTGGGACCTTCCAACCTCCAGGGACCTCATGCCTCCTCTGAGACCCACAGACCATCTTCGTCCCCATTTTACACTTGAGGAAGCAGAAGGGGAAGGGCCTGCCCTGGTCACTGAGCAGATTCGAAGTCGGTCTGGCGTGGAAGCCAGCTCTCCGCAGGCGGCTCCAGCCCTGCCCACTGCGCTTTGTCAGATCTGTTTACAGAAGAGAAAAACCAAAGGACTGTGTTTCTTCCAGCTCGGGTTCGCATCGCCGAGCTTTTCCTGGGGAGACAGAAGGCACGTGGGAGGCGGGAAGGAGGGGCCGCTCCTCCAGGGACCGGAGGTGTCAGGGAAATGTGACGGGAGGAAATACATTTGCACAGAATGAAAACGGGGAAAGGGAGCAATTTTCAAACCTTCAAGCAATTAGGAAAAAGGCATCTCGGGAAATGAAAAAAATGACCCTTTCAGGAATGTTCTTTCAGAGTGAACAAGAAGCCCACACATCTCTCCCATAAAGTAAATAGTCTGGTTACCTGATTTTCTGCATAATTGATGGCGATAGCAACATAATCATTCAGGCATTCGTGAGCAGATCTTGAAAAGAAGTTTTAACACTTGCTGCACACACACACACACACACATGCACATGCACACACATGCACACACACACACGCACACTCACACGCACACACGCACGCACACTCACACAGCAGGAAAGTACCCCCACCCCACCCCGGAAAGAACGTATTGCCATGCCCACAAACGGGTCTGCACAGGTAACAGGTCCCTAGGAAAACAGCCCCTGCTACTCAGTGGCGTGCGGGTCTGCCCCCTCCACCCCACGGGGGGAGCCCACCTGGGATGCTGCTCCTCAGAACTCAGCGAGGCGGGGAGGGGAGACCAGGCCGCTTGAATCCCTCTCCGACACTTACTTGCTGTGACCTTGGGCCTCAGTGTCCTCCTCTCTGAAAAGGTGTCCCGTTGACTGCCCACTTGGTGAAATCGAGCATGTGCAAGGTCTCGCCAGGGGCCAGGCGGGTGGTCCCTGCTTCCCCCGAGTGGCCTCTTCTCATTTTGTGCAGATCCCTGTCCCTCCCACAGAGAGCTCCCAGGCCCTGGGGAGATGCAGAGCGCTCCTGGGAATAGATGCAGAACCTGGCTGCGGAGAGAGAGGCAATTACTATCTCTGCAAGGGGGGCTCGCTCAGATGGCTATGCTCAAGGGGAACTTGGACAGGGGTTGGTGGGGGAGGTGCTCCAGGCAGGAGGACTGGCCTGGGCAGAGGCTCGGGGGAAGGGCACCGCAGGGCCCGTGCAGACACTGCTGTGGAGCCTGGAGGCAGGTGCACGGAGCAGAAAGGAGGGGCTGCATTCATTTCTTGATCCGGGACAGGAAGGCTGGGACCCACTCCGCACGGGCGTCCCGAGGGCACTGCCCAGCGTGCTCCTAAAAGGGCAAAGGGTTTGGTCTGGAGCCTCGGAGCTGGCAGAGGCTCGGGCCTCTCTGTCCCCGTCGCTGCCCCTCTGGTCTGAAGAGTCAGCCGGCCCTAACGCTGCCCAGGAACAAGCTCCCGTGGCCCCAAATGAAGCAAACACAACCCTCACGTCCTCCAAGCGCTTGGAGAGTCTGTAGGAGCAGGGGATTCGGCACAGATGGGGAAGCTGAAGCCCAGAACGGGGCCCCATGGGGAGTTGGCTGCTGATCCTCATTGCGGGGGGGAGGGGGGGGGGAAAGAGGGTACCTATAGGCCAGGTTCCCAGACCCCCAGGTCAGGGCTCTTTCACTTGCATTTTGCTGCCTCCCAACCAGCACACGGCGCGGCACGGCTCCGTGCGGGAGGCGTCCTACTCCGGGGGGCGAGGCGGAGGGCGCCCCTGGAGTTGTGCAGGGCACAGCCTGCATGGCTTCGCTCCCTGCTCTCCGGGCATTTAGGGACGGGTCCTCCTTCAATTCCAATATTGCGTGGCCACAGCACCCGATGTCGTCTGCCGTGGGCAGGCGCTCGGAGCTCATCTATCCAGGGTCTATGGCCATAGGTGAAGCCTCGCCCCAGCAGCCTTGTCCAGGGTCGACATTGCTGCTGACCACCCTACCTGTTCCCGCTAGGGCAGGGGAGGCTCCCCAGTCTCCTCCAAACAGGGCCCGGGCAGCCAGTGCTAACGCGTTCATTCCGGGCCAGGCCCTGTCCCGGCTACTGCTCAGAGTTGTCCTTGACCCAGATGCCAGATGCAATTTCTCACCCACTAGCTCACTGCGTGACGCCCGAGGCTCAGAGAGGGCGATGCCCTGCCCACAGTCACACAGCCAGTTAGCAAACCTCATCTCCTGACTCCCGTCCAATTCTCTTTGTCATCCATTGCCATGCCTCCCCAGCCCCCACACCGCTAACGCTGTGACTAAACTGAAGATGGCCCAGAACACTCCGTCCCGTCAGAGGGACACGAGCTGGTCTCGTTTCTTGTCGCCTGTGCCTCGGGAGGCCATACCCAGCAGCCACCTCCTCGCTGCCAGCCCAGGTTCCCCATCACTTACCAACAGGACTGTGTCAGCTTCGTCACGCCACGTCTCACACACGGAGGAGCTGAGGCTCAGAGCAGGGGGCCGGCTGTCCCCGCAGGTCGCGCAGCCAGCGGGGGCTGAGCTGGGCCCCAGACCACAGTCTGAGCATCTGTCCCCACGCCCCATGCCTTTCCACACACCCTCGGACTTGTCACTGTGAATTTCACTGTTAAAGTCCTTCCTTCGAGATACCCTGCTTTCCTTCGGCTCCTGCAACTGTGCATTCTGAGAACAATACGGAAATCAGCATTTCATCAAGTGTAAAGCTTGTTAAGCGAGATCTTGAAATCCCTAAAATTAATTCTTCCAGGATCAAGCAGAACAAAGGACGCTGCAATTTTCTGGGGGAAAAAAAAACAAACAAAACCTGAAATAAATATCTATGAAAGCTGGTGCACAGAGCTTGGGGCCTGGCACACAGTAGGTGCTTGGCGGCGTGGCTTTGCTTTTAATTTTTTGGTACTGCTTGTCAAGGACCTTAGCCGAGTGAATAGGACAGCATGACTCTACCTGGGTAACTGGATTTACAGCACCTGGAAGAAGGTGACTCAAGAGAAGTCACTTCCCTGTATAGTGCATCTGGAACGCCCCAGGACCCTCCTCTCTGAGGACACACGGGTCTCCTGGGACATGAGTGAGGAGAGGGAGGCAGACCATAGGCCCGTAGGATGCCTAAGGAGGAGGTGCCCGGGACCTTGAATAGCCACCCCATTGCCAGTCCCCTCCAGTGATAGCTACATAAGATGGGATTATAGATGCTTATAGATCTTTCCATCCTAACCCTTCTCCAGCTTTCTGGAAAGCAATCCTCAGACACTTCCCCACCCTGTTCCGCTCCTGCTCTGTGCCAGGTCTTAGGCAAGAGCTAGAGGCAGAGGGAGGAGGACAGCAGGGCCGCCTCAGGGGCTCTGGGGTCTCTGTGGCTCCTGTGTTAATGTATTCACACCCTCCAGGAAGGCACCGTCACAGCCCTGCGTAGGGCAGAGCCCAGTCTTGTGTGGGAGACTGGCAATTGCCTCTCAAGCTCCAAAACTCGCTGGAGGCACTGGACCCACCAGGCTACAGTCTGGAAGGGAAAATGCCTCCCAGCCAGGGCGCCCCACCCCCTGCAGGGCAGCCCTGCCTGGGCACTGCACAGAGGGCGGACACAGAGGGGCTGCGGGCGGAAAACACGGAAAAGCCGGGGCTGCGAGCAGGATTTAGCCGGGACCGGGCTGAGAGGTGCTGGCTGAAGCGAGGAGAACGGAAAGCCGGGCTTTAGGAAAAGACTGAAATCGCCTCATTCAAACAGGATTTTCAGGAGCTTTGCCATGCTGTGTGAACGCAACCTTCCCTCACGACTTCCTGCAGACTCTGAGGTCAGACTCCCCGCTGCTGTTAAATCATCGTAGAGGCCGGCGGGCTGTTTGTGGAGTGAAACAAGGAGCGGAGATGGCCACCAGCCTTGGTGACATTGTGCCGTGGGCTCAAGTGTAATGAAATGTCTCTTATTCCCCCTCCAGCCCAATCCAACTACGCGCCTCCTTGGGGCAGGGCGCGCACCTGGCTCGGGCTCTGAGTCCTCAGCCGCAGTAGAAGCTCAATACCCGTTTCTTGAAGGCGGTGCTAGGGCTGAGGAGGGCAGAGCAGACAGGCGCTGCTGAGGTCCTCACCCTGCCTATGTTTTCTTCTTTTAAAAAAAAAAAAATTTTTTTTTTAATTGATTTCAAAGAGGGAGAGAGAGGGAGAGAGAGAGAACATCAATGCTGAGAGAGAATCATTGATCGGCTGCCTCCTGCACGCCCCACACTGGGGATCGAGCCCACAACCCGGGCACGTGCCCTGAGCGGGAATCGGACGATGATCTCCTGGTTCATAGACCGACACTCAGCCACTGAGCCCCACCAGCCCAGCCATTTTTTCTTCTTACTTTGGGCATGTGCTGGAGACCTCAGTCTAAAAGAAGACTGAGAAGGACAGAGGGGATGCCAGCGCGAGCCTCTGAAACTCTTTCAACCCTTCCCACGCGGTGTGTTGGCGGAGTGGAGTCCGGGGAAGCTGGCCTCCTGGCAGGTGGAGTCAGAGACGAGAGGAAAGGGCAGGACCGTCGGCTGGCGGTGAAGAAGGAAGGCAAGGAGGTGAGAGAGGAGGACACAGTTAAACACCAGAGGGGGGAGGCAGGCAGGAGAGCGGAGGGAGGGGCCCCGGGGCGGGCAGGCCCCAAAGACTCTCCTAGTTCATGGCACTAATAGGAGCTTTCCCCACAGAGCTGGTGCTTAGCCACTGCTCTCCCTCCACCTCCTTCCTTCTCGTGCGAGGCAGAGACCAGCCAGCTCTCCACCAGCTACAGTCCTCTGATGGGCCCGCATGAGGATGAACTTGCATAAGAATGGGCCCGCATGAGGATGGGCCCGCATGAGGATGGGCCCGCATGAGGGTGGGCCCGCATGAGGATGGGCCCGCATGAGGGTGGGCCGGCATGAGGATGGGCCTGCGTGAGGATGGGCCTGCATGAGGATGGGCCTGCATGAGGATGAACCTGCATGAGGATGGGCCTGCATGAGGATGGACCCGCGTGAGGATGGGCCTGCATGAGGATGGGCCCGCGTGAGGATGAACCTGCGTGAGGATGGGCCTGCGTGAGGATGAACCTGCATGAGGATGGGTCTGCATGAGGATGGGCCTGCATGAGGATGAACCTGCATGAGGATGGGCCTGCGTGAGGATGAACCTGCATGAGGATGGGTCTGCATGAGGATAGGCCTGCGTGAGGATGAACCTGCATGAGGATGAACCTGCATGAGGATGGGCCTGCGTGAGGATGAACCTGCGTGAGGATGGGCCCGCATGAGGATGGGTCTGCATGAGGATGGGCCTGCATGAGGATGGGCCTGCATGAGGATGAACCTGCGTGAGGATGGGCCTGCATGAGGATGGGTCTGCATGAGGATAGGTCTGCATGAGGATAGGCCTGCGTGAGGATGAACCTGCATGAGGATGAACCTGCATGAGGATGGGCCTGCGTGAGGATGAACCTGCGTGAGGATGGGCCCGCATGAGGATGGGTCTGCATGAGGATGGGCCTGCGTGAGGATGGGCCTGCGTGAGGATGAACCTGCATGAGGATGGGCCTGCGTGAGGATGGGCCTGCATGAGAATGGGTCTGCATGAGGATGGGCCTGCGTGAGGATGGGCCTGCATGAGTATGGGTCTGCATGAGGATGGGCCTGCGTGAGGATGAACCTGCATGAGGATGGGCCCGCATGAGGATGGGCCTGCATGAGGATGGGCCCGCATGAGGATGGGCCTGCATGAGGATGGGTCTGCATGAGGATGGGCCTGCGTGAGGATGAACCTGCATGAGGATGGGCCTGCGTGAGGATGGGCCTGCATGAGGATGGGCCTGCATGAGGATGAACCTGCATGAGGATGGGCCCGCATGAGGATGGGCCTGCATGAGGATAGGTCTGCATAAGGATGGTCCTGCGTGAGGATGAACCTGCATGAGGATGGGCCTGCGTGAGGATGAACCTGCATGAGGATGGGCCCGCATGAGGATGGGCCTGCATGAGGATGGGCCTGCGTGAGGATGGGCCCACATGAGGACGCCCTGTGGGGATGGGCCCTTCTTTCCAGGTGACTCCCTCCTCCTCTCGCTCAGGGTCCTCACTCGCTGCCCCTCCCTCTGGCTCAGAGGCAGCCGGGCCCTGCTCTAAGGATGGCTGGAGGCCCACTTTCTGGAACAAAGCCGGATCCCCCCCAGCACCCCCAGGCCCAGCCCTCCCCACGTCCTCGGGGAAGGGCAATTTGTGGGAAAGGAGCTGCTGGGTAATAGATTTCTCTGTCAACATGATGAGTGAAAAGAAAGGACGAGGTAATTACCAGTAATGCACTTCAATTATGGCTCTGCCTCCCCACCCCCCACCCCCCAGCGCCATGTCCCCGTTTAATTTTCGTTTAAAACAAAACAGTTGCCACAGACCCAAAGCTAAAAACAGAAATCCCTTTCAGCTCCCGGCAAATTCGCAGGCGCGGCTTATTATGGAAGCGGTGGGCGAGGACTTCTTCCAAAGCGACACAGGAAGCGGGCCTCCCGGCCCCCAGCATCCCCTGGCCCCCCACTCCATCCTCCAAGGCTCCCAGCAATTAACCTTGTCCCTCCAGGACCCCAGATCCCTTCCCCTGGCGGCCCCACTTGGCCTCTTTCAAAGCCCTCGCCGAGGAATCCTGTCAAAAATCAGTGGCACCTTGAGGAGGCCCGAGGTCAGGGGACTTCCTTGCGACACAGGAAGGCGTGTTCTCTCCGAAAAGGGAAATGTTCGCAGCCCCTCAGATCTTGGGCGACTAAAAATAAACGAATGGGCCTTAAATTAACTTTTTCTTTCGTGTGCCCACCTCCCCCCGTGCCCTACCCCCCACCCCCCACTTTCCACCCAGACTTTCCAACTTGAAGGAAAAGCATTTATTATCTGAGAGTGACACACAGGAAATTAGACTTATAAATTGTGCTTAAAATGTTATAGTTCCCAACTTTCTTTAATGCGAATCTTAATGCTAATCGGTTGTGAGATATGTGTTTTGACTTGAGAGATTTTTTTTTTTTCTTTTCTAATTAATTCTCGGCTCCGCCACATGAAACGTTTGTGGTGGTGGAGTTCCAGGGGTTTGGGGGGCTGCTGGAGAGGAGGCCTCCTGCTGGGGTTCAAACGGCCACTTTCCTACAGGGGATTCCAGAAACATGCTTCTTGCTTAGGGTTGGTTCAGTCCATCCCGGAGTCAAAGCCCTCGCTCTCTACCCGTGAAGCGCAAAATAAAGGATTTGCGCTGACATTCCATGGTGACCCCCAAGTTACCCCCATACCCTGGTCTTTCTTCCCCATTCTCTCTCAGGTACTTCCTGCTCATTCGGACAGCCCCTCGGGCTCCCCACCCGTACCAGGCTCACCCTGCACCACGGTTCATTCACGCCCCTCTCCCACCAGGGATCCCACTAGACTCCCCCACTTCCATGTGGAGTCTTACACCGGTGGCCCCTGCCCTGGTGTACAAATGGCATTTGTACAAATCTAGTCTTCGGGACAGTTGCTATGTGAGACAAACTCAAGTAGCAGCTGGGGAGCATCCTCCTCCAGGGCAGGGACTAGACTAGCATCTCTGGGCCCTGCATCCTGGCCCAGTGCTGCCATGGTAACGCAGTAGACGCCCAATCAGGGGAGTGCCTGAAGGGAGTCAAGGATCCCGGGTGTCACTAGGTTCACCTCAGTCATTGGAGATGGGAGAACGGTGTGATGGGGAGGGGTGGGTTTCATGACTTTCCAGACGAGCCAAAGACCTTCTTGGAGGTTTGGTTGGTGGACTGGGGACCCAACTGAGCCTCAACTGGTGATTTGGGGGCGGGGAGGGGAAATGAATCCTCTTATCTACAAGAATGAAAATGAAATGCATGGACTCTAACCAGCCCTGGAAGAGATCGGCTAGCTGTTCCCCCAACCACTTCCCTCTTTCTCCTAGGCATGCAGTTAGCTACCACTTCCAGCCTTCCTTGCAGATAGCTATGGTCAGGTGACCAAATCTGTCCAATAGAATGTGGGGAGCCACTATCGGTCCCTCCACAATGGGCCCCTGAAACCTCTTATGCGACCCTCAGTGCTGTCTCCTTTCCCTTGTCTTCTGGGTAGCTGCTGGGATCCAGTGGAGCACGCCAGACTCTAGCAGAGGGCAGAGTCCCTGGATCAGTGGTTTTCAACTGGAGATGATTTTGCCACCTAAGAGACACTGTTATGAGGAGGGGTATGTGTCCAGGGATATTGGTATCCAGTGAGTGGAGGCCAGGGATGCTGCTAAATATCCTACAAAGCACAGGACAGCTCCTACAGCAAAGAATTGTGGGGTTCTAACGTGCCAGCATGCCAAGGTTGGGAAACGCTGCCCTGAACTGTAGGAGCCTGGGTCTCTGAATGGCTGTGTGGATCTCTGCCAGCCTTGCAAGGCGATAGAAGTAGGAAGTAACTCTTTCAACCTCAAGCCACAGAGATTCGGCGGTTGTTTGTTAGGGAGTCAGCCCAGTGTGGCGAATACCTCTCTCCCTGATGCTAAATACGCTGCACTGAAACAGGAGGTGTGCTTCTGCATTCTGGGGGAGCACACTAGACTCCCCCAAATCAGAATCAATGACTGCTTATTGTGTGCTTCAAGCACAATCTCAACCCTTGCAATACCTACTGCTCCCCCATCCTCTCCTTGAAAAACTTATTGATGTCCATAGGTGCCCGCTAAACTTACTGGGAGCTCTATGAGGGCAGGGACTGGATCTCAGCTAAGCTCCGACGAATTTAATAAGTTCCCTGACAGGGTCTGCTCTGTACCACACTTTGCTGATAGATGGGGATAAAGACCAGATAAGTTCTAGTCCTTGCCCTCAAGGAATTTTTAGCCTAAGTGGGAGAAAGAAACTTAAAGAGATGATGGACTACTAAATGGCAAATACTGTGATGGAGGTGTGCCTCAGATCAATGAGTGCACTGTGATGGGGTGTGTCTCAGGTGCAGTGAGTTCACTGGGATGGGGTGTCCTCAGATGAGTGAGTTCACTGTGAGGGGGTGTCCTTAGGTGAGTGAGTTCACTGTGATGGGGTGTCCTCAGGTGCAGTGAGTTCACTGTGATGGGGGTTTGCCTCAGGTGCACTGGTTTTACAGTGATGGGGGTGTGGTTCAGGTGCAGTGATTTCACTGTGATGGGGTGTCCTCAGGTGAGTGAGTTCACTGAGAGGGGGTGTCCTCAGGTGAGTGAGTTCACTGTGAGGGGGTGTCCTCAGGTACAATTACTTTACAATCTGTCAGGTGGCATTATGGTTTCCTCCTCCCAGGACACATCCTTGGAAGCCAGGGGTCCTTGGCCATACCTGATGGGAGTGGTCAGAGTTGAGGAGCAGCTAGACCTATCGATAACACCACGCTCCTCCACAAAGCACAGGACCACAGCTCTTGTCTCCGTCTCAGCCCCATACTCATCCGAGCCCTCTGCTTCACATATCTCCTGCCTCCTGTCATGCATTCAAGAAATACTCATGCCTCCCAGACGGCATCATGTCTCATTATCTTTAAACCCAAACCTTGGCCTAGCCAACCTAGAACTGCTTCCCCTGGCACAGACCCTCCCCGTGCAAGTTTCAGCTCCATGATCACCTTCTCCAGGAAATAAATTCTCTTTGTTTCCATCCAGGCAGGCTCTGTGCCATTCCTCTGTAAGTACTTGTATCCTGATTGGCAACCTGCCCAACCAGACTGGCAGACACCGAATCACTCATCCTGATGTGCCCCGTACCCAGCACAGTGCCTGAGCACACACAACAGGCCCAGTAAGTGTTTGCAGAAAGAATGAATAGATGGATGCATATCTCTCTACATTTTTATGCATCCAGTTTCTTACAACTAGAATGACATATTTCCCTCTCTTCCCCTGGAAGGCTTATCTGGCCTCCTAGGCTATGTTAGCTAGAATTATCTAAGCTTCTACAATAAATAGCTAGCAAGAATTTTGTGGCTTTAAGAACAAGAGGCTCATTCCTTTCTCATATAGCCATGGGGTGTGGGCGAGGTGTTCAGGTGGCCAGTGGGTCTACCTGACCCTGAGGTCAGAAATCCAGGCTGACTGGTTGGACACTAAGATTTCTTCCGTGTCTATTATCCCGTGGTCCTAGGTGGCCAGCTCCACTCCTCAGGCCGGGCCTCACTGCCCACGCCCAGCCCTGCCGGGGATCCGAGAATGGGCTCGCTGAGGGGGCAGGCCCATGGGATCACCTACACCCTTGCAAGCCCATGAGAGCGAGAAAAGGGTGAGCACTAGATGGCCAGGTGGGCAAACAGAGATCAAGTCTTGGCTTCATCATTTTGTAACCCTAGCAACGGGTGTGTGTGTGTCTCTCTGAAGCTCAGTCTTCTCACCTATAAATGAAAATCCCAACATCTGCCCCCTGCTGCTCTTGGGAAGATCAAGTCCATTCACAAAATGTGAAAAAGCCTTTGGGAAACATTAAAGGACTGCATTACATTTTACCTTAAAAATGTGTACTGATAGGACATTTGGTACTATGTGGTCTGACGTGTCCACATGACCACATTTTCCTCCTCATATTCTAGGAGCCTCCAGAGGACAGGTGGGGAGAGATGGAGCAGGGCCAAAACCTGTATTTAGATCCTCCCTCGGGCAGCACACCCACGTCTGGTTCACGCGCCTTCCTGGGCACATGGGGGCGGCTGGTAGCCAGGGCCCTGAGACCGGTCTGGCCAACCAAATGGCATCAGTATGGCACGAGTCACTTCTGGGCTGAGGCTCTTAAGGGCTGTTGTGTTGGGATGACCTTGGATGCCATGTGTAGAGATGGTGGCATGAGGGGACAGGGGGAGTCTGGCTCCCTGAGTCTGGAGTGACCGTATAGTTTATTGTCCAGCTGGGGCACTTTTGAGAGCGAAGGAGAGGAGCCAGGGGTTATTGGCTGGCTGGCAGGTGGAACCCCCATGGCCCCAGGCAGTCGGGACATGGGGTCCTCCTCCCTGCATCACGGGAGAGAGGGGCGGCCCCACGGCGCTGCACTGGCCTCAGAGGGCCATTGGTGTCCTGCTCTGCCACAGACCTTCTGAGCTTCATCTCCTGAGGCAGCTGGTGAATGAATGGGAGTGACTACATTCCCGTCATCAAATCCAGTTTCCACAAACACCTGGGAGACAGGCGTTGTCTCCCCCAGGTGACACAAAGGCAGCCGAAGATTTGGGCAATGCACTTGCCGAAGAGCACACAACCAGCTTGAACCCCGGCTTGGCCTGCGTCCCAAGTTCATGCTTCCCCCCTACTCCAAGCTGTTGCCTTCCTCACAGCTGAGCTAGATTCCCCTGCTCCCCAAAGACCCCGAGAAGAGGCTGTGGCTTGAAAGTGACACGTCTGCTCCCCACCCCACCCTACCCCCCTCCCATCATTAACCCCCAAGCACACGCTCCCGTGGCTGCTCCCTCCACCTGCAGGGCTCAGAAGGGAAGTGCCCATATTTCATTAAAAAAAAAAAAAAAAAAGATCAAACGCCCTCCTCCGGTGACTTTAACTTATTTATGGGTTTGATTTCTTTTTTTCCCCGGGATCATTTCCTCTCATTCCTGCCAGGAGTTCTCGCCTGCAGTCCTCCCGAGTTATTAATAAAAGGAGTGAAACGGTAGCTGGCGAGGGCCGCGGCGCGCTCTGGGCTCCTGCGGATGTGTTTAGTTTGTGCTGGGAGCAGATGTTTTCACCCAGATCACAGGCTCCTGCCAGGCCCTTCACATCTGTCCCGTTTCCAGATGAGGACAAAAGGGATTCGGAGGGCCAAGTCCATTTCCCAGCCAAACGAGAGAAAATGAAGGGTGAAGGTTGCCATTCAAGTCACAGAGGCCGGGCCCATGGCTAAGGGCCCCAGGTGAGCAAACCAGTCACAAGGATCACCTGATGCCCCCTCCCCCCCCCCCCCCCACTGGCTCTCCGGGTTGAGATGTTTCAGCAGTTTCCGGTGTGGGGATTGTCCATGATGCACACAGTGCCGCTGCCCAAAGCCCTCCTTGACGGCATCGCCGAAGACAGTCTCAATATCTTGGCCCTTTGGGGGAATTCTGAACTAAAAAACACACAGAACTCAATGGAGGCGTTTCAGACAGATATCGAAGCCACGCACACCGACCGCACAGGTCTTCCGTAGCTGAGATTCTGTCCCCCGAAGGGAAAAGTAGGGGAGCAGCAGGGTCCGGTCCTCTCCATCCCCATCCCAGCCCTGCCCCCTCCCGTTAACACAGCCGGTTCGCTTTTCTGCCGTGTCTGTGTAGACTGCTCTCCCCTTGTATAACCCACTCGGGACATTGTCTCCTGGTCAAAGCGATGTACTCACGAAAATCCTCCCTCTGCTTGGCCCGGGCAGGAAGGGACCCTGGGAGTGGCCCCGGCTGGACCCATTTCCTGAGTCGGGCAAAGCACAGTGACCATGACCTTCAAGGACACCCGGAGAGTGAGGAAGGTCAGAGCTGGCCACGTCCAGTGCTGAAGGCTTTTGACAAAGAGCCACCAGGGCTTGTTTCTAGTGCCAGCTTTGCCCCCCGCCTGGCAATTCCCGGTGTAAGTCACCCACCCTGGCTGAACCGCGGCATCTGCACGTGGAAACGATGCCAACCGGTGCTGTGAGAACCCACTAAGGTCACGGAACAGGCGTGGCCGTGGGGGCGGGAGGCCTCCCCAGACTCTTAGGTAATGTTATCATGTTACCCATGTTCCATGAAGGTTCTGGGAGCTGTTTGTGTCAGGGGGCACCTTGGGGTGAATCCCTGGCACTCCTGCCTTTACGGGTGGGCATGAGGCCCGAGGGCGCACACAGAGTTTTGTTGGGAGGGAGTTTGCCCCCGCAGGGGTTTGAGGGTATAAACCCTGCACCCCTTGTAGATTGCAGACTTGTCTCCACGGAGAGGCCCAGGCCAGGGCCACCTTCCCCGGGGGCTTGGCTCACAGCAATCCCACGGGAGAGGCTGCGATCCCCAGGCCTCCTCTCTGGGGCTGCCTGGGGCTGCCAGCCCTTCCCCGGGGGCTTGGCTCATTTGCATGTGGCCCGTGGGTGTCTGTGACGGGTGCCCGGACAATGAGGCGGTTATGCTCCCTCCGCTGCCCCCTGGGACCCAGCCGGGGGGGCCTGCTCTCTCACTGTGGGCTCCATTCATCCCAAAGGACGCGCAGCCCGCGGGAGCCCACCCGCCATGGGAAGGCGCAGGGCCCACCCTCACCCTGGGGGCGGCGGAGGGCCAGAGCCACACGTCACCATTGTCACCACTGAACATTGCTCGGATTCCTGGGGGAGCGGAAGGCAGCTGGGCGAGCTTCCAGGGCAGGCCAGCCTGGAGCCCGCGGAAGGCGTGGCCCCCTCCCCTCGGGCCTGCGCCAGGCACACAGCCCCTCTTCCTGGCTCTCACCACCCAAGGCTGGCCCGTCACCCTGGGGGACAACAGCGCCCTTTCTGCCAGGCTCCCCTGTCTTCAGAGACAGCTCGTGCAGGCAGGTGACCGCGGCGGGAGTCCAGATCTGCTGCGGACCCACTGTGTGACCGTGGCCAAATCTTTCCCCATTGATAAAACGCGGACGTGAACTTCTGCCTCTCGAGATGGCTGTGACATGTAATCAAGTGGGGTATGCAACGTGTCCCCGCGGCTGGTGCTGAGTCAGTGACAAGAGCGACTGTGGCATTGAATGGACGGTGTGACCTTGGGCGAGGCATTTGACCTCTCTGGCTGCTGTCCCCTCTGGGGAGGGTGGGGGTGACCATTCCTGCCTGTCCAGCCCATATGGGTGCTGTGGATATGACTGAAGGGACAGATGTGGGGACGCTTTCCACACTGGACGTCCTGTTGGGCTTTGTGTTAGGCCCTCTGGGATACCAATCAGTTTCTGACATGATTTCAAAGCCCTGGGCACCCACTACCCTTGGGTGGGGGTGGGGGAGGGGGTGGGGTGGGGACAGGGTGTGCCTGAGGCCAAGGGCCATGCCAAACAGGCGAGGTCTGAACCTCTGGGATTCTGATGGTCCCTCCGGTGCGTCCCCCCTCAGTGTGCAATTTCCCGGTTCATTGAACCCACGCGGCCCCTCGTGCATGTGTTTCTGATTCTGACACCGAGCACTGACATCACCGGAACAGTATGCGGGGTTACTGTCACGCCCGCCGCGCGGGGAGGGCAGAGGCTTTGGTGCCAGAAAAATTGGTTAATGTGGGGAAGCCTGAGTTTGCTCTCCAACTTTCTTTCTTTTTTTAAAAAAAACAACAACATTTTGATTGGTTTCGGAGGGGAAGGGAGAGGGAGAGAGATAGAAACATCAATGATGAGAGAGAATGATGCATCGGCTGCCTCCTGCACGCCCCACACTGGGGATCGAGCCTGCAACCCTGGGCATGTGCCCTGACTGGGAATCAAACCGTGACCTCCTGGTTCATAGGTTGATGCTCAGCCACTGAGCCACGCCAACTTTCACATCCTCTCAGGACCCTCCTGAGCTTGCCTGAGGCTGTGGTCCCT
The DNA here is from genome assembly GCF_027574615.1 of Eptesicus fuscus. Taxonomy (NCBI): domain Eukaryota; kingdom Metazoa; phylum Chordata; class Mammalia; order Chiroptera; family Vespertilionidae; genus Eptesicus; species Eptesicus fuscus. The sequence continues at coordinate 4,769,535 of NC_072488.1, read as the reverse complement.
GTGCGTGTGCACAGAGAGGGTCAGGCGTTGGTCCTGGTCACCAGGCGCCTGGCCCCTCACCTGCACTGCCTCCTCAGCCACAGTGTAGCCAGGACTTCCCAGCCGGTGCCAGGGACCTGCCTGTCTGCAGAGCCCTCCCAAGGCCTGTGGGCGCTGCCGCACACGCTCCTCCTGCCAGGCCCAGACAGCCGGGGAGCAGCGAGGGCCCTGGGCTGTGGGGGGAGGCTGCTGGGGTAGGAGGCAAAGCACCCTGGCGTTGAGACCTGGCTTGCCCCTTCTAGGGTCTGAATAGATCCCTCACGTTGTATTCCCAGCTCGGTGGTTTCCTAATTTATTGGGCTTGAAATTTGTGTCAATTTTTCCCTCCCAGGTGTCATTGGGCACTGACTCCTCTCTGTCCCAGTGTCTTGAGCTGAAGGGCTGCTGCAGGGATTAACACCAAGCACTGAGCACCGGCCAGGTGATCCGACGGTGGAAGTCACGAGCGTTGATCCGGGCCTTTGCCTCGGCACCCATGATGCCCTGCTCAGGGCCAGGTGCCAGAGCTGCGCTGGTGTTTGCATTTGTCAGGTCTCTGCTGAGCACCAGTTCTAGGCTCGGCCAGGGACCCCCTGGAGAAGAGCCAGCCGCCTGCCCGTGAGGGAGCTCCAGGCCGGTAGGAGAAAGAGTGTGACCAGCGCTCACTCCTCTGACCATGAGACCAAACAGAGCTGGAGCCAGAACCTGAGCAGGAGGCGCCGGGCCTCGGTGGGAGGGAGGCAGGCAGACCACACCCATCAGGGAGAGGATCTCCTGGCGGAGGGAAACTCTCCAGGTGGAGGGAGAGGAAGGGCAGCAGATGCGACAAAACACCTGCCTTTGTGTCTGTCTGCCCAGATGGCTGCATTTTCCCAGGCAGGGGGTGATGGCACACCTGTGTGTTGGGCTACTGTTAGCCATGGGGGGAGTAGGGGGTGGGGAGGTCTCGTGTCCTACATCTCCAGCCAGACCCTGGCAATGGGGGACAGAGGGCTACCCAGAGGTTTTGGAGTCAGATAAGCTGGGACCTTGGACTCCCCCCAGCATGTACCCTCTGCCTGGCCTGGGGCAATCAAGGAAGACTTCCTGTAGGAGGTGCTACAGCCGCTGGGACTGGGGCGTGGGTAGGACTTCTCAGCAGGGAAGGAGGAGAAGCAGTGGGGCTTGATAAGGAAACCAGTTTCACCGAGTGGGGAGAATGATGGCTCTGTTTGCCACTTGCGAGCACTTGGCGAGTGGACGTGGAAGCGGCAGGAGGAAGGTTGCGCAGGGTCTTTCTCGGTCCCAAGGGCGTCACCTGCAGGATCCGGCCCGAGGAGCTCAGAGGCAAAGGGGTCCGTGGTGGCTGCGCAGTCCAAGAGGGCTTCCTGGGGGAAGAAAGGCCAAGCAGGGGGAGCAAAGACTGCTGGGCGCGGAGGAGCAGTGGCAGCAGAGCCCACACCTCCGGGGCCTTGGGGAGACAGGAGCCCAGGAAGGGCGGGCTGGGGCGCAGGTCCCGGGGTCTGCGTTTCCCCGGGGAGCCCAGGTCAGCCGCTTCCCATCCCTCGCTTTGTATTTCCAGCTCTGTGGTTTCCTAATTTATTTGGCTTGAAATTTGTGTCAAACTTTTTTTTTCCTCAGGTGTAATTGAAACCAAACCTCTAAATGCTTGTTCATTCCTGAGGGAAATTAAAGGTGATTTCAAGCAGGAAGATCACAGATCTCAGAGCAGGGCCTGGGGTGCTGGTTGGAGGGGAGGCTCAGCTGCCGGAGCCCCTTTGGCTAGATTAGCTGCAGCTGACTGCCCTCTCCGGGGGGACGGGCCTGCCTAGGGGAGCTGGGGTGATGCCGGCCCTTGTAGGGGCTCTGCTGGGGTAGGGGGGGGAGGGGAGGCGGTCTGCCAGGAAGACCCTGCACGTGGCCCCTCACCCAGGAGAGAGCTCAGGTAGAGTTGGGGAGAGGAGAAATCTCAAGCCCACCTCCTCCCAAAGCCTTCTGGCTGCTCTGGGAGGGCAGAGGGCCCGGGGGACTCAGGGAACAGTGTCCCTGCTGCCCTCGCTCCGGAGCTGTGTGACCTCGGACCAGTCACTCAGCCTCTCTGACCCTCTGCGCCTCCGTCCCCTCATCTGGACCCAAGGAAAGGAAATAAAACCGGAGAGCTGAGGTGAGGATGGAATTCAATGAGGTGCTGGGTGCCCACAAAGCCCTCGGGGTCTGGAGCGGTTTGGGAACCCACAGATACCGATGGCGTCTAGGCTGGCATCCCAGCAGTCGAGGACAACGGCCTTTGGTCTCACACAGGGACTCAGCCCGGGCGCACACTTCCCGGAAGGGCCGAGGGACCGAGGGCGAGCACCGCGGTGCCTTTTCCTCACTTTCCCGTCCGTCAAAAGTGAGTTGAAAGGGCTGCAACCTCTTCGCACGGTGCGCGGCCTCGTGCTGACCACCTGCGTGCACCTGAGGAGGTGGTTTTTATTGCTCCCATTTCACAGATGAGAAAGCAGAGGCAGAGGGGCGTGTGACCTGCCCCAGGGCACGGGGCTGGGGTGCGGCAGAGCCTGGGGAAGCCCTGGGCCCGTTGCCCACCCGCTCAGAGCCCCTCCTCCTGGACGACCCCTCCTCCTGCACGGCTCCGGTGGCAGAAAAAGGGATGCTGCGCCCCAACTCCCCACCAAAGAGGTGCCTCCGACCCTCCACCTCCACCGCCCCTCACACCTCACCCTCCTGCTCTCGTCTTGGGCACCAGCGGCTCTACTCACTCTCCGCCCTCCCTCCCCCCTCAGGTGGGCAACGACACACCTTCCCAGCAGGCTCCTCTCAGGGGTCTTGATGGCCTCTGTCCCCCACCTTCCTCCCCAAGGACCGCCCACAGGGCAGGTCCCACAGGCCGGTCCCCAGCCCTCGGAACTGAAGGGCCGTCCACGGTCTAGGCATCTGTCCTGTCTGTAAGGCCGAATCTGGAAGCTCCAGGAAAGAAGATTCCAGATTGTCGCCAAGGAGGCCTTGCAGGGCTCGGAGGACCTGGGGAGGAGATTGGCTTCCTCAGGAAGAGCGAGCTCTCTGCTCCTGGAGGTATGCAAGCAGAACCCGGATGGAGCTTTGCCTGGAATGCTACAGAGGATTTGGGGTTCACTGCGAGGTCACGGAGCTCGCCCCTCCCCCCCGCCCCCCCAGGACACCTTCCCACCTGGGACAGCGTCAGACTTGCTTGTGGCCTGAAGCCCACGTGGGACTTTTCTATTGACCCTGCCGCCCGTTCTCCCTCTGAGCCCGAGGTCTGCTCTCCGCCCAGCTGGGCCGGGCCGGGAGGGACACTGGGGCTGCTGATGTCACCCACCTGTCCCCTCCATCTCGCAGGTCACACAAGGTGCAGGGAAGCCTCCGGGAGGGAGCGGCAGGATGTTCAACAGGGGGGATCCGGGGAAGGGAGAGAGGAAGAAGCCCAGGCCCAGACACAGCGGGAGGGCCGGCCGCCAGCAGGCACCGAGGGGGCGTCCGGAGCCCAAGGAGTAGTCCAGTTTGCCTGGAGCTGCGGGGCGGCCGGGATACGGGAACAGTGAGGCGGGCAACTCAGCCCCTCGGGCTGTGAAGACCAGGCGGCCAGGAGACGGAGTTTGCAGTTAATCGGACAGGTGACAGGCGAGCCACTGTGCACGCGCAGGAGGCTGTCTGAGGGGAGGTGCTGACGACATGATTATAGCGACCCCTGTGGTCATCTGGACAGACCCGCTGACGGGTCCACGCAGCGGCCTCTTTTCTGCATGCCGCTGGGTGGAGGCCTGGGCTCGGCCACCTCCCCAGGGTGGGGCCAGTCACTGCCCCTCCCTGGGCCTCTGTAACGCAGCTGTCCCCACCTGGGCACTGGCTTCCGGATGGCGGAGGGCTGGGGAGAGAGCTCTGCGTGCCTGTAAACTGCGCATCTGGGCACCCACCCCACTCTCTCTGCGCACCTTCTAGTGCGTATCTTCAGTGTCTTCATTTACTTACTGAGCACTCATGTTTGCTAACTGAGCACCACGCACTAGCTAGGCTCTTGGAGTACTTATCAGATTTTAACCTTAAAACCATCCAGTTAGACAGTTATCCTCATTCTACAGGCAACGGTTTGGATGGGGGGAGCATGCTGATGTGGTAAGTGCCTGCTGCGTCCTGGATGGGGAGGCAGTCTTATTCCGGGAAAGCCCCTGATTTTCAAACGTGGTTCTTATCTTGGTGTCCTGCTTGGGTGGGAGAAGAGCTCAGCTTTCTGAGGCTGAGTTTTCCCATTTGCACGATGAGAATAACTGTGCCTGCCTTGCAGGGCTTCCCTGAGAATCAGGGGATCGGTGTGGATGCCTACAGAAGCATGGTGCAGAGCCTGGCATGTAGTAGGTGCTCACTAAATGCATCCGGGGTGAAGAATGCACTGCAGCAATCTCAGCTCATGGGCTCTGCTGTAGGAACTTTGCAAACCCCTCCTACTTCCTTCCTACAATCTGCTCAGGAGAGCGCTGGCTGACCCCGGGCCCAGGACAGAAGGCCTCACTTCCATGTGGTTACAATTGGCTCTTTGAGGGGCCATCCCCCGAGGGGACAGAGCCGGCTTCCCCGTCTCCACATCAAGTGGTCCGATTAGAGCCAGCCACCAGAGTGAGGCATCCGGGGGCAGAGGCCGGGCAGTGATGGATAACCCCATCCCGGGACGCACACACAGGGCTATTTTGGGGCCTCCTGCCTGGGAGGCGGCCTCCTCGGGGCATGGGGGCCGCTGACCCGGAAACAAATTAAAGGCACATCTGTTGGGAGGCCATTTCCAGCAGTGGCTCCAAGCAGCCGCCTGCATTCCTGGAACAAGGGGGCTGTGTGTGTGGTGAGCCAGGCGCACACTGGCCAGGCCATGGGACGGCAGGGGTGGGGAGTGGGTGGGGGGAGCGCGCAGCCTCTGGCCAGGAAGGAGCAGCTGTGGGGGATGTGGGGCCCGAGGAGAAGGAAGGGCCATTTCTGGGCCAAGCTAGTCTCACTCAAAGAGGAAGCTGTTTTTCAGGATCTTGAGTGACTAAGGACCCGAGACATCAGGATATTGGATGTTGAGAATTTCCCAACATTGAGATCACCAGATCAGCTCTCTCCACTTGAAAGAACCTGAGGAGGGCTCTCTCCGGCTCCCTGCGAACAATTGAACCCCTTCTTACAATCATCCACAGGCCATTCTGGCTTACATACTACAGGGGCCAGCAGGTCACTGTCCCCCAAACTGAGCTCTAGGGCCCCTCCACGCTTGCTTAGTGATAATAAGAAGCATTTTGTCTCTGGGCCTCCATCCAGTGGATTCAGTGTGCCTCTGAGGTACCCTAGGGCAGTGGTCGGCAAACTGCGGTTTGCCGCTCTGTTGACTAATGAGTTTGCCGACCACTGGGATAGGGGCTTAATCACAAGGAACAACAACAGCCTATAATTATTGGAATCGAGAGTCTAGGTCAGTGGTCGGCAAACTCATTAGTCAACAGAGCGGCAAACTGTGGCTCACGAGCCGCATGTGGCTCACGAGCCGCAGTTTGCCGACCACTGCCCTAGGGTAATGTTGGTGCTCACTAAGTATTCTATGAATGGGTGTTGGATAGATGGATGGATGGTGGATGATGGATGGTGGATGGTGGATGGATGGAGGATGGATGGATGGTGGATGGTGGATGGATGGATGAATGATGAATGGTGGATGTATGATGGATGGTGGATGAATGGAGGATGGATGGATGGATGGATGGATGGATGGATGGATGGATGGATATTGGATGGAGGATGCATGGAGGATGTATGGATGGAAGTATGGATGGAGGGTGGATGGTGGATGGATGTATGGATGGTGGATGGATGGTGAATGGATGGATGGAGGATGGATGGAGGATGGATGGGGATGGATGGATGGTGGATGGTGGATGTATGGAGAATGGTGGATGGATGCATGGTGGGTGGTGATGAATGGATGGATGGATGGATGGATGGATGGTGGATGGATGGATGGGTGGATGGGTGGATGGGTGGTTGGATGGATGGATGGATGGATGGATGATGGGTTGATGACAAAGATTGGAGTGAATGAATAGTCTGTGCTAGACACAGAGAATAAAAAGAAGATAAAAAGATGCTGAAGACATCGTGTTTTCAAGACTTAGCATTGTCTCCATATGAAAAAATCTCACATGAGCTTCCTTACACCTAAATCACCCCTGCTCATTCTTTAAGGCCCAGCACAAACACTTCCTCTGTGGAACCTCCCATAACCTACCTGCCTCCTTTTTCCCTCCCTGGAAAAAGAAAATGACAGACACAGAGAAAGAGGAGAAATAAATCCTGGGCCTTGAGTCTGACCACTGCAGTTGGGAGAAATGGGGCAGCCAGCAAGAATTTCTCCAAAAAGGAATAGGAAAAATCCTGTGTGATCTTGTCTGCCTACAAAATTTTAACACCTAGCAGAGTCTGAAAGCATCCACTGATTGATTATGTTCATGATCCATTCGCTGAACAAATACATTCTCCAAGTATTCTGGGCCCGGCTCTGTGTGAGGAGCCGGGGGATCGGCATCCATCATTGAGATCCTGCCCCAGAGGCTCACAGTCCGGTAGGCGAGGCAAATAGCCCCCAGGTGGGCAGTACCATGGCAGCAACACTGTGCAGCAGTGACGGATGGAGCTCTGAAGCCAGACTGTCTGGATTCAAACCCTGGCTTCACCCCTGCCCAGTGGTGTGACCACTCTGCGCCTCAGTTTCACCATCTGTAAAATGGGGATGATGGTAGATTACTGAGAGTTCTTATTTATCAAAGCACTTACAACAACGTCAGGCACAGGAAGTTCTATGCAAGGGGTTGTTACATGAAGTAGCACAGTCCTGCAGGGGATTCCCTGGTGCGGCCACCCTGAGCCGAGAGATGGTGAGCAGTTTCAGGGACCAAGGTCTTGTTTAGGTGGGATGGGGGGGGGGGGCATCTCAGGTGGGTAGGTTGGGCCTCATTTGCTCAGCAGCTTCTTAAATTTATGGGCACTCCTATGTTCTAGGCACTGTGCTAGGACCACAACATGCCTGATCGTCAACCAGCCCCGCCCCCCGTGCAGAGGGGTGATCGCTGTGCTCACTTCACACGTGAGGAAGCGGATTCAGCAAGGCTAAGCCACTTGCCCAAGGACACACAGCAGGCCCAGGGCAGAGCTGGCTGCAAGCGCGGGCCGTCTGGCTTTTGGCTTTGCCACTTTGCTGCTTGTGACCTGAAACGGGCCCCTTCACATTCCTGGGTTTGCTCCATGGGGACAGCGGGGGCCATCTGCAGGTGAGACTGAGCGAGCTAACGCCCGCGTGTGCTTGGAAAAGCGCCGGGTGCGTGGTGAGGTCCGAAACCGACTAAATGCCACCTCAGACTCCCAGACACCGCTCGGACCGCCCTGTCCGGCCGCCTCGGAGTGTGAGGTCCCGGCAGCACCCCTCCCCCGGAAGGCTCATGCCTGGGACCGCTGTGCCCTTCACTGTGGTGGTGGTGGTTGGGGGTGGCGGGGGGGGCGGGCAGGGGCTCCTGTGCTCTGAGGGTGGCATGTGGTTTGAGTTTGAAAGTTTACTTCCTGAGGTCTAATGAGCCTCTGAAAGTGATTAAGCAAAAGACAGAAAGGTTACCAGGAAGCCAACGCCTTTTCGTCGGAAGGAGTCACATCGAACCTGATGTCCCCAAATCCGCTTCCCCCAGCTCCTGCGATCTCTCCCAGGAAGGGGCTGCCTCCTGGTGGGTGGAACTTCCAGCCCAAGTCCCCAGGCACCCAGGCCGCCCGGCCCTGCCCTGCGGGCTCCCTCTGCTCCATCTGAAGGGACCTGGGCTGGGAGCCCGGCGCCCTGGGTCCAGGCCCGGACCAGCCCCTTCTCTCCAAGGCCCCACGCCTCTGCTCTGCTGCGCCCTCTCTGGTCGGAGCGCCCCCAGAGACACGGACTAAATGCCAATCCCTGATCACTATGCCCAGTACCTGTCTTGGCATGAAAGACCGCAAACACGTTGGAATTCGGCGTGAGACGTCGTTAGGAGCAGTTGTGTACTGTGTCACGTGCATGTGTTGTGTGTGCCATGTGTCACGCCTGTTGATTCTGTGCATGTTGGGCGTGTTGCGTGTGTGGTGTGTGTCTCCCCGAGCTGGAGAAGAAACCATGGCTCACTCTCACACACATCCTCGTGACCAAATGCTCCACCCTACGTGAGTCCTATCTGCTGGGGCGGGGTCTGGGAGGCGACTAGACCTCGAAAGGAACTTACTCATCTGGTCCCCCCTCTCCCCTGCGCCCTCGCCGTCCTTTATCACATGTATACTAAGTGCTTCACCAGCTGTGTGCACACCTGCAGGCGGGACCCGCTGCTGCTCAGACACGTGTCTCCAGCGTCCACATCCAGATGTGTATCTGAATACAGAATTGGAATCCTGTGACACGCCCACCCTCACCTGCAGGCCAGGGCTGCTTCACTGAGCCCAGCCTCAGCCCCCGGGAAGGTCTAGGGACGCTGAGAGCTGCATTCGAGTTGAACCATCGTGGACTAGGAGTGAGCAGACTCGGGTCTGGTCCCACTTCTATTTTTTTAAACATATTTTGATTAATTTCAGAGAGGATGGGGGGGGAGAGAGAAGGAGAGAGAGAGAGAGAGAGAGAAACATCAATGATGAGAGAGAATCATCGGTCAGCTGCCTCCTGCATGCCCCACACTGGGGATGGAGCCCGCAACCCAGGCCTGTGCCCTGACCAGGAATTGAACCGTGACCTCCTGGGTCATAGGTCGATGCTCGACCACTGAGCCACACCGGCCGGGCTGGCCCCACTTCTTACCGGCCTGTGCCTGCGACTTCGTCTCTCCAAGCCTTGGCTTGCTCATCGGAAACCAGGAGGTCGATGGATACTGGGTTCACAGGCCTCTTCGGGTGCTCGCACAGACGCTGGAGTGACAGCACTTTGAAAAGTAGGGGTCCTCTCCCAGTGCGAGGCGTCCCCACTAAGGCTGGTTTGGTGAGCACTCATTCTGGTGGCACTGGGGGTGGTGATGATGCAGCCTTAGGAAGGGTCTGACTTGGGGGAGTAACTTAGAGCACAAAGGTGGACCCCTGGGGAGACGCTGCTCTCCCTAGGAACGGACAACCCCACCCCCACCCTGGGAGGAGTGAGCTCCCCAAGCAGCATGGAGAAGGGATTCCTGTCTCAGGGGAGGAGGTTGGGCCGAAGGGAGAATGAACCAGAGGTTTCTCGGAAGGCCCCTGCTCACGGAGGGGGTGGGAAGGGCGCGCAAACTGTTATCTTGTTGCTCGATTCCTGCTCTCCATGCCCTTAGCAGGCTAGGCTGCCCCGAAATCCAATTCTGGTTTCTGCGGGCTCCCTGCCCCCCTGTCCCCCCTCCCTGTATCCCACTCCCCTCCCCGCGGGGTGTGGAGGGGAGCCCCCCCTCGCATTCCTGTCAGGGCTTAGCAAGGCCCCAGGCCAGCTGGAGAGTCAGGGTGGTCAGGAACACCCCCGCCCCCCAGGGGCTGGGTGAGGGGGGGTGGAAAGAGGACTGGGCCACCTTCCCCGTGTTTATCTCCTCCCATCTATAAACAGCGCCCGCCCTCCCCTCCCGAGGGCACCTCCGCCTCACACTCGGGGTGACAGCCTGTTTGGACGTGGGGAGCCCCTGGCCGGCCGCCTTTGTTCTCCAGGCTTAATGAAGGGACCGCTAAGCCCTGCGCCAGATAAGATGACAGGCCGTCTTCCAGGTTATGGATGGTACACAGAGGTGACAGGACGCATTCCTCCGCGGCTCCCAGAGCGCTCGCTGCCTTTTGTCCAGAGGTGGGCTCGCCTCCACCGGTCCCCGTTTGGCCCTTCAGCTTCCAAAACAAACATCTCGGAGGCATGCCGACAGATTAGAGGAGACGCGGGGGACAGGCCTGGGGGGAGCGAAGGCCATCGCCCCCCCTCAAAGCCGCACATGCCAGGAGGGGCCGCTCCCACCTTCAGCGCACCTCCGACGGCCTGGCCTCCGAGTCCTCTCTGGGCCTGACAAGCGCTCCTCAGCGCCTTCTGGTTTACAAAGTGCTTCCACTCGGCTTCCCTGGCTCGTCAGGACGAGGAGGAGGAAGTCCGGACGACATTATCTGCTTGGCCACTTATTAGCTCTTTGAACTTGGGCTACATCACCCTCCTCCCACGTGTGATGGGCACGCCATGCCTTAGCCCCGTGGTCAGCAAACTGCGGCTCGCGAGCCACATGCGGCTCTTTGGCCCCTTGAGTGTGGCTCTTGCACAAAATACCACGGCCTGGGCGCGTCTATGTTGAAGAAGTGGCGTTAGAAGAAGTTGAAGTTTAAAAAATTTGGCTCTCAAAAGAAATTTCCATCGTTGTACTGTTGCTATTTGGCTCTGTTGACTAATGAGTTTGCCGACCACTGCCTTAGCCTATTGGGAAGTGCTGCGAGCCGCTGCCTTCCCGTGTGAGCTGTCATTATTGCACAGCAGGCTGGTGGCCGGGGAGGGAAGGGACCCGCTGCTGTCTCCATAGCGGCCTCGGGACCAGGCAGCGGCAGCGAGGGCAGTGGGTGGGCATGGAGGGCAGTGGGTGGGCATGGAGGGCAGTGGGCGACATGGAGGGCAGTGGGTGGGCATGGAGGGCAGTGGGCGACATGGAGGGCAGTGGGCGACATGGAGGGCAGTGGGTGGGCATGGAGGGCAGTGGGCGACATGGAGGGCAGTGGGTGGGCATGGAGGGCAGTGGGCGACATGGAGGGCAGTGGGCAGCGTGGAGGGCAGTGGGTGACATGGTGGGCAGTGGGTGGGCATGGAGGGAGTGGGTGGGCATGGAGGGCAGTGGGCGACATGGAGGGCGGTGGGCGGCGTGGAGGGCAGTGGGTGACATGGAGGGCAGTGGGTGGGCATGGAGGGCAGTGGGTGACATGGAGGGCAGCGGGCGACATGGAGGGCAGTGGGTGACATGGAGGGCAGTGGGTGGGCATGGAGGGCAGTGGGTGGGCATGGAGGGCAGTGGGTGACATGGAGGGCAGTGGGCGACATGGAGGGCAGTGGGCAGCGTGGAGGGCAGTGGGTGACATGGAGGGCAGTGGGCGACATGGAGGGCAGTGGGTGACATGGAGGGCAGTGGGTGACATGGAGGGCAGTGGGCGACATGGAGGGCAGTGGGCAGCGTGGAGGGCAGTGGGCACGGACTGCACCTTGTTCTGATCGCAGGATTGATGGATGAATGGGAGGCACCTGGGGTGGGGCTGGAGCAGCCGCCAAGGCTGATCCTTTTTTTTTTTTAAAAAAATATTTTTATTGATTTCAGAGAGGAAGGAGAGGGAGAGAGACATAGAAACATCAATGATGAGAGAGAATCATTGATTGGCTGCCTTCTGTATGGCCTCCCCTCCCTCCCCTCCTCCCCCAATGGGGATCGAACCCACAACCCAGGCATGTGCCCTGACTGGGAATTGAATTGTGACCTCCTGGTTCATGGGTGGATGCGCAACCACTGAGCCACACTGGCCGGGCAAGGAGACTGTGTGCTGATGTACATTGACGGCTCCTGTCCTGACTGAGAGGTTGTGCCGCACAGTTCCTGAGGGGCCTCTCTGCCTGTGGATGGAAGGCCTACCTGGAGGCTCCTCCTCCCTGGGCCTGTACCCGTGGGTCAGAGCGGTGCTGCCCCCTCCAACCACTGGGCTCAATGCCCACCTTCAGAGTCCACATCCCAGGCAGACAGGCCCTTCCAGGTGAGCCCAAATGTGCACCAGCTCAAGATACAGCCCTGCCACCCCCAAGCACACCACACTCACACCACACTCACACCACACCCACACCACACTCACACCACACTCACACCACACCCACACCACACTCATACCACACTCGCACCACACCCACACCACACTCACACCACACTCACACCACACTCACACCACACCCACACCACACTCACACCACACCCACACCACACTCACACCACACCCACACCACACTCACACCACACCCACACCACACTCACACCACACCCACACCACACTCACACCACACTCACACCACACTCACACCACACTCACACCACACTCACACCACACCCACACCACACCCACACCACACTCACACCACACTCACACCACACCCACACCACACCCACACCACACCCACACCACACCCACACCACACTCACACCACACTCACACCACACTCGCACCACACCCGCACCACACCCGCACCACACTCGCACCACACTCGCACCACACCCACACCACACTCACACCACACTCACACCACACTCACACCACACTCACACCACACTCACACCACACCCACACCACACTCACACCACACTCACACCACACCCACACCACACTCACACCACACCCGCACCACACTCGCACCACACTCGCACCACACTCGCACCACACTCGCACCACACCCGCACCACACCCACACCACACCCGCACCACACCCGCACCACACCCGCACCACACCCGCACCACACCCGCACCACACCCGCACCACACCCGCACCACACCCGCACCACACTCGCACCACACCCGCACCACACTCACACCACACTCACACCACACTCACACCACACCCACCCCACACCCACACCACACTCACACCACACTCGCACCACACTCGCACCACACCCACACCACACCCGCACCACACTCGCACCACACCCGCACCACACTCACACCTTCCCGGGAGCTCCGTGCAGACTGAGACCAGGGCCTGACTCCTTGGACCTGCCCAGTCTCTAAGCTGGACGTGACAGTGACTCCGAGTACCACTCGGGCCTCTTCTCACTCCGCAGGTGCCCAGAGCTCTGGGGAGCAGCCCATGGGCACATCCGGACTGGAGGAGATGGCCCATGTCTTTCCTATATTTCCTTCAATGTTGTGCAATCTCCTTCCTGCACTTTGTATTTTCCCAGACGCTTGCTCTCTTGCAGGTCAGATAAGTAAACTGAGTAAGTGGGCCGTGGATGGCGCCAAGGCACATGGCAGGGCTTGGAGCAGTGCCTTCATCACATTTTAAAAATATATGCATTTTTATTGATTGCAGAGAGGAAGGGACAGAGGGAGAGAGAGAGAGAGAGAGAGAGAGAGAGAGAGAGAGAGAAGCACCAATGATGAGAGTGAAGAATCACTGATCGGCTGCCTCTTGCACACCCCATACTACGATCGAGCCCACAAGCCGGGCATGTGCCCTGACAAGGAATCAAACTGTGACCTCCTGGTTCATAGGTCGATGCTCAATCACTGAGCCACACCAGCCAGGCATGCCTTTATCACATTTCGATGTGCCTTGATTTACCTCCAGTCCCCTGGGGAACCACGGAGGGGGTGGGCAGGGGCCTGCCAGTCTAGCGGCCCAATCACAGGCCCAGGGGCTGGAGGCCGCGGGGGCAGGTCTGTGGGGTGGGGGTCGGCCTGATGCATTATGTAACAGAAAATGGGCTGTGACAGAGAACAATAAACACTGCGCTGGGAGAGTGGCTTTCTGCCTGGCAACTGCCCCACGGGCGGGCGGGGCGAAACGCTTCCCTACCCTCTTTCTTCCTCCCACGGCACGGCACGTCCCCAGGAGGCGGGATGCTCCTCAGGAAGAGCCTGTGGCCTGTCCTGCTCCTGATCTCCACCCGCTCCCACGGGCTTCCTGTCCACACCCCGCCCCGGTCTCCCTGCCTCAGGACGGCGCCTAAAGCCCTCTGCTCCCCATGATGAACCTTCCTGTGGCCTCTGAGCGGCCGCCGCCCTTCTCCATGGCCCAGTGGCTCCTCCTTGCTCCAGGACAAACCCCGTCTAGCCTGGGAACCCGAGGCCTCCTCAGTTCCCAAGTCACTTCCTTCCCCTCCCCAGCTAGCGTGAACTTTTCTTTTTCAATATGTTCTAATTGATTTGTAGAGAGAAGAAGGGAGAGGGATAGAGAGAAACATCGATGAGAGAGGAACATCACTGATGGGCTGCCTCCTGCACGGCGCCTACTGGGGGTCAAGCCTGCAACCAAGGCACATGCCCTTGTCCGGAATCGAACCTGGGGCCCTTCAGTCCGCAGGCTGATGCTCTAGCCACTGAGCCAAGCCAGCTAATGGCATGGCCAGGGCTAACGTGACCTTTTCTGAATGCATTTTCCACTCTCTGGCCATCATGCCGTCCCCCCTGCCTGGGGTGCCCGCCCCCCGCCCCCCAATCTAGAAATCTTTCCCATTTTTCAAGTTGCAAAAGAAAACTCCCCATGGCATGCAGGCGCCCCCACCTCTCCCACCTCCCACCCCGCACCAGGAATTATTCCTACTTCCGGAGCGGTCTCCTCATACTGTCCTTAGCTTCCCGTGTGTCTCTCCAGGTCGTCGTTAGCTGCCTGAGCGAAAGCAGGGCGACCCCTTCACCGTGTGCCGCTCCCTGCTCAGAAGGCTCAGCCCCAGGGGGAGCGGCACACGTTGAAACAAACGCAGCAGAGCTTTGAGGTGCCACAGCAGAAAGCGCGTGGCCGATTTGTTGAACTGACTAGATCGTGGGAGCCACTGGGGCAAAGGCGGAGAGGGGGGAGGGGTGGTGTATACCAGGGGCCACGCCGTGAGCTGGTTGCCGCCGGAATGTTCCCTGGGAGGAACAGGGATGTGACCACCAAAGTGAACGTTGTGGGATTCCTGCTCCCCCCTCCCCCTTTTTTTTGTATTCCTCACCTGAGGATATTTTTTCCATTGATTTTTAGAGAGAGTGGAAGGAAAGGAAGAAAGAGAGAAGGAGAGAGAGAGAGAGAGAGAGAGAGAGAGAAGAAACATCAATGTGAGAGACTGGACTGGTTGGTTTCTGCCCACACCCCGCCCACACCCTGGACCAGGATTCAAACCCGTGATCCTTAAGTGCGCTGGCTGATGCCCAAACCACCGAGCCACATGGGCCAGGGCTGGATTCCTGCTCTTCAATCTGGACAGCCGCCCCCTGAAGAAGGCCACCTCGACCCCCACCACAGATGCAGAGAGTGAGTCTGAGAGGCGAGCTGAGCTTCCTCCTGCCCGGGGCCGCCTGAATGCCAAAGAGCAAACTGCTAGAGCGACTGACTGTTTCCGGACAATAGCCTATTAACACTCATTACCCATAAAACGCTAGTTTCCCAATAGCCAGGTAATTGAGCCATTGGTGGGAGGGGCTGGAATGACCTGATTAATGGCCTCACTTGGGCCTCACAGGGTAGGCGCAGCCCCAGAGAAGCTGGGCCTTTGAAGTCTTGCTCCACTTTCCCTGCCTCCTCCTCCAGTCGGGGTGCCCAGCCTGGCCTCCTGCTTCCCACCCGAGCGCGCGCACCTCATCAGTCAACGCGGGACCGCCGTCAACTTTGATTTCTCATCCTCATGCTGAAAAGCAATCCTTTGGGCCTCGTCTCTGCTTTTATCCAGATCCAAGAGCCCTAGATTCATTCACGGATTGGTTCCTCCGAAAAGAAACGTATGGCGTGTCACCTGCAGCCGAATCCTGTTCTAGGCTCCAGGGGACACAACGAACCACCACCATGAGACAAACAGAACGGGGCCACCTGGTTCAAGGCCATGGGCCAGGGCCAGTGTCCTGCCCGGGACGCTGACCCCCGCCAGCCGCACGGTCCTCACACAGAGATGGCCCCTGTCACTCGCACCATATGCCGGAGACGCAGGAGGGACAGGGATTGGCCTCCCATTCTACAGGTGGGGAACCTGAGACTCAGGGCCGAGGGAATGCTTGGTCTACCATCCCAGTTGGTGGGTTGCTCAGGGTGGGGTGTCCCGAGGGAGGCCTTGCAAGACCCATCCTGCTCCCTTTCACGGTGACTAGAGGGGCGAGTAATGCCCACAGGAAAGAGGCCTTCTCTCCCCAATACCAGGCCTGTCAGCGCTCAGGGAGCTGGTTCCAAAGACCCGGGCGGTGCAGTTAGGCTGTTGAGCCTGGGCTGCCTCTCCCATGCCAGGGGGGCAAGGCGGCCGCTGCATGGGGAACCCCTGGGGGGACCTGCCTGGACGGCGTCCCCTCCCCCACCCCCATCCCTGCCGCTCCTTTCCCAAAGGGGGGGAAGAATTATTTGTTTTCCCTGTTGCCCTGATTTATGGGCCACTTTGTTCTTTATCTATTTGCACAAACTCCGTAAAGTGACCCGCTCCTTGCCAGAGGTCAGAGATTCTGTCAACACCTCGGGGTCACAGGTCAGTCGACCTGCCCAGGGTGGAAGGGGTTACAGAAGGTCACCTGGGAATGGACGCTGGACCCCAGTTTTGCTCAGGTTACGGGGCTCTGCGTTGGGACGCACCAAGCAGACAGGAGAGGCGATCGCCCCAGAGCGCCTACTGTGCGCAGGTTCCCAGCTCGGTCCTTCCCTCACGTTCCAACCACAGTCCTGATACGAAGATAATCAGCGTTTTTACCAAAGTGGGAACCGAAGTTTGGAGAGATGCGGTGACTTATCTACCACGGCACAAAAGGGGCTCACAGGGAGGTCTCGTGATTGCCAGCCCAGCCATCTTCCCCTCACCCTGGGGCTCACTGACCAGGGTGGATTTATGCCTCTTCTAGCTGGGGACTCGGGTCAGAAAGCCCAGCCCACCTCACCATCTTCCTTTCATCCTCCCCTCCGTCAGGGACCCCAGTCGTCCCCCCATGTCCGTAAAGCTCAGGACGGCTCCATTACAACCCAGGGTCTCTGAGTTGTGTCAACATGAAAGGCAAAGGGGACAAACTCAAGCCAAAGCGTTCTAAGTCAGCTGCTGTAATCCTGTGCTGGCCAACCAACTCAACTCCTCTGAGCCTGGAATAAGCCTGAGCAGACATCGCTGCGTACATCAGCAGGCGGGTCGGAACCCTTGCCCAGCCCCAGCGCCGAGCCCCATCTGGAGGCCTCGGCAAATGGTAGGCTCCCCACAAGTAGCGTGACCTATGAGAACCCTCATCCTCCAAGCCTCAGTCTCTCCATCAATACAGTGGCATCAGCTTCCCGGGATGGAGTGAGGGTCCCCTGGAACAAGGCACAGGAGTGCTCTGTGGCCTGCAGGGAAGTTCAATCTCTCCATCTCACAGATGGGGCAATAGAGGCCCAGAGAAAGAAACGGAGCCCAGCCGGGCCAGCAAACTGGGCTCCTCTTCTCTCCTCCGCAAACATGTCCCAAAGTGGATTCACCAGGCACTCTCAGGAAGTTTTAGAAATCTCTCAAACGACCTGCGTTAGCCAACACTGTTAACCTCACATAATCAGTCTACTCCAACTTGCTCCTGGTCAGCCACTATAATTCTATGCAGGCCAACCAACTCGACTTCTCTAAGCCTAGAATAACCAAAGAAATGCATGACAATAAACACAACTCAACTGAATTCCACTATGCCAGCCCAATATTTGCATCTCAACTCCACGAATTCCATCATATCCCAGTGAGCACCGAAACAACCCAACGCAACTTAGCCCCACCCATCTAATCAGCTCATCTCCGTGAGAACAGCCAGCCCAGGCTAACCCAATTCAGTCTAATTCAGACGGTAATGATGCCAAATGTTCCCCAGCCCCCGAACAGCAGAGTCCCGTCCTATCATAATACAACCCATCACAAGCAAATGCCTCTGGACATATCTTGAAAATAAAACAATCATTTTAAAGCAAAGTGAGACATCAGCTCTAAAGAAAACAGCGCCTTCGGATGCTTCTGCCTGCTCAGTTCCCAGTCATTTCTTCAAGGTAGGTCTTCCCTTGGTCTGTCCTACACGCTGCTCTGTTCCAGCCTCCACCTGGGAAGCTCGCTCTCCTCCTCATGCTCCACTCGTCGCCAGCAGCCCTCAGCCCCGACAAGGGTGATTTCCAGGAGATTTCAGCCCACTGCGTTCTCTCTTTGGCCTTTTCCCTTAGGGTTACTGAACCTCTCCCTAGCCCCACGTCCCTCACTGTTTGGGGTCTTCCCCAGTCACAGTGTGAGCTTGTGGAGGCCAGGAACAGCAAGACCTAAATTCTGCATGGCGCATTTGGTGATAGATGGAACCTCGAAAATCAGTTTTACCATGCACATGTTTTCTCTTTATGCTGCCTTTGTCTTCAGAATCTCACTCTCCTAACAGTTGTAGTTTTCTAGTGGACCGCTCCTCCCTCACTCTTTCAATTCACTTTCCACTCCGTAGCTAGATTAAGTTTTAAAAGCCTGTCACTCTCAGCCTTAAAATCCTTGGATGGCTTCCCACGTGCCTTGACAAAGCCCAGACTTCTTAATTCAGCTTCGGAGGTCCTTCACAACATGTTTCTTATTCACCTCCTTAAGCTCAGCTGCCACTGTCCTCTTCCTTCCACCCTCCTCTGAGCCTTTACATTTACTGTCCTGGTGACTAAAATATCATCTCTATCCCTCCAGCCGGGTAGGTTATTCTCACACTTGAGAAGTTTATTCTCTTAGTACCAGTTTTTTCTCATACTAGTTTATTCTTTCATCTTAAGAGCCACTTGCTGCAGGAGAACTTCCTAGACCCTTAGACCAGTTTGTTTTCCCTTGTAATCTATCCCCATACCATCCTACCTTGTCAACTTTATTGTAGTTCTTCTTGTAATGACTCTTTCCCCATAGATGTAAATTTTGTAACTGCAAGAACCATGTCTGACTCTTCTTACTTGACATCTTGTGAGCACAATAAATACTGAATGAATGAATGAATGAATGAATGAAGGGAATACTTTCCATTGCCTCTGACCTAATGCAAAGAATCTCCAGTTCACTCATTCATTTATTGTTTCATTTATTGTTTCAAACTAAAAATTCTCAAATACATTCCCCACACCAGAAACTTCCATGAGTTTTAAGAAATCCAGTAAGAGGATACTTACCTCTTTACTTAGATCAACATATTTCTCTGAAAGCAGCTTGTGATTTATGCGCTTACAACCTTGGCCCCAACCCTGTGAGGCACCGAGGGGAATAAGGGACTGATTAGCCCAGATTGGGTTTATAGGTAGGTTGGGGTCAGGGAAGGCTTCACAGAGGGAGAAACTCTTAAAGGCCCCGGGGAAGGAGGAACAGTTAGTTAGGCTGCCAAGGGCACAAGGTCATTCTAGGCAAATGGAGAGGCTCCTGCAAAGATCTGGGCATAGCACAGGATGGCACCAAGAGAGGGCAGGTTGTCAGAGAGAGCTGGCCCATCTACTTGACGACAACTCACTCACACAGGGAACACCCGAGGACCACCTGAGGGCAGAGCTCACTCCTGGGTGTGATGTGCACCAGCCGCTTTAGCCTCATGAAGACAGAGAGCTGTAATGACTCGGCAATGACAGAGCTGAGATTCAAGGCGAGGTTTTCCTGAACCCAAAGAACAAGCTCTTCCCTACCCTGTGCTTTTCAGGGAAGCCCCAGGCCTTGCAGGAAAGGTTTAGAAACCCTGTGTCTTGTTTTCAGGCAAACTCTCACTTTACTGAGATTACTTCTAAATATGCTACGTGAATATCTGAGGCAATTACCCAGATAATTAAAGTCAGAAATACTCCCACAGATTGCTTTCTTCCCAATTATTAGCATATTTCAGGTGTAAAGTGGTGGGGTTTTCACTTAAATTATTTGGTTAATTGTCATGCAGGTGTAGACACATTCTAGAGGGAGGAGACGGCCAAATCCGTGTGCCCAGCCCCCAGCCCCGGGCTCCTTGGTACAGGGAGACCTTTGTGAGCGAACCATCTCGAAATAAATAGTTACTATTATTTGAGAACATGAGTGGTTGGAAAATTGGCACGTGCACAAGAGTAGAAAACGTGCTGCGTCCCCCTCCCCCCCAAGTTGCCTGTATAGGCAGAGAACGCTAATGAGCTCCCTAGTCATTATTTCAAAACTGACCTGGTAGGAAATCTGGCCCCTGGAAACACTGCCAGGAGGTTTGAAATGAATACATGGAGAGAATGTTTAAACCTGAGAGGTGCAAAGAGTTCCTCCCCTCATTTCCCAGATGGGAGCGCCAAGGCCACTTGCCCCGGGGTCACACCGCAGGTAGAAGGCAGAGGGGGCTATCCCCTGCTGGCTTGTCCCCACCCCCTTGCTGAGAGCGTCTGACTTCCACCCACAAGCCTCTGGGACAATGGCATCGACAGGGGACAGGTAGGTTCTGAAGCTCTCCCATGGCCACACCTGGGGCTTCTGTCCTCACATCCCTTTCAGTGTCTTCACGGAGGTTGGCATTACTACCTCCATCTTACAGATAAGAGACACGGAGGCCCACAGAGCTAGGTGACCTTGGCAAAGCCCCCCAGCTAGGCCTTGACCCCGACCCTGATGGCTTCGAAAGCCCGAGCTTTTCGTTTTATCAGGGGCCTCCATTGTGTGTTTGAGGGTTGACAAGCTGGGGTGGGACCCAGCAGGTCTAAGAAGAGACTGGGGTGCTGGAGATGGAGCCCAGTCACTATATAACTTTCCTTTCGCCTCCAGGCCTGGGTTCCTACCTTTCACGTGATGCCCTTGGACAAGGTACCTAAGGTCCCTCACAAACCCCGTGTGCCTCTGCTCCATCCACTCCACCCTCCTGAAAACACACCCCTTCCCGGGGCCCATGGCAGCTCCACGTTGAGTCATTCCATCATCCACAGATACTCACGAGGGACCTAGATGTACCAGATGTTGTTAAGCTTTCTCATCCACAAGCTGTCATTCCTCCCAACAGTATCTTCCCATTTGGAAGGAAAGAAAATTGAGGCTCAGCACAGCTAAGTGACTTGGTCAGGGGTGATCTGGGACTGGTCTGGGGTCATGTGACTCCGAAGGCAGTGCTCTTCCACCAGGACCCGAAGGCCTCTCCGGGCTCACAGCCCAGGTTGCCCCAGGAGTTCCTTTCCAGCCCAGGCAGGAGGGCAGACAGGGAAAGCCATGCCCGGGCTGGAGGGGCACGGACTAGCCGCTCCTCTGCTGGGGGCTTTTCCTCCCCAGGGCCCCAGGTCCAGGGCTGGCCCATTCCTGCTGCGATCCAGTGACCTCCGTGAACTGACCACGAGCCAGGCTACGAGTGATGCCCACCCTGGGGCCCTGCCCCTATGCTTGGCTCAGAGATTCTGTGGTTTGAACTCAGAGTCAGCTGAGGCCCCACCATGCCAAAGATGCCGCCAACTCCGAGGTCCCCAGGGAACCCACCCGACGCACGAGGAGCCGTCTGCTGCCCACCCTGCGGGAAGAATGGGCATTCCTGGATTCCTCCCCCAGCGCACTGCACTCCCACACTCCCCCTCCTGGGAGGGGCGCAGACAAGAGGCGGATTCAGATCAGGCACAATAACCGCACACAACACTTCCCCGCCCTGCGTCTCTGATCTGATCTGAGGCTCATTCCCCGCACCCACCTCCCAGCCCAGATCGAGTGTCAAACGGGCAGAGCCGGTTCTGAAAAAAGTCCTGTTTCCCTCAGTGCCCGGGGTTCCAAGTCCTGGGAAGAACTTTGGGTTAGAATCCAAATTCCTGGGACAAGACCAGCTTTCATTCTTGACATCGGTAACCTTCGGCCCATCCCCGCCAATGGCTGGGCCTCCGCTTGGTCATCTGGTGAGCCCTGCTCTGTCTACCTGGCTGAGGTGATTGAGGGTCCGGTGGGGGGTGATCTGGGTCTGGAGCTCAGGTGCTGGCCTCCAGAGCGGGGCCTCTCCACACACCAGTGCTTTCTTCTTCTTTAGGACCCCAGTGGTCACACTGTGTGCCCAGTAATGATGTTGGGTGGACAGTTGTCATTCTCTTTGCCCCCCCCCCCAAAATATGAACTCTCTCTGTCTACGTTAGCCACCCATGAGTCTTGGTGGGAGGCAGAGCCCATCCCATGATCCAAGCTGAAAATGGCTGGTTTTGATTTTGCAGGCGCTGGGGTCTGGCCTTCACCATCAGCTGAGCTGCTGAGATCCGACTTGAGGCTGGTGATGCAGGCAGTGGGGACACTCTCTGGTGGCTATTGGGGGGCGATCAGAAACAGCAGATGGAGCTCCTGGGCAGCAGTGGCCGCTGGGTTGGTGGCTGTGGGCATGTCCAGAGTCCAGTGTCCAAGGCTGGGCACGCCAGCGAGCAAGTGAGAGCAGCAAGTCCTCAGTGGCTGAGGTGTTTGTGTCCTGACATCCAGTTCTGCCGTTTGATTCTCGCCCAGGCCTGGGTCTCCAGGCCTCTGGGACTCGCTGAGCCAGCCCTTTCATGAACAACACCCCTTCTGTTCACCTTGGCCAGCACGGGTTTCGACTGTGGGCAGTTAGAAACTCTGATTGCTAAAGATGCCAACTGCTTGGCCGTGTCACAAGTTGTCTCACATCTTGGGTTCTGGTCTTGGCCTTGACTCTGACCATCAGCTAGTCTTTAAATCTTGGAGCCTTCTTTACCTCCTTGGTAACAAAGCTAATTGTCATTGCCATGGGAAGAGTAGATGAGATCATGGGTGTGACAGTCCTGGCACGAGCATGTCACATGAAGCATCCCTTTTCCATGAGGAGGATTTAAAGGCGGGGTCGTTGCCACAAAGGCTGCAACATCGTCCACTGATTGGACTTGGGACAGCTGTCACCTCGGCTGAAGCGATTGCCCTTCCTCCGCCTCCCCACCAAGGTGAACCTCTCTCGATGCGCCTTCCTACCCAGACCACATGCTTGTTTCTATCTACCCGCTGACCATGGTCTCCTCTTTGTTTCCCCAGCCCCTGCCCAAGCTCTTCCCCGGATCTCCCTTCTCCACCTGCAGGGAGCGCCCGTCTGGAGCTCTCTCGGAAAGGCCAGCGCAAAGAAGGCGGCGCACCCAAGTCCAGGGCCTCTATCGCATCCATCCCCAAATCCTCAACCCTCCGCCCAGGGCACCTGGGGAGCTGAAACAGTCCGTCCTGGAAGGAGGAGAGGACAGGGACCACAGCTCCACTGAAAAGAGGAGAAAAGCTCAGCGTGAGAGATGGCGTGCCCAACGCCAGCATCTGTCCCCGGTCTGACTCCACACCCAGTGCTTGCCCTGCCACCTAACCGAACCCTCTCCTGGAAACGTGCCCTCTCTTCCTTATCCCCCAGGCCAAGGGGTTTCAGTGGGGGCTCCATTCGCTGTTTTGGGGATATTGCAGACTTGTTGCTTAGTTTTCAGTTTCTTCACTCCATATAAATATCTGAGGAAAAGGAGGAGGAGGAGGAGGAAGAGGAGGAAGAGGAGGAGAGGAGGGGGAGGAAGAGGAGGAGGAAGAGGAAGAGGAGGAGGAGGAAGAGGAAGAGGAGGAGGAGGAGGAAGGAGGAAGAGGAGGAGGAGGAGAAGGAGAAGAAAGAAAAGGAAGAGAGGGAGAGAGAAAAAAAGAAAAGGAAGGAGCACTTGAGTGGGGAGGAAACCATTGCTGCCTGTAGATAATTAGGGGGCTATTTTGGTGCTAAAGCAGGGAACAGGCTGAGGAAGTTGACAAAGCCATTTTCACAAACAAAGAAGCAATTGGCCTAACTTTCTCTTGAATCACAAACAATTCACATTTCTTTTCCTTCCTCTCCAGAAAGTGAACTCTGCCAGGCGAGGCTGACATTAGGCCTTCAAAGAGGCCGAGGCACAGGGCCTGAAAGGGGCCTTGGACCCTGTCCAGCCTGAGCCCGTGCTGTGCAAGAGAGGAAACCAAGACCCCATGGGGGAAGGCCTCGCCTCACACCACCCAGCAGGGCCCGTGTTTAAAGAGGCTTCTCAGAGAAAAGGCACATGAGCAGAGGCCGGCACGAGGGAGCAGGCCAGGCAGATATATGGGTAAACAGTGTTTATGGCAGCAAAAGTCAAGTGCAAAGGCCCTGGGGCTGGCACGCACTTGTAGTCTAGGCACAGGATGGAGGCGGGGAGGCTGGAGTGGAGGGAGCCAGGGGGAGAGTAGCAGGAGGTAAGCCCAGAGTGGCCCCAGGCTGGTCCATGAAGGACTTCACAGGCCACTGCGGACTCTCCGCTTACATTCCGAGCAAACGCAAATGGGGACCAGACGGCGAGTGACTATCTGACTTCACTTGTTTGTTCTTGTATTCCTTTGATTAGTGGTGAGGTTGAACCTCTATCCAGATGCTCAAAGCAAGTAGTACCCCCTTTTCCGTGAACTGTCCAAACACTGTGCCATTTTTACTTATATTGAGGCAAACTCAAATCCACGTGGCGTACAATTAACCATTTGGAAGTGAACGATTCAGCACATTTAGTAGTCACAATGTCATGTAACCATCACCTCTACTAGTTCTAAAGCATTTTTAAAAAATATGCTTTAATGTACTTCAGAGAGAAAGAGAGGGAGAGGGAGAGAGAGAGAAACATCAATTGGAAAATGTTGCAACGTTGCCGACCTGGTGTAAGTAGGCCGTTGTTGACAGCTACTTACTCTGATCTTCCTAGTGACCCAGGCAGGCATGGCGAGGGGCTGGGGTGGATGCCAGAGCCTCACCTGCCGCCGCTTGGTTTGTCATTGTTTCTGCCAGCCCGGAGCCGTTGTCTGATGGTCGGAAGTGCATATTTCACACTCTGTTGGAACAGACAAAAGGACCGAGGGGCCCAAACAGAAGTCAGATTGTTGTATTGTTCTCACTAAGAATGTGGTGAGCTGTTGCCAGAGATTCAAAAATGACAAGAATGGATTCTGTGTATTTTGCTGCGGGAGAGTAAAAATATTATTTTTGGAAGGTGTCCTGTAGACACTCCCTCCACCGCCTCTCAGGAGGTGAAATGTTTTGGCTGATGTGCTCATGGCGATGGGGGATGGGAGGCCCTCTGGCTGTGAGGGGCGGAGGCTGGTCTGAGAGCCCTGCAGACCCGGGATCACCCCCAGGCACACCACCCATTCCCCGGCCAGGTGCCCCCAGACCCCCGCTCCTCTCTCCTGGCTGCAGGTTCCTGGCACCGACTAACAAGGAGAAACTGGAGGGTCTCCCAGCCCAGCCTCCATGGGGGTGTCCTGGGCAGGCGGACCCACCTGGGGCTTGGGGCGGAGCATGTGGACACGAACTGTGACCCGAAGACCCCTGCCCCAGAGAGAGGCAAGAGAAGCAGATGGTGACCCAAATAATGGCCAGGCACCCCGCCTCCAAAATGGCCCTTTCCCTCCTCAGGCTCAGCTTCTGCAGCGGGCGGCTCCCGAGTGTTTTCAAACTAGGGCTCCCCTTTGAGGGCCTCAGCAGCACGGGGGGGCTGTCACGGCAGAGGTGATCAGCTCGTCTTCCCATCGAGAGACGGGCTCCCAGAAGCCAGGCCCCTGACCCCTCGCCCCTGCCTCCGTCCACGCCCCGCACCCACCTGGTGGGGTGCAGAGGAAGGAGACAGGAGCCCGCCTCCCGGGGCGCCCAGCCGCGCTGCCGGCAGGGCCGGGGGCCTTCAGGTGGTGCCTTCGAAGAGGCCCCAGAGGGACCATCACTCAGTCCCTTAAGTGTCACTGCGTGTGACAGGTTGGTTGGAGAGACCCATCAGCTCCTGCCCAATTTAGGACGCCGGGCTCAGGGGACAGTTCTTCTCCCTCCAGCTGTCAGCTGCTCGCGGAGCTGCGGGCCCCGGGCCGGAGGGGACAGAAAAGGGAGCGTCCCCGTCATGGATGGGATCCATGACAAGAGGCAGCCACCTCCTCCCGAGAGCGCAGCCTCAGCCACTCAGCGCGACCTCCTCCGTGACCTACATCCAGCCCGGGTTCCTGGGCGCCGTCATCCATGACCTACATCCAGCCCGGGTTCCTGGGCTCCGTCATACATGACCTACATCCAGCCCGGGTTCCTGGGCGCCGTCCCAAGAGCAGCCACGGCTGTGAAATGGACTTTCCCTTCAAATCCAAAGAGCGACAGCGACAGGGACCTTCGGGGCCTGAGCGCTCCCTGGGCCGGGCCCTGTGCCCAGAGCCACACCATCACGGCCCGTGACGATGACGTGTGTGGTCATCACGCCTGTCCCATCTCACAGGGGAGGAAGTGGAGGGGAGAGGGAGGCCCACGCTGCCCCCATCGGAAGTCCAAGGGGCGGTCACTTACTCCGAGTCAGAAACCGGGGCGTTAGGCACCAGCCGGGCCCACAGTGTTCTTTTAAAAATTATGTTTCGAAGACTCTAGTTTTCAGAGCAGTGTTAGGTTCACGGCGAAACTGAGCGGAAGGTGCAGAGATTTCCCGTGTTCTCCCCCCCCCTCCCCCCCGCAGACTGTCACCCCTGCAGACTGTCACTCCCTGTCGAGGCCAGGGCCAACCTTCCCACAGCACGCCCAGTCCTCTGCGCCTGGGCGAGGACACTGTTCCACAGCAGCCAGGCCTCCCACTTTCTGGCACTTTCCATGGGAAGCGACAGCTTTTCTATGCTTAGCCACCTGTATCGTTAGTATGAAATGGGCGGCAGGCATTCCCGACTTCTTTTCCTTTCTTTCTGAGATTTATTGGGGTGCCATTGGTTACTAGGCTCCCACAGGTTTCAGGTGTGGGTTTCTATGTTACCGCATCTGCAGGTTGGCCTGGTGTCGGGGAGGAAAACAATATTTTAAAAGAACCATTACTGGGGCAGGGCTAGAAGGGGTCCATGGGAGAGAAACGGGGACCTATGTAATACTTTCAACAATAAAGATTTAATTAAAAAGTAAAAATAGATGAAAGAACCTTTGCTCCAAGAACAATGCTAGGCCTATCTTTACGCACATCATCTCATGGGTTTGTTACACCAACCCTGTAAAGGGGTGCC
This sequence comes from Eptesicus fuscus, assembly GCF_027574615.1. Taxonomy (NCBI): domain Eukaryota; kingdom Metazoa; phylum Chordata; class Mammalia; order Chiroptera; family Vespertilionidae; genus Eptesicus; species Eptesicus fuscus. The sequence continues at coordinate 4,742,920 of NC_072488.1, read as the reverse complement.
TTCAGCTCTTCTTGTCCTGGAGAGAAACTGAGGCTCAAAGAGGTCGAAAAGTTTGCCCTCGGAGTATGTGAGGGTCGGAGCCCTGAGGTGAGCCCAGGCTGCCTGACTAAAGCTTGCGCACATCCCACCTGTGCCCACGACCCGACCCGCGAGGCCCGGCGCTGCGCTGAGTAGGCGGGGCGAGCTGCCTCTGAGGGCACCGTCGGGGCGGGCTCATGGCTTGTGCAACTGGAAGCTGAGCCATGCAACTTGGTGACAGGACCTGATTAATGTGGGACTAATTTTAGGCTTCCTCACAATTGCTCATCTTAATATAGAACAGCCCTAAGGATAACGTTGGCAAAGGTTTTGTTTTTGTTTAATTTGACCAGGAAAAAAGAGGACAGAAGAGGAGATGAGGTAATGGGGGTGTTGCCACCCACCCCACATTCTGCTGCTGGGGAAGGCTCAGGAAGCTCCACCCCTCTTCCCAGCCAGTATTCAAGGGTTTCTTCTTCTTCTTCTTTAAAAAATATATATACACACTAGAGGCCCAGTGCACAAAATCTGTGCACTGGAGGGGGGGTCCCTCAGCCCAGCCTGTACCCTCTTGCAGTCCAGGACCCCTCGGTGGATGTCCACCTGCCTGCTCGCTGCTCCTTAGCACTGCCATGGAGGCTGGAGAGGCTCCTGCCACCGCTGCTGTGCTTGCCAGCCGTGAGCCTGGCTTCTGGCTGAGCAGTGCTCCCCCTGTGGGAGCGCACTGACCACCAGGGGGCAGCTCCTGCGTTGAGCGTCTGCCCCCCTGGTGGTCAGTGTGCATCATAGCGACTGGTCATTCAGCTGGTCGTTCCTCCATTCAGTTGATTTGCATATTAGTCTTTTATTACATAAGATATATATATATATATGTGTGTGTGTGTGTGTGTGTGTGTGTATTTTTTAAATTGATTTCAGATAGGAAGGGAGAGGAAGAGAGAGATAGAAACATCAATGATGAGAGAGAATCATTGATTGGCTGCCTCCTGCACACCCCAGATTGGGGATGGAGCCCACACCTGGACGTGTGCCCTGACTGGGAATCGAACCGTGACCTCCTGGCTCATAGGTTGATGCTCCATCACTGAGCCATGCCAGCCAGGCTCAAGGGTCTCTTTCCCTGGTCTCGAGCTTCCTGGTTGAAGAAAAATAGAGCCAGCCTCGCCTGGGCTCTCGGGGGTCTCCAAAGAATAATGAGCGCTTTCAGAACAGCTCTGCATTCGAGGCACAGTGCCAGGCAGGTGGGGGAAGCAGGGGAGACAGAGAGGGGCGCATCCCCCAAGACCGACACAAACACACCTGCGCAGGTGTGCAGCCAGCACAGCGCACAGTAGGCATTTTGTACACATGGTGACCGGATCACGGCAGCGTGGCTTAGCGTACTGAGATTTGAAAAGCAACTTATGTGTCCAGGTTGACAGCTGATGGTTCTTGCTCACCGCATGTCTGCGGTGAGGTGCTCCCCTGCCAGGAGGCTTCGAGCTCAGGTGCCAACGAAGTTGATTCCCAAGGGCTCCCTCCCGCCAACGTTTTCCGAAGACCCTCCCTGGGCACAAGAGCAAGACGGGCCCACGCCCCTCCCCCGCTTTGCTCGGGGACCAGCCACCACTGTGAGTGTCAGGAGTGACTGCTCTTAGAGGTCCAAGGACATCAGAGCTGTCCCATCCAACCCTCTCGTTTCTAGATCTGGGGAAACTGAGGCTCCGGTCAAGAGGTATCTGCCAAATTGCTCATGAAACAAACAAGTCAAGAGTTCTGGTATGTGCCGTGGGGCCCAAGACCCTCCTGCCACCAAACGAAGGGGGTGCAGGAGGAGAGGCCGAAATATCCTGTATATCTGGGAAGCTGGGAGGTTGGACCGCCCCCCACTCGGGGTCTCACCTCTAGTGCTCGTGGGTGGGACCCGGGGAGCCCCAGCACCCTCCTTTCTAGCCCCCTCCGGCCTGATCCTCTTACCCCGCCCTCCCAGCCCCCTCCTCCCTCTGAACCGGAAAGAGCCCGGGCACAGGTGCCACCTCCTCATTCTTCCCGGCCTGGGAGTGATTAGAGGGGAGATAACATTCCAGGGGGCTGGGGTGGGAGGTGCAGATCAAGGCCCCCAGCCGGCCACCCCCACCTGGCCCGGGCCTGTTCTCTCAGCTGTCTGTCCATCACAGCCCCAGAATGTTAGGAATCCCTCCCAAACTGGAGCCTCTCCTCTCCCCAAACCTCCCCCACCCCCGAGGCATCCATCAGCGCAGGCCCTTCAGGAATGCGCTCACTCCTGGCACCACCGGGGCCGGGAAAAGTCCGCTAATCCCCAGGCACATCCATCACTCCCTGGAGAGGCCCTGCGGCGGCTCCTGCCCTGCCCTGCCCTGACCATTCGGCCAGGATGGAGGGATGGACGGCAGGAAGGACAGACAGCCCAGGGCCAGGGAGGTGGCTGAGCAGGACACACCCCAAGACCCAGCCAGAGGCCTCTTCTGAGTCCTGGCCAAGCTTTTATTCTTCCAGAAATCCCGGCCTCCCGGAAACTCGGCCTGTTTGATGGCCACGAAGGCAGACAGAGTTGACTGAGTTGCTGTCGTTGGGAGAACAGGCAAGAGTGGGAGAGCTGGCGGGCCCATGGCAGGCACAGACCTCGCTTTAGAGAACGGCTAAAGCAACGTCCACTCTTCCCAAACGCCTGTCTCACTCCCACAGCTGCCCACGAGGCAGGGAGGGTGACGGGGTCGCTGAAAAGCCTGCCCTGCAGGCGCCTGGCCTTGCCCGTGCGTTTCCCATCGCCTCCCACCCGGGTCCACTTGGCAAACTCGCGCGTGAGCAGTTCCTTCCTCCCTCGGGCTCCCACGGCACTTTCCCCTTCTCTCTGTCACCATCCTTCCCCCAATGATGTGTCACTGTCTTAGCACCTGTGTGTCTCCCGGGCTGCCCGAGAGCCCAGTGAAGGTCAGGATCAGACCCGCCTTGTGAACCACGAGAAAGCCCCAAAGCTGCCATTTCCTGGCCGTGTGACCCGAGCCAGGGGAACCTCTATGTCCCTCTGTGTAAAATAGGGAGAAAGACCTCTCAGAGCGCTGCCGGCAGGGACACCCTAAAGTTCATCCCGAGTAACCCGTTCAGAGGGAAGGTGAGATGTGAGCAGAAACAGCTGAGGGTGTGCAAGTCCGAAAGCAAGGCTGCAGAGGCACGCTTCGTCATTCAGCCCTGAGCGTGGAGTGTTTCACCTCTCGATGCGAGAGACGGCCGGAAGCTGGAGCACAGGAGAGCTATACTAACCCGCCTCACCCTTGCCATCTTCGCTTTCATCAGTGCATTCAACAAACATCAGCAAGCCTTTCTTAGGTGCGGGCCCGGGTGCTGCGGATTTGGAACACCACGGCGAACCCATGCCTCGTGTCAAGGAGATACTCAGGGCTGGCAGGTACTGACTAGTGTGAAAAGCTCTATGGGGGGGTGAGCATTGGATGGGGAAAGACACGCAACCCAGGAGGAGGCAGGAGGGAGGTATGCAAGGAAAGCTGCCTGGAGGAAGGGGCTTCTAGGCCAAGAACCTCTGTGAACTACTTGGGAGTCAGCCAGGCAAATGCGATCCCAGGAGAGGAAACACAGAAGCCCAGAGACCCCTCCACAGCGCCAAAGAGGACACTGGGGTGGAGTCCTCAGCCCCCATGGCAAGCCTGCTGCCCACAGGCTGTCTTTCCAGGGAGCCCCCCAGCACTCCAGCCTCGGGGAGCCCAGCAGCCGAGAGCACAGTCTCCGCGTACATGGCCCCCGTCCACAGCGGTCTCTGCGGGCTGGCCACTGTCGGCCTCGGGGGGAGTTCAGGAAGGGTGGAGGGTGCGCAGCCTTCGGCGGGGTAATTTTAGATGCATTGTCTCTCTTGCCCCCGCCACCCCTCAGCCTGTCCTGCCTGAGCCGGGAGGGGCCCCTGGTTTCGGACCTTCAGAGGATGTGGGCTTTGGAAGGAGGCCAGGGCAGCAGGATGGGAGGCGAGGCCCGGCCCAGGCAGGCGCTTCCTCAGTGGGGGCAGGACGCAGGCAGGGGGCCTGGCACCTCAGCATTGCTCTGTGCAAGCACTGAGACGGCCCGGTCAATGTCACTAACCCTGAGGAGCCCCGGCAACTGAGAAGGTGCCCCCCCCAAAAGGAAGAAGACAGGTCAAGGCCGTTCGTCTGCTTGCAGAGGGATCCTGATGCTGAGAAATTGGGGGGACAGGCGGAAAAGCAGGAAAGCCGCGTGGGTGGGCACACGGGCACTCTGCTCAGAACACCGGGACCAGCTTCCTGGCTTCCCTGTGCCCTCGTCACATGAGCTTCAACAGGTCACTAAGCCTTTCCCCATACATCTGTGTGCCAGGTGGTCCAGCCGAGCCAGGTCCCAGGTCTGAGAAGGGGCGCTGCTGAACCCACTATGAGAGAGAGGAAGCCTCTGCCCTCTGCCCTCTGCCCTCTCTGCCCTCTGCCCTCTGCCCTCTGTTCTTGAAGGGCTACTGCTGTCTTCTCTGATGGGACCCAGTTTGGCCACAGACAGGCAACTGAGGACACTGTGGTTACAAGACTGGACTGTCAAGTCCCTTGAATCTGAATTTGCTCCCCAGCTCTATCATCTACCAGGTGGGAAACTTGAACAACTAACTTAAGCCTCAGTTTCTTTATCCACATAATGGGTATGCCTTTCACTCCAGGGGCTATTGTAAGGTCTCCGTTAGGAACTCTAAAACTGCTCGGCACCAGAGCTTCAGTGCTGTTCTCGTCGCTGCTTTCTCCAGCAAACGCCTTGCCTGTTCCTGGGCCCATTCCTTCTCATACTCAGTATTCATTCATTCATTCATTCATTCATTCACTCATTTCTCAGCAAACGGTTCCTCAGCACTGGTCTTGGTCCAGGCCGTGTGATGGATGGTGGGGATTCACTCCCCGCCCTACAGGGCAGCACACGCCTAAGCATTCACTGCAACACAGAGTGATTCATGCCGGGACGGAGTCTGGTATGGGAGCTCGGGACACACAGGAGAGAGAATCGGATCGCTGCCTGGAGGAGGTAGGAGAGGAGGGGTAATTTGACCGTCTGTGACTAGCTCAGTAGGTGGGCAAGTTGATAGCAGGGCATTCCTGGACCAAAAAAAAAAAAAGCATGTGCAAAATACAGATGCATTAAGAGAGCATGAGGGATAGGAAGAACTCCATTAGGCCTGGGACGTAGAGTCTGGGGAAGGAGGCAGGAGAAGGGATGACCTGGGACTTCGTGGAGGCGAGTCCCCCTGGACCACCTGCTCCCGCTAGGACTTGGAACTCGACCTGAAGGCATGAGGCACACATGCAGGGGGTGAGGCAGGGGAGGGACAGGGCAGGTGTGTTTTTCAGTGAGGGCATCCTGCAGTCCGCGTGGACACTGGTTCCTGGCAGACACCCCTGGAGACAGAAGGACCAGGAGTCCATCATTTCCGTGAACACAGCCACGGGGGGGCAGTGCCGTTTGGAATGGCCCTGAGGCTCCGAATGGAACCGCATCGCAAGCAGAGCTGTTCTGCATTCTGCTGCGCACACAGGCCTCCGCTCCAGCTCCTCGGCGGAGATAGCTAGCAACCGCGGGATCTCCGGGGCGACACCAACCACCTGATTTGGGTCACATGATCGTTTTTGGTCAAGGCCATTAGGAGAAGTGCACGTGTAGTCCCAAAACGATCATTGGCATTTCACTCCGTGCACTTTTTCACGCCTCCCAGGCTCCTGCAAGGAAACCATGACGCCACACCCGTCGTCAAGGCGTACGATCTGAGGCCAAACGTGGTCTCTCCCGGCAGCTTCGTCCTCATGAATTCGCTGCTCATTTGCTGCAGGGCCTCTGCAGGGTGCTGCCTTGGCATGAAGGTAAGGATGAATCCTCACTCCGCAGAGGGTGCACTGGGCAGAGGCCTGGGTGTCAAACCTAGTCTCCAATCCCTGCCCCCACGAGCGGCATGACCTTGGGCACGGAGCACGCGCAGATGCCCTGGGCCGCAGCCTGTGCGGTTGAAAGCGGCGATAACAACGGCTGCTGCTTCACAGCATTGTCTCCCCAGGTCCAGCCCAGGGTCGGACACGTAGCCAATGGTGCTGGTGGCGCCGCAACTCGGGCTGTCTCGGCCTGAACGGGGTCCTTGGTGTGACCTGACCTGGTGCAATCAGACCGGCTCCTCAGGGGAGGCGAACACACGCAGGTAACCAACATCTTCCCCGTCCACGTGCCAGGGGCCCGGCGGGTCAGAGGACCCTTCAAGCTCTCAGACTCCGGCCCAGGGCGAGACCCACTAATTGAAGACCCTGAAGGAGCTGCCTTCAAGGAGAAGTTTCCATCCAACACCCGGCTCCGGGGAGCCATGTCCCCTCCTCCTTCTGGGGAACAAAAAAGCAGCCAGATGCACGCTTCAAAAATAAACTCTGCCAGAGGAAGAAGCGGAGCATCCTGCCTTCGCTCCCAAGCTGTCTGAAATGTTTGAAACAGGGAGAGACTTCAAGCTGCCGGCGGTGGGCAGGACGCGGAGGTTCGTTCCAGCATTTGCGGGGAGAAACAAAGGGATTGGAGTCCGTCCTTGAAAGCTCCGGCATAGCACTCGGGATTGCCGTCACCGTGGGCATGTTTTTCCATCCAGAGGGAAAGTCAGACGGGGCTCCACACACAGTAACAGGGCCGCCCACTTGGACCCCACCGGGGACGCACTTGAAATCACGCAGACGCTGAAGGAGACGTCTCGTTTACTTTACAATGATTGTGAAGAGAGCATTTGCTCTGTGGCCAAATGAAAAGAGATTTTTTTAAAAAAAGAAAAACAATACATATCGCTTAGTGGTTTAGATCAAGCGCTCCGGAGCCAGGCAGCCCGAGTCTGCGGCCGCACCACTTCTCACCGTGTGACCTCGGGCAAGTGACTTAACCTCCCTGGGCCCCGGGCTGGGTGTGTGAAAGTAAAATGAGCAAATATTTGGAAAGCACAATGTCTGGCTCATAGTAAGGGCTATGCAGTGTCTGTAAAATCTATAATAATAAAAGCGTAATATGCTAATTAGACCGGACAGCTGAACAACCTTCCTGACGAAGTCGCGGCAGAGAGGGCAAAGGCAGAGGCGGTTAGGGGCAATCAGGCAGGCAGGCGAGCAGTTAGGGGTGATCAGGCAGGCAGGCAGGCGAGCGGTTAGGAGCCAGTGATCCCAGATTGCGAGAGGGATATCCGACTGCCGGTTTAGGCTCAATCCCACAGGATCGGGCCTAAACCGGCAGTCGGACATCCCCCAAGGGGTCCTGGATTGCGAGAGGGTGCAGGCTGGGCTGAGGGACCCCTTCCCCCGCATGAATTTCGTGCACTGGGCCTCTAGTAATAAATAATGTTAAAATGAAGGGTGGAGCACTCTCAGCGTTTTTGACATTTGGTTTCTTGACATTCGGGTCTTATGGAGTCATTAGTCTAGGTTCCTTCAGGGTCTCTCCAGTCCAAGGTGAAGGAGCTGTGAACTGAGTCTCCAACTCCATCTTTTCTCCTCTGGGTTTACTTGATGACAAAAATTGGGGGCGGGTGTCTTATTTTAAAAATGGAGGCGTGTCAGGTTTCTCCAGAAAGGTTCTGATCACAGAGGAACAAAGTCACGCCGTTTTGTCATCAGAGGAGCTTGGGAACCGCTAATTCGACCGGAATTCCTTCTCAATCAGCAGGAACAGCAGGGCTTGGCTGGCTGCTGCTGTCGGTGCCAGGATTTTGTCTGCCCTTGGATTTTATCTCCCCTTCTCTCGTTCAAGTGTCCCACTCCGAGGGAGAGGGGACTTCCGTGCACAAGCCCTCCTTAGCGGATGCAGCACACGCTGTCCGAGGGAAGCCAACAAGGCGGTCCTAGAGCTTTTATCCCACCAGCGAGCCAGTCACAGCAGACGCGCCCCACTGCAGCTTCTCACCGCAGAGGCGTCCCATCGCCCCGGGGCGTTCAGTCCGGGGGTGGGGGGTGGGGCAGGGGAGGAGGAAAATGTGACAAGCTCACCTCAGAAGCTCTCTGAGTTTTAGATACTGTTAAAAATACATGTATTTCTTATTGATTTCAGAGAGGAAGGGAGAGGGGGAGATAGAAATATCAGTGATGAGAGAGAATCATGAATGGGCTGCCTCCTGCACGCCCCCCACTGAGGACTGAGCCTGCAACCCGGGCATGTGTCCTGACCGGAAATCCAACCGTGACCCTCTGGTTCATAGATCAACACTCAACCACTGAGCCACCCCGGCTGGGCTTAACTATTTTTTAGAAGACATTCTGAAAAGTAAGGCGCAAATCTGGGCCATAGCTGGGTAGAAAAGGCAAAGAAAGATTCAGGGGCTTTGGAGCCTCAAATTGCCCCGGGCCAAGGCCAGCTTGAAGAGACACACTTGGGCTGGTTTGGAGACACGGGACCCGGTGCCACCCCAGCCTTTAGCCTCCTGATGGTGACGGTTTCCCCCCTGTAGAATGGAGACCGTGCGAATGCCCGTCTCACGACGAGACCGCACCTGTCGGGGCTGCCAGTGTTGAGAAGGTGGGAATCGTATGGGGAGTGATGTCACGCAGTCACACAGATGGCGCCTGGAACGCGGCCACGTGGCCACGCCACCCGAACGGGCAGACGGCGGCTGTGTCCCGCAGGCGGAGGTCACTCCCTCCCTGGGGACAGCTGAGCGGGGCTTCCTCTCCAGAACCCAGAGGCGACAGGCAGCTGGCAGGGCTCCCGAGAGGTGGGGCCTGGCGGAGTGGCTTCTGTATGCAAATTACAGAGCAGCCGCACGTGGCCTTCCCCAGGTGGTAAAGAGGCCGTGGCTGATTCTCATTTCCCTGGTAACTCCTTGGTGCCCCCTCCTCCCATCCCCCCACCTGTGCCCAGCAGAGGGCCTCCTAGACTGGCAGCTCAGTGCGGGGGCCAAGGAGGGTGGGTGACCTTGGACCCAGGCCCAGGTCCGTGTGACCCTGGTCAAGTCTCCTTCCTCCTTACACCACTTGTGAAATAGAAACGGTAACATACCTAAACCCCCTGAAAGTCATGCACAGTGAGTGGAGGTGCATGGTCGATGGCAGGGTGCCGTGCAGCTGGGAGGCCTGTCCCTGACAGGGCTGTGCTTCTGTCTGGCCCTCTGCAGGGGCTGGTGCTCCAGAGACTCGGAGCGGCCCTGCTCTCCGGGGGCACGGCCAGTCCACCAGGGGTCACAGGGCTGCCTGGGAAGAGCCAGCACGGAGAACCCCCAGGGCCAGACTTGGGGGGGCGGGCAATGAAGGATTCTTGGAAGAGGGGACACAGAAGGGGCATCTCTGCCCCATAGGAGTTGGGCAGGTGAGGAACTGGGCTCAGGAACTGTCGTCCCAGGCAGGGGACGATCCTGGCAACATACAGCCCAACTGTACCAGGCTCAGGGCGGTCCTGGAGGGGTCAGGCCCAGGGCGGTCCTGGAGGGGTCAGGCCCAGGGCGGTCCAGGAGGGGTCAGGCCCAGGGCGGTCCTGGAGAGGTCAGGCCCAGGGAGGTCCTGGAGGGGTCAGGCCCAGGGCGGTCCAGGAGGGGTCAGGCAGAGGGTGGGGTCCTGAAGCACCTCGTTTTGGCTTAGCATCCTCAGAGCCCCGTCATCCGTTTGGGGATTTGGAGAAGAGCTTCTCAGGGGGCACCCATGTGCCTCCATACAGACCCCTTCATCCCTCGGGGCAGCGGGGGAGCCGCAGGTGCCCCACGCTTGCTGCTGGGTGCTGTCGCTCAGAGCACCCTTGAGAAGCTCTGGGCGGGGACGTCCCTCTTCCTTCCTGGCACTGAAGTGTCAGTCCCCAGGCGGAATGACTGATGCTGGAGAGGCTCGTCGGCAGCCCCCGTTGAGCCCCAGAGGAGGGGCACCGAGGTGGACAAGAATCAACCAACCGTCCCCCCCCTTGTGCCGCGCGAGGTCTATGTAGTTTCCCACTCCGTGCGTCCGTCTTGTTGCTCGCTGGGTTGCATTTCTTTCCCGTCCCCAAGTCCATCCATCCCCGAAGGGTCCCCGAGCCTGGACTCCTGTCGACACACTCCTGTCCCCACTGGTCAGTGCCTGAGGCCTCTTCCCAGCTGCTGACCGGCTGCCAAACCACAGCAGCCGGCACCTGCCACCAGGGCTGGCCGAGCGGCCTGGCTCTGTTCCCAGCCTGCACAGCTGGGGGAGAATGAGTCAGCAGTGCCTGGTCTCCTGGGCGTTAGGTGGAACGTGACCTAAAGGCCACAAGAAGTCAATTCCTTGAGGGTGGTCCCAGCAGGGGACTCCCTAAAAGCTCCGAGTCTCGCTGCCCGGAAAAACCTGAGAGGTTTTCTTGCTCAAACTCTCTTCACAGGCTCCGGGAGCTCAGACTCTGGAGCCACATTGCCGTGTGCGACCTGGAGCAAGTTATCAGGCCTCTGTGCCTCCATTTTCCCGTCTGTAAAATGGGAGTAGTGATGGTGCTTATCCGAAAGGGTTGTTGGGAGAATTAAGTGAATCGATGAATGGAAGGTGCACGCGGCACGTAGGGAGGCCTAACACGTTAGCTGTGGTGGTTGTTGTCACTATTATTTAGGGACCCTGGCAGGGTCCTCACCTGATGGCTTCCAGGGACATGAAACTACCAAGTGAGAGGCAGCAGTTCCTGCGCTAAGGTCTCTCCCTCGGGCCTGGGCAAGACACAGCCGCGCCCTTTCAGAAGCACAGGTGTTTGTCCTCAGCCCGCCTCTTCCTGCCACACCGCCCCGACTCCAAGACAAACACCCTCACTTCCTTCAAGAGTTCCCCAAAGCAACTGTCTTCATGTCCCTTTGCTCCCCTTGTCCCCGTCTCCTCATTACGTGCCAATTTGAAATTTTTAAAATATATTTTTGTTGATTTCAGAGAGGAAGGGAGAGGGAGAGAGAGAGAGAAACATCAATGATGAGAGAGACTCATTGACCAGCTGCCTCCTGCACGCCCCCTACTGGGGATCGGGCCTGCAACCCAGGCATGTGCCCTTGACGGGAATCGAACCTGGGACCCTTCAGTCCCCAGGCCAATGCTCTATCCACCGAGCCAAACCGGCCAGGGCTCATTACCTGCCAGTTTGTTACTCCGTCTCCAAACAACTGGACACAGGTTCCAGGGGAAAAGCGAACGTTCGGAGGACATCTGTCAACGTCTGGAGACACCTCTCCTTGTCCCCGTTTGCGGGGGAGGTGCACGACAGGCAGGCTGTGGGTGGAAGCCGGGGAGGCTGCGGAACATCCGACTGTGCACAGGACCCCGCCCCCAACAAAGATGCCCGCCGTGCAGAAGCTCAGAAACCCTCCACTAACGGGACAGCGATAGTCACCTCACGAAGCAGCAACTGTGACGTTGGCGCAAGCAGACACCCTGACAGACAGCACCCCATGGAATACAACTAACCTAGAAGGGGGCTGTGATGGTTTTTCAAATGCGGAGACGAGGTCTCAGGGATGCGAGGATGCACAAGATAGAAGGACCAGTTGCAAAGCCAACCTGTCTGAGGCCCAAGTCATCCTCCTGGACCAGGGTGCCTCTCCGCCTGGGGAAGGTGGAGACATGAGGCCTTTCTTGGAGGGTCCTGGCCGGGGAGAGCCACTGTGGACCGTGCTCCCAGGAGGAGACAGCTGAGCACTACAGACGTGGCGGATCAGATGTGTAACACGGGGCATCCCAAGGGGCCACCCTGTTCATCTCTGAGGACCATGAGAGCCGTCTCCGGCTTCGTTGGAGAGCCAGTGTCGACCCTTCTTGTCCCCCCTTTGCTTCCATAATGAATGATCTTTGACTCGACTCTGCACTTGACCATGGAGATGGGTTGGGGTCTGCACACAGCCCGGGAATCATGAGTGACTGGAGGCTGCATGTACTAACGGGATTTGTATTCTCATGGCATTGCTCCATTTGCTACAGGGTACCAGGCACGGTGATATTCCTGAAAACACACAAGGAGAAAACACTGGCGACCGGGAGTCCGTCCCTCCCTGCTCTTTGAACCCGGTTTGCCCCCTGTAACGTGATCTGTGGGGTCCTCCCCTCCTCTCTAGGTTCCACAGGTTATCACGGCCAAGAAGGCTCTGAGCCTGTGGCTTTGGGAATCCTAAGTTTCTAGTTTCCAGTTCAAAAACAAACAGGCCTCCGAGTTCAAAGAGAGGCATAGTCCACAGGGAGCGCTCACTCAACAGCAAGAAGCTGGTCCGAGGACAGTCCCAGTGAGCTGAGTGCGAAGGCGTGAGAGCCGTACGCAAGGTCTTGGCCTTAAAATACACAGCTCGGCCGGTGAGAGGAAAGTACTGAAGGTGTAATGTGGCCGAGGCTTAGCAAACCCAAAATATCGGCCTCCTGGCCAAACCCTCAGCCCCTGCTCTCGGCCCTGCAGCCCCACACAGGGTCAAAGGGAGACAGGATCCCCATCTGCTCCCATCGGAGGTATGGGGATCCCAGAGTGTCTGGGAGGAACGCCGAGAAGCCCTGGGTTACACCTAGTGTCCTGGCATAATTACGAACAGCACCCCCTCTCGTTCTCAAGAATTACTTTGCAAGATAAATCATGTGGTCACTCTACCCAGAAGGGTTTAGTGCGACAGAATATGCAACATGGAAACCAAAGCTTCAGCTTCACAACTCGTTAACCTTATATATATATACACTAGTAGCCCATCGCGCGATATTGTGCGCAGTAGGCCGCCCGCCGCTTCCGAGGGAGCCGGTGGGAACTGCAGCACGCTGCCGGGAGCCATGCTGATTCCGTGGGAGCCGGAGGGGCCCAGGCCAATTCCGTGGGAGGTGGAAGGGACCCACGCTGCTTCCACGAGGGGTGGGCCTGCTGTCTCCTCTCTAGGCCTGCACTCGGCCATGGAGGCTGCGGGCCAGCCCCCCTGTCCCTGTTTGTGTCCGGTCCAGCTCTGGGAGGTTGGCCTGAGCCGAACGTGGGGACAAAGCAAGCATTCCACCAAGCCGCTCACGCTGCCCGCTCTCAGCGACTGCTCTCCTCTCCCCCCCCGCCCCCCCCCCCGCCAGGACTGGGGGACTCCGGCAGGGCTGAGAGGACTGGGAGCCACCATCTTGTGGCTATGGGCGCCACCATCTTTGTGACGGAGTGATGGTTAATTTGCATATTACCCTTTTATTAGATAGGATGAGAGAGCAAGAGAGACAGGCAGAGAGAGAGCACCCAAAATCAACAAAGGACTGAGCCTGCTCCAAATTAGACAGAACTGCCTACAACCTGCAAACTCCTTAGTCCCGCTTTCACGGCCTCTATTTCTGGCTGTGATTGGCTTTTCTAATTTCTTCTATGACTCTCCTTTTCTCAACCCCATGCAAACACACACACACACACACACACACACACACACACACACACACACGTGACCCTACGTCTTCTTTCGAACAGGTAAGCAAAGGGCTGACTGGTGAGCGCCCAGAGAGATGCCGGGAAGCACGGTGCCCTGGGAAGCATCCTGTGAGCTTTCAGAAGGAGTTGTTTTAAATGTCACTCCCTTCTTAACGGGCTCCCTGGCCTGGGATATCAGTACCATCCAGTCGATAAGAGGAACCCATACTGAAGCTAAACACACGACAAAGTAGGTCATGTTCTCCTTATGGGCACGTTTGAAAATAGCAAGGATGCGAGGTTCATTTGCTAATGAGCCAAAGCAAGCCAACCAGAGGGCCTCTCCTGGGCTCATGCTCCGTAGCTAATTAGCACCCGGGCAAGCAAGCGGGTGGCAGGCTGGTCTGGTCCGTGGGAGAAAGGTAACCTTGAAGGACAATGAAGCGAGGATGCACAGGCTCCGTGGAGGCTGGACGGTGGGCCTCACGTAGTGGGCGTCAACAGAGCGGCTATACCCGTGAATTCTGCCTCCTGAGTCCAGTGTAAGGGCCCAGCAGGAGATGGAGGGGGAAGACGGAGGGGTTTTTGTCCCCGTGAGGCCAATGCCAGCCCACAGGAATGAGGTGACTCCAAGTAAGCTGAGCCAAGTGAGGGCCGTGTGCATCCATTCACACTGCCCAGAATAAGGGATGAGAGGGTCTGACGTGCGTGCGCTACAAGACCCAGAGGTCAGCACTCGCAGAGCAGAGAGGCTTCCTGGAGAAGAGAGGGTGAGGCGGAGGCACGGTATGATCTGCTGCAGGAAAGCGGGAGCATCAGGGACAGCAGCTCCGTGTCCGGGAGGATTGGAACCACCTGAGCCAGGCATAACTGGCATGGCCGACCTTGACAGAGGGTGAGCTCCCTGTCCCGGGGGGGGGGGGGCATGCAAGCACAAGCAGGGAACCATCACCTGCACGTTATTGGGGCAGGAGGATTCAAGCAGTCAACGGGAACAACGAGCTAGCTCATTTTCAAGGTGGGTTCCAGCTCAGAGCCTGCCACAGAGTGGATCCCGGAAGATGTTTCTGGAACATGGATCACATGGGTGATCAAGCTACTGAACCAGGGACCCAGCACCTCCCAGGCCAGGGCCACGATCACACTGGCAAGCCGTTTCCTCCCCCAGCGACCGCGTCCTCTCTTGGAGCTGTTATGGACAGCACGGGGAAGGAGAATGGTATGCCGGGCAGAGCAGATTAATGGGTGTGGGTTTGGAAGAAACGTCCAGAGCACCATGGCAAGGCCAGGGTTGTTTTTAATTCTCAGCCCGGGAATGGAAGTCTCGCGGCGCGTGCATCATCCTCATCATAACAATTCTGACAAGGAAAGGGCCCGGGAAGAATGTGGCTCCGGCCCCTGCAAGGAGAAGACATGGGAGTCTTCAAAGAGAGATAAAGTAACCCGTATTTATATGAAGTCAGCAAATTCTCTTTTTTCCTCCCCAGTTCCCACAATTTAGACTGTTAAAAGGACCGTATTACAAAACAAACCACTCTACATAAAGAGAGGAAATCAATCCCAGTTTAGATCTTGTTTAAAGAAATCATTTCAAATCCCACACAAGAAAAACATACACAGGCCTGATAAATGCCCTGGAAGCCGGCGGGGCCGTCTGGGGCAGAAACGTAAACACACGCGTGCGCAGGGGGAGAGCGTGGTGGGCTCCTGCGGCCTCGGGGGGCCAAGGAGGGCCTGGGAGGAGGGGCACCCCGGGGCCGTGAGTCTGGTAGGGTGAGGGGAGGCAAGCGTCCTGCACCCAGCACATGCCACGGCCCCACCAGGTAGACAAGGCCAGAGGGCCCTGCCCAGACACCCCAGGGAGCATCCGTAACCTCAGAAGAAAGACCAAACCCACCCACCAGATCCCGGCTCTGCCCTGAGCTGCCGTGACCACAGTTTCCTCATCTGCCGAACGCAGGGGCAACCGCAGCCCAGGCCTGGCCCAGAGGGTGCGTGGTCAGTGCTCAGGGGGAAGCGTTCTTTCTCCACCTGTCTCCATCCCTGGCCGCCAACCCGCCTCAGCCCCACTGAACCTCCTCCGGTCCCTAACGATGCCAAGGTTTTGCCTCGGTGCAGGCTGATCTTTTCTAGAAACATCTGCCTTCTCATCCTAACACTTTGCTACCCAGCCGTCCGCGCTCCATGAGCCAGGGCTGAAACTCCAAGGGAGTGTCAGTTGTGTTCTCGGATTCCCCACCCGTGTCACAGCTCTCCCCACCGGGTTGCCGAGAGCCACTTTCTTGTTTGGTCTCCCCTTGGAGGCTGGGCGTTACTTGAGGGCAAGGAGGAGGTTCTATTCCTTAGGGCCGTGGTCAGCAAACTGCGGCTCGCGAGCCACATGCGGCCCTTGGGCCCCTTGAGTGTGGCTCTTCCACAAAATACCACGGCCCGGGCGAGTCTATTTTGAAGAAGTGGCGTTAAAAGAAGTTTAAGTTTAAAAAATGTGGCTCTCCAAAGAAATTTCAATCGTTGTCCTGTTGATATTGGGCTCTGTTGACTAATGAGTTTGCCGACCACTGCCTTAGTGCATCCTCTGAGCTTATCACAGAGACAGGGAGAGCGGGCAAGGAGGCCGGGAGGGACTGCAGGCAAAGGGTCTGATTACTAGAGGCAAGATCAAGGAGGACAAATAGAATGGAGACTAAAATGGGTCTTCGGGCAGATGGCACCAAGCTCACTTCTCTTGTATCCAGTTGTCTCAATGTTGTTCTCAAACACACCAAATTTAGCAGCAGCCATCCTGTGTTCCTCACACCACAGCACCGGGGCGTGGCGAGCCGGCTCCCAGGATAGGATGCTCCGTTGGCAACAGAAGGTGTGAAGACACAGTTAGGTTTCTGTTAAAATGTCTCCACTGCAGGATGGATTGCTCTTGCTTATGCAAGTTCCCTCTGTTACTAGAAATTTTTACTTCTCCAGCTTTCAGCCGGGTGTGCAACGCTGGGAGATGGATGTGCTGGGAAGGACCGAGAAAAGTGCCTGGCATATGCTAGACTCGCGGAATCCTTGTGGAAGGAGTGAAATGAGTGCGTGAATGAGTGGAGAGCCCCCGCAGGCTAAGCTCCAGACCCCTCTCCCCACACCCCGAGCTCCTCCCACTCACATGCGTCACTCGGGAAGTTCTCTTTGGCATGCCGGTCCTCCCACCAGGCTGTCAACCCCAGAACGACACGGTCAGTGTCTGCGTGTGCCTGGCTCCCCTCTGCACCCACAGCACAGGGCACCGTGCCAAGCTCACCGTTGGCACTCAGTAAGTATTTTAATTAATTACACAGTTCACTCGTCAATAGCATCAGAAGAAGGGAGAGCGATTCTTCTGTTCCAGGTAGACCTCTGCCATTGTGAGTACAGATGTCTGAACTTGAGCCTTGACCCTGCCATTCACTACAGGACCTCATCCTCTCTTGGCAAAAAGAGGTGCTGGTCTCTGAAAGCCGACCTGACACCTCCATGGCAGCTCTTATTCCATCAACATTGTTTATTGGTTTGGTTCTCCTGTGAGACTGTGAGCTCCTCAAGGTCAAAGACATGATTTTCTATCCTGTATCCCCAGCAACCAGCGCAGCGCTAGCATCTAGGAACACTCAGCAAATGTCTATCCAACCAAAAGCTTTTCCAACTCCCACATCCTCTGGGGACCAGCACTTCCAGGTTAAATTTGATTCTCTATGTCTCAGGAGCAGGGAGCGGCACTTACATATTCAAATAAAATTCTGTGCCCACGCCGTACTTGGCACCGAGGAGAGAGATGCACACACGTTGGTTTCTCCTCAGGGAGCCCCAGCGAGGCTGAGGAGGAGAGACGGCATGGAAGCGAGGGAGCACAGAGCCGGCCAGGCACTTCCTCTGGGCTCCAGGCCTAGGGATGATCTTATATCCTGACGGAAACGCTCCTGCCCTTGGAAATTCCAGGGAAAGACTATTTGCACCAGGAAAAAAAACTTCTCTGGGCTTAGCGGGTCATTGGCGAGATTCCATGGACGACCTTGCCAGTTGCAAGTTCATGCCTGGAGTCAGTTCATGGCCATGATGACAGTGAGTCCTTCTCAAAGGAGCGGATGTCTCTCACAGGTGCAGGAGCCCAGGAGGCAGCTACGTGGGGCTGCGTGCCCCGAGGATGGGACACTGGTGAAACTTTGGACCTTCCCTGATAACCTCCCAGGTCCCAGGGTGGCTCGCAGACCCAGGAGGAGGGCAGGCCCATGGATGAGGGTTCTTTCTGTTCCTCATTGATCTCATATGGTCCAGAACCTGGTCAGAACCTCAGGGTCCTGTTATGAGCCACAGACACCAACTCGGAGTTACTTAAACCAAAGGATGTCCGGAGCATCACCTAAAGGACAGGTGACTGGGGAATGGGCCAAGGGAGCTCTGAGGCTCAGGAAGGAGGAGGCAGGACACACATGGCTCCTTCACAGGGGGGTCTGCCCCACCAGGCCACCCCAGTGACCTGCAACAGCCCCTTTCACCCTCCCCCCTCCCTCAGGAGCCACTCGGACTCAAAGGCCTGGGAGACAGTCGCTAACTGGCGGTTCCCTGCTGGACTGGGGCAGGGAAGCTCCAGCTCATACGCTTCAAAGGTGGCATGATTCTATCTGAATGCATCTTTCCACCGAGACCATACATGAAGCAACCCCCAACGGGAAACCGGGATGTTATCAGAAAGGACAATGGGCGGCCAAGAACATCGATGGCCACCAGATGCTGCTCTTTGAGGAAGGTGAGGTCCGATTCCTTTGGTGGCTGGTCCAGGAGAGTCACTCAGTATTTTGCTGAATGAATGTGCAAATAAAGAGACAAATCTGTGAGATGGAGATGATAGTGTCTCCCTCCCCCCTTTAGGCTATTGTGAGGATTAAGTGAGAGCATTTGTAAAAAGAACATAAGAGAGTGTCCAGCATAAGAAAACACTCCATAAAGGCTCGTCATAAACATTCAGCTCAGCACGTCAGCACAGAGCCACCGCGGCACAGTGTGCGCACAACCTGGGCAGGAGAGGCGCACAGAAAGGGGACCATCAAGTGACATCTGAGGGAAACGGGGGAGCGTCTCCTTTCATGCTCATCAGTCTGGCAAGAATAAAAAGTCTGACAACATCAAGTGGTGGTGATGACTTGGAGCCAGGGGAGCTCAGTGATGCTGCTGTAAATGCACACAACCGTCTGGAGGGCCATTGACAACATCCAGTGATGTTACAGGTGGATATACTCTGTGAGCAAAAGTCTCATTCCTAGAGAAAGAAGATAGATAGATAGATAGATAGATAGATAGATAGATGATAGATTGATGATGGACAGATGATAGAGATAGGTAGATAGATAGATGATACAAATGATAAATAGATAATAGAGATATATGATAAATAGATAATGATAGGTAGGTGACAGAGAGATAGCTACCCCAAAGAAAAAGTTCATAAATTGTTTCCTTGAGACATGCCCTGGTGTGGGTACCCTCGTCCTTTGGGGAAGGCGGTTGTTGGTTGGTGAACCTGAACCTGGTGAGGGCTGCTGGGCCTGCAAATGCACATCCTCTGCCCCAGCGGTCAGCTCACTGATGACGCGTTCTCCCCACTCGGAACAGCTGGACCCCAGAGAAAAGGGGAGGCTAAAATGGCCACGGTCTCCCTGGCCATTCCCACAGAAGGTCCCAGCATGGACACACTTTGCAAAGCCAGCTAAATGACATCAACACCTTCCCCGCTTCCCTCCCAGAGGGGTTCTGAGGGTCTGCTGAGATAGTACGTGTGACAGCTCTTTGAAAAGCGGAAAGTGCTAGAGAAACGCGAGTTGCGATGATAGTCAAGCCTCTACCGAATCACACGGCGCTCCGGCACCTTTTTTTCCAGCCGAGAGAAGAGAATGCAGCAGGGCCCTTCCTGAGAGAGGCTGCTAACACCTTGAACATAAGGAAATCCTTCCACAACACAGCCAGCTCCAAGCTAAACAGGGAGAATTGTTTGCAAGGGGTCTCATTTCCTCCTTCCTCCCCGCCTCCCTCTGGCAGAGCACTCAACCCGCGCTAATTTCACTGTATAAATGGAAACTGAATCACTGCATTCCAGGCTGGAAAATGATTGGAAATGAGAGTGCGTCCAAGGTCAAGACCTAGCCACTTCCTCCCTGGACAGGAAGTAGGCTCTCCGAAGGGTTCTTGCGGGGCCTCTCGGTGATAAAAGGCCTGCTTTGGCCCTGGGCTGGGGGAGCTCTCGCCTGTTTTCACATCTCACTTTAAAGGAGAGAGAGAGAGCGGAAAAAGAAAAGCCCGGATGTCCTTTCTAAACAGGGATGTCAGCTCAGAAAGGAGGGGTGGTGCAGCTGCCTTTCGGTCGGGGGCTGTCGACAGCCCAAGATTGTTTAAACTCTGTTGTAAACACAGGCGCAGAGTGATGGTGACTCAGGCCTCGGTGCTACACCCTCTCCAGCTCTGCGCTGGGCCTCCCAAGGCCCTCGGGGCCCTACACACACAGCTGGCCATCTGGGTCTGTGAAGATGCCTGGCGGCTCAGCAGGCATCACCAGAGATAAAAGGTGTCCATGCGCCCGGCCGGCATGGCTCAGGGGTTGAGGGTCTACCTATGAACCAGGAGGTCACGATTTGATTCCCAGTCAGGGCTCATGCCCAGGTTGTGGACTCAACCCCCAGTAGGGGGCATGCAGGAGCCAGCCAATCAATGATTCTCTTTCTTCATTGATGTTTCTATCTCTCACTCTCCCTTCCTTCCTGAAATCAATTAAAAAAAGAAAAAGGTGTCCATGCCTGTGGCCTTGGGAGCAAAGGCGGGGAGGGGGTTTGAAGTGGAGCCATTCTTGCTGGGCTGCACTGAGTTAGGAGTTCCCAGGGGCAGGGCCTAGCCATTTGCCCCGGGCTCCAGGTCCTGGCTCCGGGCGAGACACAGAGCCCAAAGCCAAAGATGCTGTTAAGCAGAACTTGGAGGGAACAGCAGCATTCGTTGGCTCCTCTAGGCAACAAGCAAGCCCGGGTTCCACTGTGGGGCAACTTGTATGCTAGGTGTGGCGTCTCAGATCAAGTCCCTAAACCCTCAGGGCCACCACTGGCATGTGCCGAGCCAGCACAGCCAGGTTCGGTGAGCCTGAGAGGGGGCGGTGAAGGATTGAGAAAAGCCAGACAAGAGAGGAAAGCTGGGGCTGGGTGGGATGCTGCCCTCTCTGATGGAGAGGCAGCGCCCCGGCCTGCAAGCCGAGTCTTAATTTTATAGCCAGATTCCGAGAGGCAAAGTAAGGGCGTGGTCAAGATGTTTACAACGTTCTCGTGGGTTTCGAATCTACTCCATTACATGCACCTGAACTCAGGCTTTGTTTCCTGGCTGCACCTCCCGCAGCCCATATCACTCAGCCACGTGGGACCACAGGTTCGGACCATAAGGTCAAGCTTACAACCATAGCCTTTGGCTGTAATTGTGCTGGGACTTGCACATGGCTTTGCCACGAGAGGATCGTGCCCTCTCCTTAGTCCCAGGCTTGAACCTGTCCAAACGCTGTGGCCGCTCTCCACACTGGCACACCTGTACATCAGGCCTAATAGTACCAAATTTTCAGGTGCTTTTAGGATAAGAGATCGTGCCTGGAAATGCAACCCCATTTTGGTTGGAAAGAGGCATTTGTTTATTCAAATATCTATTGACGGAGACTCAAAGGTCCGTTGGCCTCTGTCCTTGAGAAGTCTAGGTCTTAGGAAGCAAGCGAAGGCCGAGGGAGGCATTTGGGAAGTCCACGAGAGAATGGATAGGCAGGAGGACAGCACCCAAGGCCACACCAGTAGCGTGCTGGCGGGCGTGCTTCCAGCTCTAAACGGTTGTTGTTTCTTTAGGCGATTATCTCACTTTGTGTGCATTCTTTTTTTTCTTTTTTTTTTTTAAAAATATTTTTATTGATTTCAGAGAGAGGAAGGGAGAGGTAGAGAGAGACTGAAACATCAGTAATGATAGAGAATCATTGATTGGCTGCCTCCTACATGCCCACACTGGGGACTGAGCCTGCCTGTGCCCTGTGCCCTGTGCCCTGACCAGGCACGTGCCCTGACCGGGAATCGAACTGTGACCTCCTGGTTCATAGGTTGACGCTCAACCACTGAGCCACGTCAGCCGGGCTGTATGGGTTCTTTATCGCTGTATAACAATTTTCCACAAATGCAGCGGCGTACACACATCCCCGTTTCTTACCTCACAGCTCTGTCAGGTCTGAAGCGCAGGTGGGCTCACCCGGTTCCCTGTGTAGTCACGGGCCATGCCACACTGCCAGCCAGCCTCTGATCCGGAAGCTGCAGAGACCTTCCAGGCCCGCTCAGGCTGTTGGCCGAGTTTGGTTCCCTGCAGCCACAGGCCCGAGGCCTCAGTTTCCTTGCTGGCTGTCCACAGGGGGTCTCTCCCAGCTTCTAGAAACCTCTCTCCAGTACTTGCTCCAGGTTTGCCTCTATCTTCAAACCAGCAAAAGCATGGCAAATCCGCCTCATGCTTCCAGTCCCTGACTCCTCCTTCCACTACCAGCCAGGGAGACCCTTAGCTCTAAGGCAGGGGTCCTCAAACTTTTTAAACAGGGGGCCAGTTCACTGTCCCTCAGACGGTTGGAGGGCCGGACTATAGTTTAAAAAAAACTATGAACAAATTCCTATGCACACTGCACATATCTTATTTTGAAGTAAAAAAACAAAACGGCAAAAACACCCGCATGTGGCCCGCGGGCCGTAGTTTGAGGACATCTGCTCTAAGGGCTCCTGTGATTCGATTAGGCCCACCTGGGCACGCTCCCTTTCTCCACATCACATGACAGTCTCAGAAACAACAGCAGGGATGGAGGGCATTGGGCCATGTCCAAGTTCTGCCCACCACCACACGGTGTGCATTCAGTGTTGTGTCCTTTCCTGCCCCTCACACCAGCGTGACCACTCCTTTATCCCGCCGGTTAGTTGTTGCTGGAAGCTCTCTGGGCTGTGTCCTTCTGATTGGTAACTTCTGAATGATCAATTCTTCGCTATTTTGCATATAGCCCAGGCTTATACGCATTTTTTTTTTCTGTCAAGGACACGTTTTCACACATTAATTGACTGCAGAAGATTCCATTCACTGGCGGCATCAGAATCTACTTGGCCATTTCGCTGACAAACAGCTACAATGTGAGAAGTGTGGATTTGACTCCATAGGGATGAGAAGTCATTGACACCAGGGAATAACGTTATCATTCGTCTTTTATAAAGGCTATGTGGGAATGGACGACAGAAAAAAGACCAGGCAGCGAGAGAGACAAATTGGGGGGCAGGGGGGAGGGGTCCTGCCGGGAATCCAGGTAGGAGAAGCGTGAGCCAGCTCACATCTTCACTGAGACCCTCACACGGTCAGCCACTCATCCAGCAAACAGACACTGAGCAGCTACTGTGCGCAGCGCATTGTTCTGGAACCTGAGGATATGGGGAAATAAGGCACCCTCTCTGTCCCTAAGGAACACACCATCTAATAAGTAAGAGAAGCCGGCGCACAGTCCAAAGCCAAGTTCTAGGGCCCCAGCCTGTGTGGCTCAGTGGTTGAGTGCCAACCTATGAACCAGAAGGTCACCATTTGATTCCCGGTCAGGGCACCTGCCCAAGTTGCCGGCTCCATCCCCAGTGTGGGGCATGCAGGAGACAGCCGATCAATGATTCTCTCTCATCATTAATCTTTCTCTCTCTCTCTCTCCCTTCCACTTCCTCTCTGAAATCAATAAAAATATTTTTTAAAACAAGATTCTGGGGTTTATAAAAAACACAAAGCCAAGTTCTAGGTCCTTCGATGGGCCTTTGTACAGGATCCATCAAGGGCACAAGGAGGGGTAGCAATTATTGCAGGGGCAGAAAGACGACGACAGAGGGGAGATGAGAAAAGTCTTAAAAGGCAAGAGTTAAGGGTTGAATTGTGTCCCCCTGTCCCCAAACTCATAGATTGGGGTCTGAACCCCCCGTACGTTGGAATGTGACCGTATTTGGAGATAAAATCTTTACAGAAGAGCTCAGGTTAAAACGAGATGATTAGGGTGAGCCCTAACCCAATACCACAGGTGTCCTTGTAAAGAGGGTAGATTGGATACCGCTCGTGTTGAAGCTACTGGGTTTGTGGTGCTGTGTCATGGTAGCCCCAGGAAGGCAGTGCCGTACGTAGGCCCAGGGAGAGGCTTTTCTGGGAAATGTCACAGCAGAAAATTGGGGGCCCAAGGCGTGGGTGAGAGGCAGGAGCTGAGAGGCAGAGGCAGATGGGGGCCAAGTCACGAAGGGACCCGCTTGCTGAGCTAAGGAGGTCGGGCTGCATCCGAAGGCAACGGAGACTCACGGGAGGCTTTGGAGCAGGTAAATGCATAGGGCTCAGTCAACCTCGGTGTGGTGAGCTAGAGGGGCATTTAAGATGACGCCCAGATTTTTGCTTATACGTTATTCTAAGCTCCTCCAGTTTCCAGAGGAGGAAAACGCGGCCCATTCGCCGAGGCGAGCGAGCAGGCAGTTTAGTGCCTTTGTGGCCAGGAGCGGCAGCCGCTGTGCGGTCCGTGGGATTTCAGGCTGCCTCCTCTGATAACCACAGCTGCCATCCCTGCCCAGAGAGAGGACGCTAAGACCAGCATGATCGTGTGTCCTCCACACCCCTTGAGAAGAAAAAAAAACCAGTGAGTGTTTCCATAATCACAACTGCCTTGGGAGCTGCCAGGAAATTCCAGCAGGAAACTCCCGTTTGGAAGTGTTTTGTTTTGATTAGAGCATGTTTGTTTCCCTCCAAGGATGCGCTTTGGCACCGGGGCTGGGCCTGGCGCTTGTGCCTGGCAGAGGCTCCAGGAGGGCATCGGCCACCCCCTGATGGCAGGAGGCGTGGCCAGAGGGCTGCTGGCCGCGTTAAAGGGCACCTGGCCAGGGCACAGCCGGCAAGTGGGGGGCTGAGGTCCCGGGAGCCCCCCGGGGCCAACATCTGGAGAGGCCTCCTCAGGGAACCAGGATGGGCCACTTGAAGGAGCACCAGACGCCTCTGAATTTGGCCTGAGACTCCTAAAGGCCCGATGAGCTCAGTTCCGGAACCTCTGTTCCAAATGGCCACTTGGGTTGCTATTTACTTTAGCGCAGAGAGCCAGGAGGAGATGAATCAGCCCGGCTCTTTGTTTAGGAAGCTCCTGCTCAAACTCTTCCCAGACCCCCTACCCCCTCGGTTTCCAGGCACCGGGGAGGCCATGCCCAGGGTCAGGACAGGGGTCAAAGGGCAAGACCTAATTCAGCAGTATCCTCATCACCCCCTCTTCCCAGCCGCCCTGGGGAAACCAAATGAAACCTCTGCTCCCGCCCTCCACCCATTCCACCTCAGGGCCCCCAGGGCCTCGGGACCGGGGATGTCCCCCAGGTACCCCAGCACAGGTACGTGCACCTCCGCTTGGGAGAGCAGTGACTGCCAGCCTCCTCCCAGGGCTGGCCCAGGGCCCCCCACTCTCTCCTGCCCTGGACGTCTTTACAGAGCCCGGCCTCCCGGAGGCTCAGGCAGCTTTGCTAGGTGTCGGGCAGAACGAATCCCTATTGTACAGACGACTAAGGGAGGGGGCTTGCCCAGGTCACGCGGAGCAAGTACAGAGCAGGCCTCCTTGGGGACAGTCACAGGCCTCGTTCAAGGACACCCCTCTGCCTTCCAGGGAGGAGAGGAGTCGCTGCGCCGAGGGAGCTTGTCCTTGACACGGCTGCTGGAAGGGGACAGGGAGGTTGTCAGAAAACATCTGTTTCCCATTGGCCGCGCAGATAGCTACATCAATGCCTAAGTAAATATCTGTCTCCTTGAATGGAGCTCATTAAAAGGCAATGAACACTTTAGCGACTTCATTTATCAACGTAATCCTATCTCGTGTTGCTTCTTGCTTCATAGTTTATTGAACTTCCCATGCACTGTGCCTCCTGAGTCCATTCAGTTGAACCCATTTTGGTGAGGGTTGTTCCGTACCAGGCTCTGGCCTAGGAGCTGGAGGAACAGAGGAAGCAAAACCCTGCATCTGCCCTCGAGTTGCAGTGGTGGCCAGGGAGCGTGGCACTCACGTTACAATCCGTAGAGCCGTAAATACAAGGATGAGACCCCGCGAGATTTCTCCACGCAAGGGGCCGCTGACAGTGGGGGCTGAAATGCAGTGTCAACGGCCAGCACAGGCTCTCCTCTTCGGAAAGAAGAAAAGTGAAAGCTTGCCAGTAGCTCCTGTTCCCTGTGAGGCAAAATGCGAACTCCTCAGCATAGCCTTCAGGGTCTGTGATCTGATACTCCTCCTTCTGAAAATGTTTAATCCACTTTTCCTAAGGATCAGGGGCCTCCTACACCCCCCATGCCTTTTCTCCTACATCTCAACCACACCGAGCCATTTGTTCCTCCCATGTCTAGCCCTGCATCAGTGCCTACCCCTTCTTCAAGGTCACCCCCTCCTTGAAGTCTACCCTGATCTTCCCTTCTGCTGGGCCTCCTGCTGGGCTCCGTCGCATTTTGTGCGTCTTTACAGAACGGCACGTATTTTGCTGAACTGCAATTTTCTATGTCTCCACACCCGCGTGTGAGCATCTCCAAGCAGGAGTGTTTCATTTATTTAAATGCCCTTGCCCTACGGTGGGTGAATATGTGAGAAAGGAATCAAGAGTAAATATATTCCATGGTTAGCATGTGAAACATAAAGGAATTGCTGAAAGGAGTAGAGAGGTAATTTACTTTAATAAGCAATGATATCTTGTGTTACTGAATTCCTAAGTGCTCCCTGCCTGAGAGGGCTCCTCCTGCCTGTGGTAGGGTTTCCCCTCGGAAGAGGAGTGGGGACACCTAGTAGATGGGGCCAACACCTGGACACTGACAACACCAAATGCTGGCGAGGACGGGAGCAGCAGGCGCGCTCCTTCATTGCTGCTCGGAGTCCGGTCCACCCGCTGTCCAAACTTCGGAAGACAGATTCGTGGTTTCCTCCAAAACTAAATATACGCTCACCATCTGATCCAGCAATTGTGCTCCTTGGTACTCACCCAAAGGAGCTGAGCACTTATGTCCACACAAAAACCTTCCCGTGGGTATATATAGCAGCTTCATTCATAGTTGCCAAAACTTGGAAGCCACCAAGATGTCCTCCAGTAGGTGAATGAATGTATAAACCGTGGCCCATTCAGACAATGGGATATTTATTATTCAGGGCTAAGAAGGAAGAGGCTATCAAGCCATGAAAAGACATGGAGGACATGGGAATGCATCTTGCTAAGCTAAAGAGCCCATCTGGAAGGGCTGCACACTGTACGATTCCAACTCTATGACCTTCTGGAAAAGGCTAAACTGTGGGGACGGTACGAAGATGGGTGGTGGCCAGAGGGTTGGAGGAGGGAGGGAGGAAGAGTTGGAGCCCAGAGGATTGTTCAGGGCAGCGGAACTGCTCTGTGTGATGCTGGGACGATGAAGACATGTCCTCATGCATTTGTCCAAACCCATCGCCTGTACCCCACCAGGAGTGAGCCTGATGTAAGCTGTGGGCTCAGTGACAGGGATGTGCCGGTGTAGGTTCACCAACGGGAACAAATGCACCGCCCTGGTGGGGGCTGTTGGTAACGAGGGAGGCTGTGCCTGTGGGGGGGGGGCAGGAGTATATGGCAAATCTTTGCCACTAAATTTCTTTCTGTAAACTTAAAACTCCTCTCAAAAAATTGTCTTTTCAAAACAAGAGAGGCGAGCCCTAGCCGGTTTGGCTCAGTGGACAGAGCATCAGCCTGCAGACGGAAGGGTCCCAGGTTCGATCCTGGTCAAGGGCATGCACCTCGGTTGCAGGCTCCATCCCCAGTGGGGGCTGTGCAGGAGGCAGCCAATAGATGATGTTCCTCTCTCGTCGATGTTTCTATCTCTCTCACTCCCTCTCTCTAAAAAATATCAATAAAAGCACATTAAAAAAACACACACACAGGAGAGGCGAGGGGACCCTTCCCCGGGGGCGGGGCCCGGCGGGGCGGCGGGGCCGGCTCTGCAGCTGCGGCTAATGTTCTCCATGTGCTCGTGCTGGGAGGGCGGGCGGGCCACTTCATTACTCTGTGCTTAAGGAAATGCCTCCCAGCTCCGCACTTGCCTTTTTAAATTTCACAACCACTAAATTCACTCCCGGTGTGTGTTTTTAAGAGTGAACGAAAGTGGTGTGAGGGATCTGCAACAGAGACCTTTCCATACGGCCAGCCCGGGAGCGGCCAGGCGACCCAGGGCGGAGACCCTGGGCTGCTGCTCTCCAGGACCCCGGCCCCACCAGCAGCAGCAGCCGAGCTGGGGCGAGGGAGAGGTTCTTTCCAGAATTAAAGTCCGAGTCCTTTAATAGGTGACATGGACTTGGGAGCACTCCTCTAGGGACCAGGTCTATGTGGATCTAAATTCCAACGTTGCCACTTGGGAGCTGGGACCAGTGACTCACCCCTCCGGGCCCCAGTTTGGCACGCTGTCTTCTCCCCAGTGAGTTCTTGGAGAGCCTTGTCTTCTCTTTTGTTACTGGCCGCAGCGCCAAGCTCAGTGCCCAGCCCATAGTGCACACGCGGTGAAGGCCGCGGATGGAGATGATGGGCGAGCCGACCGTCAGGAACTCCCAGGGTCCATTGCAACGAAAGTGTGACGCTCCTCCAGATGGGAGGGCTGCTCCCTAAGGAGCTGGGTTCCAGCCTAACTCCGCTGCCGGTTATGTTGGACGGGTCACCAGCTTCCCTTGCCCTCTGTCAATGCCATGGGTGCCCTCAGTGTGCCCGAAGGCAGGGCGTGAAGGTGATTCAAAATGCTGGGAGCAGAAGGGGACTAGCACTGTGAACTCTGGGCTCAGGGAGGTGGCATTTTGGGGGACTGAAGTCCCATCCCCTAAAACCAGGCCACGTGGCTGTCCCTGCTCTCTACACCGCACCCCAGCCTGAGCCTCCTTCACCTGTGCCAAGTGCCGATGAGGGCAGGTGGTCTGTGGCTCTCATCGGCTTCCCCTCGTATGACTCAGTGACCTCATGCAGCCGCACATGACAGCAACCAGGCTGACTGGGCCACTGGGGTGCTCCCTCCGGGTCTTAGGGTGCTTGGGGGTCAGGGTGGGCTGAGCTTGGACTCAAAAGCTGGGGTGTTCAATGAGGTCCCCTCTGGGTGCGGCAGACCCAGGGTTGTGGAAAGAGCGGGGAGGCCGGCTGCAGGCTGGAGCCCTCATTTCTGCTCTGACCTCAAGCTCCTCGAGGACAAGAGCTTGTGTTTGCCAAGCTCTCCTCCCAGCCCCTCCCCCCTTCCGGGCAGGCGCAGAGAGAGCAGTGGCGCCCACTGCCCAAGCAGCCGGCATTTGCTAGGCAACCAGGAGCTCTCGGGCTGCGTCTCTCCGCTCTCTCTGGTTGCTATGGAAGCTGTTTTAGAAAAACCTTCCCTGCCAACAATCAAGCCTTTCCTGTCAGAGTCTGGCTCAGGGCACCATGCCTTTCAGCAGGGCAGGCAGAGGGGCAGCGGCCGCTGGGAGCCCAGGTCATCACACCCGTGCAACGGTGTCAGCCCTGCCGGACGCACACTTGTCCCCGGCCCTCACACCTGGTGCATTTGCCCTGCCCCGAGGAGATCCCGTCTCTTTGACTTTCTGTCCCCGTCTCCTCTGCCCTCGGCTCTGGATCCGGAGGTGCCAGGTCCTCTCCATGGCAGGGGCGGGAAGGTGAGGAGAACCGTCCTTCTCTCTCAGGCCTGGAGATGAAGTGCCCGGAAGCTCTCGTGTTCTCCTGCTAAGATGGCCATCTCCTAGCAACGTGCAGAGCATCACTGTGCTCAGGGAGCGTTTGTCATCTCCGTCCCTGTTACTAACGATGCCCCTCTGCCATCAGTTCGTGCGAGGGCCAGGGCCGCAGGTTGGGGAGGGGCGCGCACCTGGCGGGAGGAGCAAGTGGGGGTTCAGCAGACCCTGCCCCTTAGGTGTCCTGGAAGGCAGCTTCTCCTTCCTCAAGAAGAAAGTGAATATTTGATACCAAAGGATTGGCCTTGGAGTGGAAAGCGGGGGGAGAGAAAGTGGGGAGCATGGCGGTCATCCAGGATTTCAGGGGCACCTGCCCTGGGGTGAGGAGCCCCACCCCCTGCTGGCTCTGGGATCTGAGCTTCCAACTCGGGTCCACGGGGCTGTTACGCTCGTATGGCTGTGAGGGTAACACTGAGCGATGCCCAGCCCACAGGAGGCACCCTCTGCGTGCCCAGGCCCAGGTCCCCAAGGGAAAGACCCCTGTTACAAAGGGTGACGTTTTTCACAGGTTCCCATTGCTGAATGCAGCACTGCTCCAGTGAATGGAGCGGCACGTGGGAAATAAAGAATAAAGGGCCGAGAGAGACACAGTCTCATGGCATGCGCTCCCTGGGGATGGGTTTGTGGTGCCCGCCGCACCCAGGACAGGAGTCAATGCATTTGCATCAGGAACTCCGTGCATCACACCCATTCCCTCCTCAGTCCACTGTGCTTTGGGGATGGATCTCTTTAAAAGAAGCATCAGAATTATTACAAGAAGAGAGAAGTAATTATTACTTCAAACCCAGTAAAACATGCTGGATGCTTTCATATTTGAGTGATGTAAAGACTTTGTCCCTTGTCAACTTAGATGAGCTGAGACTACATTTCCCAGAATTCTCTTCCCTAGGGTGGGATACAGGAGATATTTTAGGGAGATCTGGAAGGTTGATGTGAAACCCTAACCATTTTGTTGTGCTCTGAAGGGGAGTGGGGCGTGGAGGGCAGACACTATCATGGTTCCCACGTGTTGTCACTGATCTGCTTGGCCACCTTGCTGGCCTGGGGTGGCAGCTCCTGCTCCGTTAGTCCCTGCAAATGCTGGGCCAGGTGCATGAACAGCTGTGTGCTGAAGAACACCAGCTTACCTTGCAGGCCGCCTGCATCACCGAAGAGGGAGCAGGAGGGTCAGACACAGCCGCATTTTCCTTGCTGGTTCCGGTTTGGCCTTGCTCCCTGCGACTTCATGTCCATCTTTCCTGGTCCTGCCGAGGTCAAGTCCAGCCTTACATAGACTCATTAACCAGCTCCCTTAGTTACACAAAGTCTAATTGCTATTTTTTTAGAAGTCTTTCTTCTATATCACTTACTGTGGTTCTGCTTGTGTAAGGCACTCCTAACTGATACAGTTAGTACAGTACAAAGGTTAGGAAGGTGACTTCTGGAAGCACACATCCGGAGTCTAAATCCAAGCTATTGTCTAGTCAGCGTGGCTCAGTGGTTGAGCGTCAACCTATGAACCAGGAGGTCATGGTTAGGTTCCCAGTCAGGGCACATGCCCAGGTTGCGGGCTCAATCCCCAGTGTGGGGCGTGCAGGAGGTAACCGATCCATGATTCTCTCTCATCATTGATGTTCTATATCTCCCTCTCCCTTCCTCTTTGACATCAATAAAAACATATTTTTAAATCCAAGCTATGCTGTATCACTTGGTAGCTGTTGACCTATAATCTTACCACTACGTGCCTCAGTTTCCTCATCAGTAATATGGGAATAAGTGCCTACCTCCTAAGGTGGTTGTGAGGTTTAAATGACTAAGATGTCTAAGCCACCTGCTATTCACCACACAATAAGCGTTATTATTACTATCATCTCAGATTGTCTTTGAAACCAATGGTGAGACAGGTATCTTGTTGTATTCCGAGTTCAGGAAAGGGGACTCAGAAGGGTTAAGTGACTTGCCCAGGGTCACTCAGATGGGAAGTGACAGAGCTGGGGTTTGATCCGGGCCAGTTTGTGTTCCAACTGCACTAGGCAGGGGAAAGTTCCCCCTTCCATCTCTTATCCCTAATCCTTATGGGAAAGTGTCTCTTTGGAAAGCTCCAAGCCTCCTGGTTCATGAGGACTCTTAATCATATTAATTAAGCATGGAAGTAATCACCACCTCAGGCCTCTTTAGACAGATTCAAAGATCTGGCAGAAGAGATAATTCCCCCCCCGCCCCCCCCGGAATTCTTTTCTGGACACAGTACAACTTGATTCATGAATAATTTGGAATTCCTATTAATCCTCATGTACTTCTTCAGCACTACGGTGTCTCCAATGCTGTGCTAAATGGTGTCGTGGAAAACCTACTGGACTTGAATTTGGAAGATCAACATCTGCCACCTCACTCTGCAGTTTCCTGTCAAAAAAAGAAAGAAAGAAAGAAAGAAAGAAAGAAAGAAAGAAAAGAAAGAAAGAAAAGAAAGAAAGAAAAGGGGGAGGGGTGGATAAAGAGTCCTGCTTCTGAATTGGTTATTGCAGTGGATTAAATGGTGGCTCCAAAAGGATGTGCTCACGTCTTCATACCTAGACCTTGTGAATGTGAAGCTATTTGGAAAAAGCGTCTTTGCAGGCGTTATTAGAAGTCCACTTGACCAAGAGAAACCGGTCCTTCCCACGTGCAGTCCCTCGGGCTGCTTGTTCTTGAAACCCAGCCGCCATGCTGTGAGGAAGCCCAATCTGCTCCTCGGACAGGCACGGGTGCGCAGGAAGCAACCATCGGCCCCAGCCCGCCAACACGGGAATGAGCCCTCTGGAGAAGAATTCTTCAGACCGGATGAACCACCCCAGTTGAGAAGTGGCAACAGAGACCATGTGGTCCACAAAGCCCAATATATTTACAGGAAAAGTGTGTTGACACCTGATTTGGGTAATTGCCCCAAAGGGGGAAAAGAGTCAGTATGATACCGCTGCTCAGCATTCACTGGCCCAAACTAATTGTTCCCCTAAACCCCATCCCCATCCCCGGCCACCACAAGGGAGCCAGGAAGTCGATATTTACCACTCGCCCACAAGGAGTGGCGGGTGGAAACATTTGGCACAGTATGACCACCGCTCGGGGACACGGCTGGACGTAAGTCAGAAAGTGAAATGGATCTAAAGTGTGTGAGGTTCGGACGTTACGCCGAGAGGAATGAAGCATTATCGGAGCTTTTTTGACGAGGAAGGGATGGGTCCAGGAGGCATATTGTTACCAGAGCTGCTGGAAAATTGATGGGAGCAGCCAGGACCGGCACACGGGATGCCAGGGAAGAGCCGGGAGAAGGAGCTCAGAGAACCACGAAGTGGAGACTCACAGGCTGTCCCATAGGGGCTGCAGCGCTGCCCTCACCGGGTGGCAGCCGGGCAATGGCAGCAAGCATCCATACCAACCCACTCCGTGTGCCGGGCATGTGCCAACCCTTTGCCTGTAGTCGCACACTGCAGCCTCCCAACAAACCCAGGAGGTGGGTGCTACTTTATCCCCATTTTCCATACGAGAAAACTGAGGTTCAGAGGGATCCATGACCTGTCCAAGGCGACACAGTGGCCGAGCTGTGGAGCACAAATTCAAGGCCCAGTGTCTGGCCGCTGGGGGAGGAGGGGCGTCCTGCGCCCAGAGTGAAGCGCATTGGCCGTCGCAGCGCATCGATCGCGGGCCTGGCAGTCCTGGTCCCCCCACCCGGGCTCTCTTGCCTCTACCGAAAACGTTTATGGATTATGTGGACGGTTGCCTTTTACTCTCCAAAACACATTAAGTGATTTTGTCTGGAAATGTTTTACAAGCCCCAATTATGCCTCCGACATTCCCTGCCCGGTGCGGCCCAGGGCCCAGCCAGGACCGTAAAAGAGCCTTTTCTTCTTTCTCAGGCCCCTTAACGCCGGGCCCCGGAGAGGCCGGGTCCTCCGAGGCCGGGAACGCGCGGCTCCCGTTCTGGCCCACGGGGAGGTTTTAGACGGACCGTCATGTCTCAGCTCCGCGCCCCCTCCTTTCACGAGGCTCTTTAATTAGGTTCAGAAACATGTTTATGATCCGGAGAACCAGCCCGTGTTATATTAGGCAAGTTCAAAGCGCCATTTCCCCCAACAAGTCTCAGAACATTGCAGTAAAGGCGGCGGCCTGGCGTGCGGCCAGCTCTGAGCCGCAGCAGACTGTGGGCGAACAGCGCCTCCAGCACCCCGCTCCGGGCGGCGCGGAGCCAGGGCGGATCGCGGCTGGCTGGCGGGGACCTGGGGTTGCATCCCCGCCCCTCTCTACCGGCCCGATGACCTTGAGCACGTGACTTAACCTCTCTGAGCCTCGGCATTCTAATTTTTGGAAGACGGACACGTAGTTAGGGCTTAGAAGGGGATGAATCGTGGCTATGGGGATTGCGAGGACGACAAGGCATATAAGGGTAGCTGCCCGCATTCTTCTCTGCAGGGCCTGTTTCGGACCCTCCAGGGGCCTGACAGGGTCCTGCTCTCAGGAGAGGTCAGCGACCCCCATGAACGGGAGCCCGGAACCTTCTCCCAGGAGGCCGCGCCCTGTGCCCTCTCCGGGGAGATGCTCTCAAGCCCCCGGGCCTGGATCCAGGCGTTTCTGCAGCCGCAGAGCAGCTCACAAGCAGTGACATCCTCCCCCGCACAGGTGGCTGTGGTCCTGCGTGTCCCCGCACGGGGCACTGTGGTCCTGCGTGTCCCCGCACGGGGGGGAGGGGGCACTGGGGCTTCTCGCGGTCCCTCGGCGCGCCTGGGTCTCAGCCGCTAGCTCTGGAAAGGGAGCGGGGTGGGCTGGGGGTTTCCCGGAGCCCTCGTCCTTGAACCTGCCTTGTCTCCAAGGCAAACACGTCTTTCCCCGTGTTGTGCACGTCTTTCCCTGGAGTTTCTTTCCCCTTTGTTCGGTGGGCTGGTTTCTAATAAGAGCTTTAACGAGATGTGATTCGCACACCGTACCCTTCACCCACGTGGCGTCTACGATTCCGTGGGTTTAGCGTGGTCAGGGAGTCCTGCAACCATCCCTGCAATCGATTTTCCGAGCACTTTCATCTGCCCGAAGAGAAACCCCAACCCCGTTAACAGCCGCTCCCCATGTCTCCCCAACCCCCCCAGCCTGTGCAACCGCTCACCTACGCTCTGCCTCTGTGTGTGTGCACTCGCCCATTCTGGACACTCCCTGTGGATGGAAGCATGCAGCAATGTGGCCTCCTGCATCTGGCTTCGCTCACCGAGCCTAATGTGTTCAAGGGTCACCCACAGCAGCATGCACCGGCGCTTCTGCCCCCTGGCCTCCCCAGCCCCCTGCTGGGGGGGGGGGGGGCTTGGCCCTGGGCCCCTCACTGTCGACGCCCCTCCCTCTGGAATGCACGGCTGCGTGGAGCAGTCCCACCGCTAGGCAATCTGGGGCGGGGGTGGGGGGGTGGGGATCGCGTGTGCGGCCCCCTAGGCCCACTGCCTCCTGCCCCAGGAAATACATTTCTCAGTTCTTTCCACAATTTGAAAGGTTTTAAGACAAACTGACCTGCTGTTGACAGCACTAATTCCTTTCTTCCTCTCTGGTGCTCCTGTCTCTTCTCTCTTTTTTTCTCCCTGAAGGAATTTTTTTGATGTTGTGTGTATGGGTTTTTTCCCTGCCTCCAGCTGTCACTTTGGTATGGGGATTGATGTTAAGTAGCACTTACTGGCTCCCGCTATATTCCGGTGGCCTTGTATACAGGATCTCCTGGGCTCTTCACGGGGCAGGCGGATTCACCCCATTTTTTGAGGGAAGGCACTGAGGCTCAGGGAGACCCCGGGATTTCCCAGGGTCACTCCCAGTACCCGGTGGGACCCTTGTCTGCTTAGCTTCTTCTGCCTCCCCAGGGACCAGAGCCTGTGACCAGCTGCTGGTGGCTCTGACAATTTCTCCCAAAGCCTTGGGCGTGATCAAGCAGTGCCTGGAACATTTGCTACGTGCACACTCGTGGGGGCCCGGAGGGAGCCCCCACAAAGCTCTCCCTGTCTCTACAAGAAGAGGCCACATGAATAGCTGTCCTGGTCTACGTTCATAGGGAGATGTTTAAAGACCTCTCCCCCGCACTTTTTACGATCCTGAGTGAAATTAGCCATTGATAAGCTTATTGTTTATCTCTCCACACTCTTTTTCCTGGCTCTGAAGCCTTTGATGGCTCCCCATTGCCTGCAAACGCATGTCCAAACCTCCTCCACGCAGCACCAAGGCCCTCTCTGATTAGGGAAACTACTTTTTCTGACACAGGGTCCTTGGATGGCCCCCCGGGATGTGCCCCCACCCCACCCCTCGTTTGCCACTTCTCAAAATCTTTCCAAAGAGTAACATCAAGTGGAAATACTTATCAACTGAGATAAAGCAGGTGAGACTCGCTGGACTCTAACTTGGGGTGAGGGAGGGGCTGGGCCATTGGCTCCTCACCTAAGCCAGGCCAGGGAGCTGAGCTTTACCCTGTGCCCTGCAGGGCCGGGAGGGAGTCCAGGTCGGCCCGCGTGTGGCCAGGCCTGGGTGCTCGGCCTGCATGGCTTTGCAGGGAAAGAGGTGGGAGGTGCAGAGGAGGTTAACAAGCCGGACCCTGCTGGTGGCTTCCGCTTTACCTGGGAAGCAGCGGGTGAGTGAGCCGCAGGAGAGGATGGGAACCCGAGCCAGCGGGGAGCACAGGTGCAGGCCCCTGAGCGCAGCCGTAGCAAACGCCGCTCAAACACCTCCAGGAGCCTAGGGATCAGGCCGTGGCAGGCTGCCCACTGGGTGTGGGACTTGCCCTTAGTCCAACGGCCCAAGAAGCCAACAGAGACAAGGAGTGCTGGGGGTGCAGGCAGGGGAGTCCCCAGAACTGGGATTGGCATGTCAAATGGCCAAAGGGCAAGGGGACCCTCAAGGGAGAGAGAGAAAAGGGGGTACCTTCTAGGTCAAGGGGGGTTCATACTGAATGTGAGTAGCTGTTGCTAGACACGAAATCACCTCCACAGCCCTTATTCTCTTCCACAGTTTCTGCGGACTCAGATTTGGAAGCGGTGAGACTGGGCAGCTGTCGCGTGATGTCATGGTCAGATGTCAGCTGGAGCTGTCGTCATCTGAAGGTGTGACGAGGGTGGAGGACCCCCCAGGGCGGCTCCCTCCCATGCCTGGCCGGCAGAGGCTGGCTTTGCTCAGCGGCCTCAGTTAGTCCCCGCGTGGGCTGCTGGTGTGTCCTTCCTGCAGGGGCAGGCCCTCCTTGGAGCAGTGACCCCGGAGACCCAGGAGGCCCTGCGATGCTCATGACCTAGGCTCAGAGGTCACATACCATCGCTCCATCCTATTCGTCTGACCTTAAGGCGTCAGTCCTGCTTCAGAGTGAGAGGGGACCACACGGGAACAGAGTGAGCAAGAGGCAAGCATCGTTGGGGGTCACCTTGGAGGCTAGCTACTCCCCAAAGCATTTATGCAGCCTCTCCGATGTGCTGGGAAAGGTACTCTCCCCGGGTTCAGAACCTCTGCTCTCTGACATCTCCTGGATTCTTCGTCCCCTCCAGCGCCTAGCCGTGCGCTATGCAGAGCAGGAACGCAATAAAAAGCGCGGAGTGAGTGACCGTTCCCTCCACTCCCAGCCCCTCTGTTTGCAACGAATGAGGCGGTGGAGGCCCAGGGCTGTTAAGCCACTTGCCAAAGCTCACACAGCCAGCAAAGGCCTGAGCGGGGATCCAGGCCCAGGGACCTTGCCTTTCCCACTGGGCTACCTTTAGGGACACGCCCCATCAGAACAGAGGCCGCTCCCAGCCTCCCAGGCAGGGAGCGGCTCAGGACCAAGTCCCAACCAGAGAGAGCACCCCGGCGGCCGACGTCATCTGTGGGCGCCGTTTCCACTCCTGCCGGTGTCCCCCTCTTTCCGTGTACATCGCAGCAGACCTCCTGACGCGCAGCCCTCGGGGACTTGGGTTTCAGAGCCACAGTCTCCAGCCAGGCCAGGGGGGAAGGACAGGGGACCTCGGGGGACTCGGGGGACGGCGGAAACCTGCACTGCGGTTCAGCTCTTCCTTCCCCGTGGGCCCTGGAAATCCCCGCTTCCTACCCACGCCCAGCTAGCTCCTCGGCAGGCCTCCAGGCCAGACTTCCTGCGGCAGCTGGCTGTGCTCCCCTACCCCCCAGCCTTATCTCCCTCTGCGCCCCCAAGCATACCCTCAGCTCAGTCCAGGGGGCCCTTTCCTTGCGGAGCAGGGGAGCGGGACATGGAGAGTCAGACCCACCGGTTCGAATCGCAGCCCTGCCACGTTCTAGCTACAGCTTAGCCACGTAAACCTCTCTGAGCTTCAATTGTGTGTGATTTTAAAATAATGGACCCTTTAAGAATTAAAAAAAAAAAAGTGCTGGCATTTGCAAGGGGGGTCTCCACAGTGGGGAGGGATCTGAGGTCTTGTCCTACCCCCGACCTGCAGCCGGAATCGCATGGTCGGTCGGTTTAAAGATTAGAAACAGCCCTAGCCAGTTTGGCTCAGTGATTAGGGCGTCAGCCTGTGAACTGAAGGGTCCCGGGTTCAATTCCAGTCAAGGGCACATGCCTAGGTTGTAGGCTTAATCCCCAGTGTGGGGTGTGCAGGAGGCAGCCGATCAATGATTCTCTATCATCAATGATGTCTCTATCTCTCTCTCCCTCTCCCTTTCTCTCTGAAATCAGTAAAAATATATTTTTTAAAAAAGACTAGGAACAGGGCCTACCGCTCACAGTAACCAGGGTGCTGTCAACTTCCCGTCTTGTCCTCCCTCCACCATCCACATCTGCCTGTCCTCACTCCCAGGACCCAGAGCACCAGCCCTCAGCCCCCCGGCCCCGGAGTGTGTCTGAGACGGCAGCTCACTGGGAGTCAGTAACATGGCTCCGCCACACGTGTATTTCCTATGGCTTTTCATAGCTGACAGCGCCCCTCACACACCTAGCAGGTTTCAAAGTCAGCATTTGGCCGAGAGGTTTCTGTGTCATTCGATTCTGCCAGCCCCCCGAGGAGGCTCAGCACCGCCTGTTGACGGAGGGGATGGCTGAGTGAGCGTAGGCACCTTCAGCATCCGCAGGAGCCCCCGGTGGGCTGGCCTCGGGCTGGGAGCAGGGCGAGGGCCGGAGTCAGGCCTGTTGGTGGTCTCCGTGTTGACTGAGAAGAACCAGCCTCTGCCCTCTCCTCTGCCCTTCCTCTGTCCCCCCTCGTGTCCCCGTCTCCCCACTCCACATGCACACTTGAGCCCCCAGCTGTTTCCTGTGGGGCCCCAGATTAGCTGATCCCGAGGACAAGGAAGCCACTAGCCCGCCCCCCCTGTCTCCGGGCAGATCTGCCTCCCAGGCCCTCTGCGCGCTCAGAAGATGGATACAGCTGCTCTGACATTTTTTAACGACGCCCCTTCCCAAAGGCCGCTTCCAAGGATGCTGTTTTGACTGGGGGAAGAATTCTTGTCTTTCTTTTTTTTTTTTTTTTTCGCTAGACTGGAATTTGCAATGTGTTTTCGCAGCCCAGCCCCCTCGGAGCAGGGGGAAATGAACTCCGGGCACGCCTGCCTCTTCCAGCCACGCTGGCCCGATCCAAGGACAGCCATTAACTTGTTATTCTAAGTAATCCTCTGCTGAAAGCTGTGAGCCGCCTGTGCTGGACAAGAGCGGGGATGCCGGGCTCCCAGCTTCCCCGGGGGGAGGGACGCGGCACGGAGGTGCAGCCTCACTCCCAGACAGAAACAGCCATTTCCAATCCAGCCCACGGGAGCTGGCCACGTTGTACCGTTGACACGCTTCTGTCGTTGCCTGCGGAATATTGCATCGGCCCGCGGCCCGCTAACACTGCCATCATGGTCCTCGACGGAGGCTCCGTCACGTATCGAAGCAGATTAACAGGGGAGGAGGCCTCTGACCTCTGCTCTAAAACACACGTCTTATTACACTCCCTGCCTAAAACCCTAAAACTGGCCCGGCCGGTGTGGTTCCGTGGTTGAGCGTTGACCTATGAACCAGGAGGTCACGGTTCAATTCCCGGTCGGGTCACCTGCCCTGGTTGCGGGCTCGATCCCCACTGAGGGGCATGCAGGAGGCAACTGATCAATGATTCTCTCTCATTATTGATGTTTCTCTCTCTTTTAAAGATTTAAAACCCTAAAACTGGCTCAACACCTAGAGTTGTGAGACCAGCTCCCCTGAGGTCTTCCTCACCCGGCTCTTTCCTGCCAGTTCCTTCTCCAACTACTTACATCCCCCTTCCTGTCACCCCAATCCTATCAGGCTCCTCTGGGCCACAACACGTTTGCACTGGCTGTTCCCTTTGCCTGGGACATCCTTTTCCACGTTTCTGGTAACAAATTCACATGGCCTCTCAAGGTGGTTCATGCAACCCAGCCAGAATGTGCTGTTCCCATAGACCTACCTCTCCCCCACCTCTCAGCATGTTGAAATTACCGTGTTCCCGTCTGGTTCTCCCCTGATACCCGCTCCCATGGAGCTAGCTCGCTCATCTCTGTTCCCCTACATCCTGCACGTAGTAGGTCTTGAGTACATGTTGCTTTGGTCAATGGAAGAGAAATGATCGATTACATATCTACTG
The DNA here is from genome assembly GCF_027574615.1 of Eptesicus fuscus. Classification (NCBI taxonomy): domain Eukaryota; kingdom Metazoa; phylum Chordata; class Mammalia; order Chiroptera; family Vespertilionidae; genus Eptesicus; species Eptesicus fuscus. Next base: position 4,703,287 of record NC_072488.1, on the reverse strand, counting down.
GAGGGAGGCACTGTGATAAGATGCTGTAACTGACTCCACTTTTTTCTAGTGACGAGGCCTTAACCATCATCATCATCATCATCATTGTCATCATCATCATCAATAACATTGACCTGGTGCTGATTTTGTGCCAGACACTGTCCTAAACACTGCAACAACCATGTAATATTGATGACCCCCTTTTACAGATTGGGAAACTGACGCACAGACAATAGCGTTCCCCAAGTGACGGTAGTTAATAAGTGGCAGAGCTGGGGTTGGAACCCAAGTAGTCGGACCCCATGGTCCTCACACTGAAACATTCTGAGCGTCAGTCTGCTCCTCTCGAAGTGACAACCCACAAATGTGCATTGTTGGGGTATGACATCAAGTGGCCTCATTCCCCGAGTGTTCTCGAGAGTGAAGCAAAGCCCCTTGAATGTTTCCAGAAGCACCCCTTTCTCCGGAAGTGACTCAGAGCCGGTCTGAGCGCAAGCAGGCTTTGCACTTGGCGTTAGCATCTTTATCCTTGAGCATGTGCCGGAGAAGCCATCGTGGGCATTTCCCTATGTCCCGCGACTCGCAAAATCTTCCCATCTCCCATCCTTTCACTGGCCCGACTTCTGGCCTCTAACCGACAGACACACACACAGCGCTGCCTCGGAGAACGCCGGCCCGGAAGCCTGGAGTGTCGCTGTGAGTACCTGCAGAGGGGAGACAGCTCCCAGAAGCCAGACCTCCACGCCTCCCTCTTCCTCATCTTCCTTGCAAAGCCCCTCTCCGCAGCAGCGAAGGAGCAGCGTTGGGCCGGCATGTGAATCTTTTGCAGGCAGAGACGTGTTCCCTCCGTGGAATTCGATGCTTCCAATAATAACAAACAAAAAAAACAGGTCGCTTTTTTTTTTTTTCTTTTGCGCTTATTGCCTACTATGCCCTGGGCACTGTTTAAGGTCATCGCAGACATTTTAATTGGCCGATTGCAATCTCTCTATGGATTCAGCCCTGTTCCAAAGCCTGCCCCATTTCACATCTGAGGAGTCTGGCATCTCCCTCCCTTCGGGGACCCTATAAATAAACAACACACGATGCCTGGCACAGGAAACGCTCTGGCTATCGAGGAAAATCATTCACCAAGACACGCACGGGTTAGGAGCACTTGGCGGCGGCATATATTGTCACCAGCTCAAGCATGACAATGCTCAGCCACCCCAGGCCAGGAAATGTGAGCACAGGGATGAATGGGTGGTTTTCCCACGCCTCCCTCCCTCCCTCGCTGGCTCCCAAAGGCTGAGGCGGCCCCTGGAGGGAAATCGCCCTCCTGTGATTCCCGGGAAGAGGTCACGGCAGGCTGTGCCTACAACGCACCAGGAGGAAGGAGAGCAAGCTCGGAGGGTCTCGCCAATGGTTACTGCGTGTGTATTGCAGGTGCATGTGTGTGTGCGGTGCTCTGTGCTATGCTCAGTGCCGAGGTCCATGCTTGGCACACGGCAGGGGCCAGTACATGCTTAGTGAACGAATGAGTAAACGCATGGGTGGATGAGGTCCGTGACTTGCTCATGCGCAGTTGGCTAGCAGAGTTAGAATGTGAACCCAGGGTTTCCTCTTGGGGTTCAGGAGAGCAGCTACCTCCCGGGACACACAGACACCCATGGTGCCGAGAAGCCAGGAGACCCTTCCACAGCACAGGGGAGAGGAGAAGCCCCTCCGCCTCTGGGCAGCCCACAGGCTCGTGACCAGGTCACTAGGCGAGCTAGCCGGGGCCCAGGCCTGGCTGTGTGCAGTGGCGAGGCTAGTCCCGCCCCCGGGATGGTCTCCCTCTCTCCATACGGTAAAGCAGAATTCCTAACGCCTGCCTGCTCCCACAAAGAGCCAGGAACGCGGCAAGGCGTGCAACAGGGCTTTGTTCACTGCAGGAGTGAGTTAGACACCAACTGGGCCAAGCCTCCCTGGGCCTCGGTCTCCCCATCCGCACGAGGAGTGCACACTGGGCCCCGGCAGCGCTCACATGCCGGGGCTTCCGTGGATCGGCGGGGCTTTGCGCTGCAGGACTGAAGGCGGCTCCATCCCAGAGACATCGATCTGTGTGAATCCCCGCAGCCCCAGGAACGGGCCAGTGCTCCGCGGCACACCTGGACCCAGCGTTCTCCATCAGGGCCTGTTTCTATGGGGCCAGGACCGCAGTGTGTGATGGGCGACAAGATCGGAGAGCTGCTCCCTGCGCCCAGGAGCTCTTGCAGAAGAAACAGATTTCCAGAGCGGAGGGCTGCTGGAGTCTGCACAGGCCTCGCCTGCCAGGATGCCTGCGAAACGGTCTAACAGATCCACCGGAGGAAGGACCTGCACCGAGAGCTGAATTCCAGGGTCTAAAGAAGCTGGACCCCCTCCTCCCAGCCCAGAACCCAGCCTGCCTCTCTCCTCACCCAGCGCTGGCTGCGCCTTAGACCAGTGGGAGGTGTGTGTGGGGGGGGGGGGGAGGCTGACTCGGAGAGGTTCTCACCCCTGGAGCTGCCTCCCAGCACACAGCCCTGCAGAGTCAACAGCTCAAGGTCGTGAGACCTGCGAGATGGGCCCTCAGGGCCGCCCCTGGCTGTCATTACCCCTATCTCTCCTCCCCTCCCCCCCGTCTTCCCACTGCCCCACGACGGGTCACGGGACCACTGAACCTAACCGAATGCCCAGCGAGGAAATGCCACCCAGTGTCAAAACATCGAAACAAGTGACCACGGTTAAAACCCTTCCCTTGGCCCCTGGCTGGGATCTGGGGCAAAGGCGGTGGAGGCAGCTTTGGTGCCACCACCGGTCACCCTGGAGGTTCCAGCCCCCCCACCACACTCTCCCTCCGGGGCCCTTGGCCCAGGCTGTCCATCACGGCTTCCTCTCGCTGCTCCCTGCTCTGCACACCGTCCCGACACTGGCCCCTCTGATGGCACAGGCCCGCTCCCAGGGCACCTCCCGCCTGGCATCGGGGGGCCCTGTGGGAAGGAACCAACGTGCCGCGGGGCCTGAGTGGAGAGGTGCCAGCTCAGCCTCTGTCCACCTGGGTGGCACCCTCCCCATCGGGGCCTGAGTCCCCGAGTCAGGTGCAAACCTCAGCCGCCCCTGATACCTGTGTCCTCGGGGCCGGCAGGACATCCAGGCTCGGCCCCGCGGGGCCTCGCAGCTCTCGCCTGTGGCCCGGGGTCCCAGCCCCTCATTAGGCGGTGGCAGCTCTCACTGAGCCCTTTAATGTGGTGCGATGGCATTTCTCAGGCTGCTTTTCAGAAGGAAAAAGTTAATAACGTGAAAGCTTTATGACCCCTCGCTTCCCCCCTCCGAGACATGCCCTTTGGTGGGGGGACGCGGGGCCGGGGAGGCCGCGGCCGGGATTTCCTCCTCGGGGAGCGGCTGTAATTGCACGCGGGAGGGGCCGGGCCGCGACGGGGCGGCACACGGAGGCCTCCGCCCCGCAGGCCGCGGGAGGCGAGGTGTTGGCCACCGAGCCCGGGCTGCAAAGCAGAAACAGATGGGGAATCCATTACCTGCGCTACAAAGGAGGCGGCCGGCTAATAAACGTATTTACTGGGTTAAATAAATACGCCGAGGGCTGTTAAAAGCCTGGCCTGTGACTTCAAGTCCCCGACATTTTTCACTTGTCAGAAGGGGCTTTTGGAAGCTCTCAGGCAGCCTGCCTTCCTGTCCATGTTTATGCCTCCGCGGTGCCCTCGGCAGCGCCCGGCGTGGGGAGAGAAAGGGCCTTTGTCTAGCTGCGTGGAGCCCCGTCGGGTGGGCGGGCGGAGCCGCACGGCCTCCGATGGGAGTCGCGGCCCAGAGAGCCATGCGAGGCGGAGGCGGAGGAGAGCATCGGTACACGGGACGAGGCCCAGGACCAGGCCCGGTCCAGATTAAAAAGCAGCTCTCACCCTAGCCGGTGTGGCTCAGTGGATAGAGCGTTGGCCTGTGAGCTAAAGGGTCCCTGGTTCGATTCCAGTCAAGGGCATATGCCCGGGTTGTGGGCTCGATCCCCAGTAGGGCCCCTGCAGGAGGCAGCTGATCCATGATTCTCTCTTGTTGATATTTCTATCTCCTGTCCCTCTCCCTTCAACCCTGAAATCAATAAAAATGTATTTTTATAAATAAAATAAAATAAAAAGCAGCTCTCACCAGACCTTGTAGAGCCTTCACTGCCCTGTCCTTTTTTCAAAAATGCTGTGATGAAATTCACATAACATGAAATGCACTGTGTCAGCCAGAGTGTGCCGTTCAGGGGCGTGTCACACACTCATCATGCACCACCATCACTCTTGTCTGGTTCTAAACCTTTTCATGACCCCAAAAGGAAACCTCGAACCCATGAAGTCATCACTCCCCCCTTTTCTCTCGAACCCCAGCCCCTGACGATCACTAATCTGCTTCTGTCTGTATGGATTTGCTATTCTGGGACATTTTGTACCAGTGGAATCATACGATATGCAACCTTCCGTGTCTTCGTCTTCCGCCTGCGTACTATTGTCAGGGTTCTTCCGTGTGGTGCGTGTATCGGTCCTTCATTCTGCTTTATGGCTGATTAATGTTCCATTCCATGGCTTCCCTTCCCCCCCTCCCCCCCCATGTGTATCCATTCGTTTCTACCTCTTAGCCGGTGAGCTGCGGTGACCTTGCACGAGATCGTGTTTGAACACCTGCTCTCAGCTCCTTTCGGTGTAGACCCGGGAGCCGCCACGCTCCGTCTGGCTGATTGAGGAACTGCCAGGCTGTTTGCGCTGCCCGCCCTGCCTGGTGGGAAGACATTTTTCATTCAACATCTCCAGTTCTGATAAGATGCTGACGGACATCTTCAGAGAGGAGAGAAGGCCATTATTTGATGAAGCTGTTCCATGCCCCAGGCGCTGAATTCCCACCGCCTCCTCTCCCCCAAAGTGGGGGTGATGTCCTCATCTCATAGACCAGGAAGCTGTGGGGAATTATGGTCACCCCGAGTGTGCGCTTCAGAGGTGTCAGACCTGGTCCTGCACACCGCGGGGTCATCGGTGCTCCCTCCGTCACCCCAATGACTTGAGAACGTAGAAGAAAGGGCAGGAGTTTCGGGGGCCCCCAGAAGGTCTCCATGACTTGTTACTAGTAAACTCCATCCTAAATAATCCCACAGCAGGAGCCGAGGACCTGGTCAGCATCTGTCTGCTTTGCACCCCAGGAAGCCCATAGCAGAGGAGACCCCAAAAGTCCCCGCTATCACACACTATGAGGATATTATACCTTCATTACAACTTAATCCACTTGCAGTCCAAATTGTGGATGATCCAAAAGTCACAGCTAAACAGCCCGTTGAAGGGGTTTTGACAAACGGAATAAACGGAAAGGGCCACCAAATTCGGTCACCGACCTCCTACTCTTAGGGCCACGTGGGTGGGATAGGAGACCTTCCCCAGCCCCCAGGCCATGGGGACTGGACGCAACTTGCTGGCTGAGAGCCACATCATTCTAGTGCTCTCCTTGGAGTAAACGGGTCAGTTTTCTAGGTAACTGCTTTCCTTTGGGAACAGAGTAAGGGCGGGGGAGGGAGGGTCGTAGAAAAGGAGTTTTGAGATAATGAGCAGAAGTTTGCCATCAACTTGATACATGTCAGATTCTCCAAAGAGGAGCTGTGTGCAGCGAACGCCCTCTTTCAAGTCCTGTTTATGGTTGGTTAAATAAGCAATGGAGTGATCTGTCACCTCCGCTCTCCAGCCGGTGATCGGAGAGAGCAACAAGCCAATCTGATGTGAAATGATGTGGACAGTAAGTAAATAAATTCCACCTTGATAAGCTGGCCTGGGCCGCAGCTCTCCCACGGACCCCAAACATTTTGATTACGGACTGATGAGGGCTTCCCGGTGGGGTGGGGGAGGGGCAGGTACGCCTCTTCCCTGGAGGTCCCTGCAAATAGAAACTCACCTCCTCGGTTGGCGGTGGTTTGAGGATAAAAGCGGGGAAAGGGGTGAACCAGGCGGCCTTTCTCGTTCTTTTTCACCGAGGCGTCTCGGAGACAATAGTAGATGCCCATCCAAGGCAACCTGGTCAGCCTTGGAGGGTGGGGAGAGTGTAGGACTTGCACCAGGTTTCAGTTCAATCAATGCATCGGTGGGTAGATAGATGCTCGGAGGGAGGGAGGGAGGGAGGGAGGGAGGGAAGGAGGGAAGGAGGGAGGGAGGGAGGGAGGGAGGGAGGGAGGGAAGGAGGGAGGGAGGGAGGGAGGGAGGGAGGAAGGGAGGGAGGGAGGGAGGGAGGGAGTTTGAAGGTTGCTTGCAAGCGATCTTCATTTACCTAATTACATGCCATGTCTCCTGTCTGCAAGGCAGGCTCCTGAGCAGGACAGACAGACGCAAAGCCAGCACTTGATTGAGTAAAGAGCATCTCTTCCTGCTTGGCTCGCTTGTGTTCTTGCTGGAAACTTTTTTCTTTCCCAATGAGAGGTGGAAATGTTTTATTTATGGGCAGCCTTTCCTAGGTTTATACCTGTTTCCTAATCACTAACCATTCCAAAACATTGCCCCAAACCAAGAAGCCATTTCCTTTAAAATGCTCCAAACGAACAGCTTGCATTTTTATTTATTTATTTATTTATTTATTTATTTATTTATTTATTTATTTGTGTTCAGAGCTTTTCCAAGATCTGACTGCTGCGTGGAGAGCCTGGACTCCAGTCCAGGCAGCCTGATTATCTGCTGAACTGCAAGTGAGCCTGTTCTTTCACTGCCCCGGGACTCACTTTCCCCATCTGTGCAATGGGGCTGGTAATCACCGCTAACTGGCAGGGGTGTCTTGAAGCTTTGGGGAGTTAATCTATGTAAAGACTTCCAACAGGAAGAGTTTGCTGTCATCCTTGCGCTCACAGCAGATTTCAAAAGGTGATCACGCCGATACAGCCACTCCCCCGTGGCAGGTGGAAAGGGAGAGAGCTTTCCCAAGGCGGGTGGTGAGGGGGCCCGGACGTCCTCTCCATCCAGTCAAGGGCTTTTTCAGGCACGAAGTTCATGCTCACTGACTGCCCGTTCCTACTCAATATGTAATGGGCCAGCTGTCGTTTAAGGCCATTTATCACTGAAAATTCTGAGAGAGTTTTGCCTGAGAATGAGGTCCACAAAGTAGGTCCCATCCAACCAAGCTTCAGGTCGACCGGCGATCCCCCACTCCCTGCTCTTCCTTTCCTGTTTGGCTGTTGATTACAATCAATGGGGCTTTGCTTTTTCTTTCTCTCTCCTTTTATTTATTTATTTATTTATTTATTTATTTATTTATTTATTTAACTAATAAGAAATGTACTTACTCTTATTTTCAGAAAAGTTTATGTTTCTTTACATTATAATAGTAATGCATTTCATCATATTGAGAACGTGGGGAATGAGTGAAAAACAAAAGAACAAAACCACTTTTCAGCTCTGTATTAAAATTCTACCGCTCAGAGATCATGGTGTGCTGTATTCCTTTTGTGTCTTTGTTCCTATGCCTGTGACAAGCATAGGTATGATTTTTTTTTTCTTTCGTTTACGTAATTTGGATCCTGGTGGTGGTGTTGGTGGGTGGGTGGCTTGCATAACATGCTGCAAGCATTCTGTTTGTTTACCTTTTAATTGCTTTGGGGTTAATTCTTCAAAGATAGATAAAACAGCAGTGTGCGAGGGTCTGAGTCCTGCGCTGGCACAGATTACCTGTGGGACCTGAGACAAGTTCCTTTACTTGGCTGTGCCTCCGTTCTTCTGGGTAAGACAGGGACAATAATAGTACATACCTCGAGGGGCTGACGTGCTCGCAGGCTTGAAGGAATTAATGTTTGTACTCAAAAAATGTTCGCTAGGCCCTCGCTGGTTTGGCTCCGTGGGTAGAGCGTCAGTCAGCCTGCAGACTGTAGGGTCCCAAGTTCGATTCTGGTCAAGGGCACATGCCCTGGTTGCAGTCTCCAGCCCCAGTAGGGGGCGTGCAGGAGGCAGCCGATCAAAGATTCTCTCTTATCATTGATGTTCCTATCTCTCCCTCTCCCTTCCTTTCTGAAATTCATAAAAATATATTTATAAAAAAATATATATAAATATATGTATATATATATTAAATTGTTAACTAGAAGAAATGATTTCCAATCATCTTAGACACTGATGCTTTCATTCTGTTAGTCTGAACTAGAGCTACATTTCATATAAGGATTTTGGGTTGCAAACAACAGACACAGGCCAATTTAAAGAAAAAAAATATATATATAAAACTTTAAAGGACGCTGAGTAGGAACCTAGTCTTCCAGCAGGAAAGACACTTAGACGATGACCACAACCATTTCTTGAGTACCTACTGTGTTCCGCACACAGAGGCCACTTCAGGCTCTGAACCACAATCGTTTCATTTGTCCTCATAAATTCCTATGAAGTTCATATGAGGCTCTTCTCCTTCTCCATATTAGGAAACTGAGTCTCAGAAGGATTAAATGATTTGCCCAAATCCACACAACTAAAGAAGCAGTGAAATCGAGATTCAAGCCCAGGTGTGACCTATTCAACAATGTAGCTCATTCGTTCACTCAGCCATTTCATATTAGAGTGCTCCCTCTAGGCCAGACCAGGGTTCTTTGGCGAGCACACAGGCACAGCCCCTGTCAGCATGGAGCATACACTCCAGTGGGGGGAGAAAGATGTTTGTTCTGTCAGCACACAAATCAGCGTGACATGGCAGCTGTAATACAGGCACTGGGGAGGAGGTCCATGGTGCTCTGAGACCTGTACTAGAAATTGGACCTTCACAGGGAGGTCATGGAAGATACCCTTGACAAAGCAATGCTTGAGCTGAGGTGGGAAGAGTGAGCGGAGTTAATGGCCAAGGCCTGGGGGGTGGGGAGGAGTGAGTCACAAAAAGGAAACTGCCAAGTCTCTATGGTGAGAATAATGGGGCGAGAGAGACTGACAGCTGCCGGAGGGTGCATCTGAAATAGGAAAAGGAGGAGATGGGGGGCAAGCGGAGACTAGAGAGAGGAAGAGGCAGCCATGTAAGAGTTTCAAGTCAATTAAGGAGCTTTGACTTTCTCCTACGGTCAATGGAAGTCATTAAAGAATTGAAAACAGGGAGATGACCTGGTCAAATTTTATTTCAAAGAAATCACTCTGGTTTTCAAAGGGGAGAACACATGGAGGTGGGGTGGGAGCGAAGGTGGGTCCGGGTCCACCTGTCGGAGCCCATAGCAATAGTGTGGGGGTGGCAGTAGCTGGGGCCAAGGATATGGGGAGAAGTGAACAGACCGGGGAGGACGTTAGGAGCGGAGGTCACAGAGCTTGGTGCCTGGTTGGCTGTGGGAGGACAAGGCGAGCGAAGGTGATGCCAGGACTTCCGGCTTGTTTAACCCGGACAGTGATGGTGCTGCCCACGGGCCTGGTGGATCCTGGGGAGGGTCAGAATCGAGGAGGGTCATCTTCAGTTTAGTTTTTGAACGTATTAAGTTATAGGTGCCTTCAAGCTACCCCTCAAAAAGATGGAGAGGTCTTGAGTTTGTCATTTGTCATTCTTTTGGGCTGTCCCCATCTGAACCTCCTCCTCATGTTTGGAAAACCCTTCCTCTTATGAGGCAAAGCCCGCCTCCCACTAAAGAAGCTAAAAAGACCAGCTTTGGGGGTGACCTATAACAGTTTAGATCTAGGGCCCTATCTCCCAGGACGTCTCCTCGGGCTTGACCTTGAATTAGCACCTCTGCCACACCAGGACAAGACCTTCCCCATTTTATAGCCAATTAAACCAAGGCACAGGGTCCGAAAGCGGGGTTGTATGTTGTTTGCTGAGGAGAATGAACTCGGGGGAGGAGTCAGGGACTGGCTGTGCCACAGGCTGGCCATGTGGCCGTGGAGTCGCTCTCCCACACCCGCCTTGGCCACCCTCACACGAGGTCGTGGGCCTCTGGGATGTCCAAGGCCTTTCCCGCCCCTAGCAGTCCCTGATGTGTCCTTGCCCTTCACAGCTCAAGGACAACCAGCCAGAGCAATTGCCTGCTTCATTCAGACAGAGGAGTTCTCTTCCCGGGACGAGAAAGCCGATTTGATTTCCTGGCTCTGAATAACCGAGATTGTTCATCCCCGGAGCTGTAGCTATGCCGCCCCAATGAGCAAAGAGCTGGGGGGAAAAGAGCAAGCTCATCAGCAGATTTAAAACAAAGTTCCTTTTTTTCCTCATTAAACAATAGGATTTTTAAAAAAAAAATCTATATTTTTCCTCCGTATGAACTTGGTTTCATTTTGCTTACCTACACCAATGCAATAAAACGGTCCCGGGGGGAGGCACCGTTACTGATAATTGAGACAAAACAGAAGCAATCTGGGCCCGGAGAGGTTTTGCCTGCATAATAGGTCAGCCCTGTCCGATGGAGCATTCTGCAGTGACGGAAAGATTCTGTCCTGAGCTGTAATTTACTAGCTATTGGCCGCATGCGGCGGCTGAGCACTCGACATGTGGGCAGAGCAACTGAAGAACAGGGCTTAACATTTTAATGTGCACACATGTACATTTCGGTCACCACATGTGGCCAGTGGCTACTGTACTGGTCAGGGCAGAAGACACTGGCAGCCAATGGGGAGCTATCGGTGAGTCTGCGTTCCCCGAGGCTCACCCTTCGGGGCTCGCTGTGGGCCACCGAGACGGGCGCAGACTCCGCTCGTTCCCAGAGCTGTGTGTGGGTTTATTAATTGTCTACATGATTGCTTTTGTGAAGGGCCTACCTCGCCGAACCCAGAATTAGGAGCTCTGAATGTGAAGGCATTTATTAGGCTTAAATTTATGTGGTGTGAAATCTGTTAGATCATTTGCTCATCGGTAGGTTGTCGAGAAAAAAGGCCCATCTACAAAGGGTTTTCAGGGTGAAGGTCACCGGTGTAATCAGAAACATACCACGCCTGGCCTCCAGCGAAAGATGGTGCGCTTTCAAGTAAATGTGGAGTTTGCGAAGTGGCCTTTTGAAGACCTTACCATTGGTAACATTTCCTCTCTTATTAAAAAAAAGAAAAGGGGGAAAAAAAAAAGTGCAATTATTTTTCACTGTTGTAAAACTTCACCGCAAGGTAGAAGCCCCCGTGGTTCCTGTTGGAAACCACGAAGCGGGCCCCAGCCGGTGTGGCTCAGTGGGTAGAGCGCCCGCCTGCAGACGGAAGGGTCCCATGTTCAATTCCTCGTCAGGGCACAGGCCTGGGTTGCGAGCTTGATCCTCAGTAGGGGGTGTGCAGAAGGTAGGCAATTGATGATTATCAGTGATGTTTCTATCTCTCCCCCTCTCTCCCTTCCTCTCTCTGAAATCAAATATATTTTAAAAAAGAAAGAAAGAAAACGTGGTGGGATGGCCATGCTGGAATGAAACCTTCCAAGTGAATAGGGATGCGATGAGAAGGTTTGATTAAAATGTGGTCACTGCCGAAACCGGTTTGGCTCAGTGGATAGAGCGTCGGCCTGTGGACTGAAAGGTCCCAGGTTCGATTCCGGTCGAGGGCATGTACCTTGGTTGCGGGCACATCCCCAGTAGGGGTTGTGCAAGAGGCAGCTGATTGATGTTTCTCTATCATCGATGTTTCTAACTCTCTATCCCTCTCTCTTCCTCTCTGTGAAAAATCAATAAAATATATTTTTAAATAAAAAAAAAAAAAAAAAAAAAAAATAAAATAAAATGTGGTCACCTTGCCGTGGCCGGTTTGGCTCAGTGGATAGAGCATTGGCCTGCAGACTCAGGGGTCCCAGGTTCGGTTCCGGTCAAGGGCATGTACCTTGGTTGCAGGCACATCCCCAGTAGGAGGTGTGCAGGAGGCAGCTGATTGATGTTTCTCTCTCATCGATGTTTCTCTCTCTCTCCCTCTCCCTCTCCCTTCCCCTCTGTAAAAAATCAATAAAATATATTTTTTAAAAATGTGGTCACCTTGAGCGAGAAGACTGGCCAGCCGACCCCAGCGGTCAAAGGCACAGCTGGCGCTCACTGCAGGTTACCTGGAGAAAGAATCCATCCAACTCCTTCCTTCAACAAACACCCGCCATGGCCACGGGCAGGCTGGGAGCAAGGTCCCGGGGAAACAGCTGAAGCAGGGGCAGCTCTGGCTCCGGCGCTCACAGCCCAAGGACGGGCCCGTGTACCCAGCATCGGTCGGTGAGCATTGCCTCCCAAATGCCCGACCCCAAGCATTCCCGGAGGGGCGTTTTGAAATGCAGCCTTCCAGTCCCTTCTCCCCAAAATTCTGATCCCAGGTCTGTGGTGGGGCCTGAGGATACGTATTTCCATTCCGTTCGGGGGACTGAGCGTAGTGGACACACCAGCTGTCCGCCCACAGCTCTTCCTCACGACCCCGTCACTCCCACAGGGACAAGGAGCCATCAGCGGCCTCTCCCGCCCTTTACCACATCCTGAGTCCAGCTGGGCCTACCCCCTACACAGCCCTCGCATGGTCCTTTGCCACCTGACACCTGGCCCAGGCAACCGCCCTGACCTCTCTCCCGGGCCCTACTCTGCCCTCTGCGTTGGCTCTCCGCAGCGCGCGCAGCACGAACTTTCTGAGATGTGGAGTTGAACCATAGCTGCCTTGGCCTCCGGGGACCCAGACCCGCCTCCTCTCCACTCCTTCCCAGGGCCCTGGTTCTGGGGTGACTGTTACCGTCTCACCTTCTGGGCTCACCCCCGTGTCTCCGTGAAGCCTGTCCAGCCCCCGCCAGACGGTAACATTCGTCCGCAGCCTCTGGCCGGAGGGAGAGGGACGTGGGATTGGGGTTGGGAGCAGCCGGAGGTCCCAGGCGGTCAGGGCGTGGGGCGCGTGGGGCATCGTGCGGGCACAGAGGGACAGGAGCGGCAATGAAGGGCATGAGGCCAGGCTGCGAGGGGTTCTTACGTAGGAATGGGGTGAAGCGAATAAGAGGAACTTCACGTTGAGGGGGGCATAGACAGCCCCGGGGCAGGGAGGGCTGTTGCTATTTTTGTTTGCTTTTAACTTCTTCTTTCGGAAAATGTCAGAAACCTTTCAGAGCAGAGAAAGCAGCGTGACAACTCCCCATAAATGCTTAGGAATTCATGGCTTCGGAAACAGGCCATTCATTTACGGGGGGCCAGGGAGCAGGGTGTGTGCCAACGATCGGGACCCATGCCCCGGCCCCTCCGCCCTCCCCCCGGGCCTCTGCCTGACGCAGGGAATTGCCGTCCAAGGAAAGAGGGAGCCACACCCCTCATGCTGGCGTGGGGACCACTGTCCGCCCTGCAGGCTCCCAGCCAGGATGGCAAGGCCGCCGGGCACACGCCCCCTCCGCCTGATCACGTGACTAAGTGCCAGAAGAGACAGGAGCTGGAGCCCCGAGCGGCAGCCAGGTGGGTTGAAGGATGGCTCGTGCTGGAGACAGCGAAGGGCGGGCTTACAGTCAGACCCTGCGGTGACCCATCACGGCACCGGGAGGCCACGGGCAGCCACACGGGGCTCACACGGGGACAGGGACGCCTCGGATTGCCGGGGGAAGAGCGCGGTGGCAGAGTGGGGGGCGCAGTCCTGGCGCCAGGAGCCCAGGAGGGGAGCTTTCAGGCCGGCGCCCAGGAGGGGCGATGCCACGTAAGCCAGCGCAGCGGCAGGGCAGGCGGGAGGGTGCTCACGGGAGAGGGGGAGAGGCACCTGGGCCTTCCTTGGCGACCGGGGGGCGTGGGAGCCGGCACCGCGCCTCCCCGCACCTCGGAGGCAGCCCCCCCTCCGGAGCATTAATGCTAACCACCTGGCACCTGCCATTTGGTGGCCTGACACTGGCCAGGCGTCCTCGGGCACCTTTCATGTGACATTCCTCCCTCCACGGCTTTCACGGGACCAGGGGTTACTGCCTGTGGCGCTGGGAGATGAGAAGCAGGCCCCGGGGGTGGGAAGGGGTCTGCTGGGGACCCCCACTTCCCCGGGGCAGGGGCCACTGCTCCGGTTCCCACAGAGCGCAGAGCTGCGGAGTCCGGGCGGGAGGTGTGAAGGCCAGGGAGGGGTCACCTGTGCCGTCACCTCGAGGCGGCGGCCAGGAGAGGGCTGCCACTCCGGACTGCACCCACGCTTTCCCGGGGGGCCCAGGGCAGGCACCCACACTTTCCAGGGGGACCCAGGGCGGCACCCACACTTTCCCGGGGGGCCCAGGGCGGCACCCACACTTTCCCGGGGGACCCAGGACAGGCACCCACGCTTTCCCGGGGGACCCAGGACAGGCACCCACACTTTCCGGGGGGACCCAGGACAGGCACCCACACTTTCCGGGGGTCCCAGGGCGGCACCCACACTTTCCGGGGGAACCCAGGACAGGCACCCGCGCTTGTCCCTTTCGCAGGCCATCCGCAGCGTGTGCTTGCATCACTGCCCACTCTGCTCCCGTAGGGGGCGCACTGCACAGAAGTTTATTAACTGTTTAGGCATCAACCTCTTAGAGTCAAGGTAACCCATGAAGCAGGAGAGAAGAGGGAATCGGGGGTCAGGAGAGCCAGGTTCAAGTCCGGGGCTGACGCGTCCAGCCACGTGGTCTCGGCTTTACCCCGGAACCTCTGTAATGCCTCCGGGGGCAGAGACCAGAAGCCCCTCCCGAGGGGGTGAGGTTTAGAGGAGATGATGGTGCAAACCTCTCTGGGAGGCCTGCGTGAGCAAGGGCCTGGCATCTTGGACGTGCCGACCGCCATCAGGGTGTGGGGCAGGGGATCCCAGCTCCACCCCCATCCTGTATTCCACGGGGAAGAGCTGTCGGGTGGCTTTGGACCTGCCTCACATGGCACAGCCAGGAAGGGGTTCACTGCTCCCCACCCTTTCACAGCAATTGCGTGCCAATGACCCTGGGGACCCCGACCCACGCCTGAGGCCTAAACTGGGAGCTGAGGCCCTGAGGGCGGTGCCTGAGTGCCCGGGGCGAGCGAGGCAGCCCACAGGCCAGCAGGGCGGGCCGCACGGGGTGTTGGGTGTCTGGGAATGTGCGCTCACCCGTCATTTGGAACTGGTTCTCTTTCAGGGTGATTTACGCACCCTCGGTTCTCACCGCGGGGCTGTTTGATCTCCAGCCCAGGGCTGAGAGTCTGCGATGGCCATCCGCCCCCACCGCGCCCGGCTCCCATGACCTGGGCTCCCATGACCTGGGCTCCCATGACCACAGCTGGTGTCGCCAGGCAGGGCCGTGGGCAGCCAGGGGGCAGAGCGGGAGGTGGGGGGGCTGCTGTGTGATTTCCAGGAGGCAGAGCAGCATGGGGGAAGGACCACACTTCGGGTGGAGACGCCACGTCCTGCCCCCAGGCCAGCTGCCCGGGGGTGAGGGGGCATTACTGTAACTTCCCCGAGCCTGGTTCCTTATTGGTAAAGCGGAGGTGGCATGGCCTGCTTTGAAGAGATTTGGGGGCAGAAAAAGGATAATAATGAGTTCAGAGTCCCTGGCCAGGGTGGCTCAGTTGGCTGAGCATCGTCCCATGCACCAAGCGGTCGGGAGTTCGGTTCCCAGTCAGCCCACCCGCTGTCTTTGGAGGAGGTGAGGACCCTGATTTATTCCACACCAGCCAGACCCTATGTAGAGCATTGCGTCCGTCCGTCCGTCCGTCCATCCGGGGCTTCACCTCCTACTATTTTGAACCTACTCAGAGCACAGGGACCGGAATGAGGAGGGCCTTGACGTCATGTTAAGGGGACAGAGTTGAAAGGGGGTGGCTCTTTGGTCGGGAGAAGGGAGCCCAGCAGGTGTATTTCTGAAGGACTCGGTGGATAGGGAGAGACCGCTCTGGGGCAGGGAAGAGCAGTGGGGGGCATGGCAGGAATCCGGATTTCAACACAGAGTTAGACTCGGTCTAGCGGGGAAACCGTGGCCTCGCTCAGAGGGAGCTTGTCGTCCCTGGAGGCCTGCACCTGAGCTGAGCAGCGCCCCCGGGACGCTGGAGGGTGAGTGCCTGGGCACGGGGGGCCTTCTCCTCTCCGCACCTGTGAGCTGAGAGTCCGTGGTCCCATGACTTCTTCCAGTGGGGCCGAGGGTACCAGGCAAGATGTGCTTGTCTGGATGCAGACAGACCCCGGCCGCCCGAGTCTCCCTGGCGACAATATGGACTGTGCGTTCATCAAGTCCAAGGCGCCGAGCCTCGGTCCCCGGCAGAGGTGATGTCACCGTGGAAACACGAGCATCCCGGCCCGCCTTTCCAGGTCACGGAGCTGTCCTGCAGCAGGAAGAGGCATTTCCTGGCCCTGATCCTCTCTCAGGGGTCCCCGGCCGGGTATCCTGTTTCTGGTCCTGCAGGGCATCCTGTGGGGGCCCCTGGGGCGCTGGAGCCTGGCAGGAGGTGGGTCGGGCCGAGCCCTCGGCGCCGGCCCTGGACACTGGGGAGCTCGGATCAGCTGGGGGATCGGGCCGGAGCCCAGGCCACCGAGGACACGCCGAGAAGTGCCGCCCAGGGCCCCAGAGAGGACCTCTGCCGTCCATCCCGTCACTGCCCGCAGTCCTCCTGGCTAATTCTCTAAAAACCCCTTTTCCAGAATGCTCACAGCCGCCCTGAGGCTACAGGCCGAGGTTTCTAGTGCACTCAGATATGGGCAGCCGTCTCCACTGCTCATTTTAGGGCATTTCCGTAACAGCCGTTCATCCTTTTTTGTTTTTTAAAACTTTCATGTTATGCTGCGAACCTTTTTCTTTAACTATTTTAACCATTTTTAAATTTACTTTAGAATAATTTTTATTGATTTCAGAGAGGAAGGGAGAGGGAGAGAGAGAGAGCAACATCAATGAGAGAGAATTATTGATCGGCCGCCTCCTGCACGCCCCCCACTGGGGATCGAGCCTGAAACCCAGGCGTGTGCCCCTGACCAGGAATTGAACCATGGCCTCCTGGTTCATAGGTCAAGGCTCAACCACTGAACCACACTGGCCGGGCTATTGTAACCATTTGTAAGTGTCCAAGTCAGTGCTACTCAAGTCCACTCACCATGGTGTGCCGCCGTCACCACCGTCCAGCTCGAGGTTGTCACCATCCCACTCATGGATCACAGCGTTTCTGTTATTCTAGTGCTAACATAGAATTTTTAAATCTATGTCCACATTGTGAACAGTGCAGGCGTGTCCTCCATTCTAGTGACATAACAGCAGGCGCCACAGATCCAGGGAAGAGGACAAAATGCAAGTGCCAGTTCATCTCTTTCTCCGGAAATTAAAAAAAAAGGTATTGTGCCGATGTGATGGTGTGAAAATCAGAGGTTGCCAATTTTGAAGTCGGAATCAAAGTGTGTATTTCCTTATGTGTGATGTGGCCCCTTCCCCCAGCAGCCGTGGGGGGTCTGGGGGGCCCAGCCTCATTCCTCCACGTCCTCCTGCCTGGGGCCCGAGGGGTCAAAAGGCCAGAGAGTGGGGAGACTTTTCTCCTCGGGCCCTGGACATGAATGCGCAGCGCCCAGCGCCCGCAGACCTTCCCAGCTCACATTCCCCGGGGCCGGCGAGGCAGAAAATGCCCGGGAACAAAGCTCCGGCCCTAAAAAGACCTCCCTCTCAGTGCAGGGTCAATTCCACATGGGGCTTCCGGAAGAGCCACCCTAACTTAAGAGAAAGAGAAAGAGGAGGGGAGCCCAGGAGCCAGGGAAAGGACACCCATGAGTGTGCGCCGCCCGCCCGCCCCCCCCCCGCCACCCCCCAACACACACCCAGCCTCCGTGGGAAGCGGCTCAGAGTTCCCCACGCGTCTCCTAGGCGGCGGGGCGGGTGCCGGACACCCCTGGCCCCAGGAGTCAAAGGAATAGATGCATTTCTCCAGCTTCTGTGAGTCCTTGGGCAAATCTAGGGGCCTCGTCTAGTCCTCCGGATAAATGGGCGCACGGCTGGCACCCACCCTGCCTTCCTCCGTCTGGGTTGTCTG
Source organism: Eptesicus fuscus (assembly GCF_027574615.1). Classification (NCBI taxonomy): domain Eukaryota; kingdom Metazoa; phylum Chordata; class Mammalia; order Chiroptera; family Vespertilionidae; genus Eptesicus; species Eptesicus fuscus. The sequence continues at coordinate 4,685,496 of NC_072488.1, read as the reverse complement.
GCCAGGATGCTGTCCCATTTGGGGGACACTGTGCCTCCTCCCCTGTCCCCGGAGCAGGCGGCCTCGTCACTGCAGCCTGAGCACGCGGTCGGGGTCTGGCATATACCCACCCAGGACCACCTTCTCCCCCAGCCTTTCGGGACACACCAACACACACTTGGGCCCAGCCGGCGTGGCTCAGTGGTTGAGTGTCGTCCTAGGAACCAGGAGGTCGTGGTTCGATTCTTGGTCAGGGCACATGCCCGGGTTGCAGCCTCAATCCCCAGTGGGGAGCGGGGGCGGGGGGCGTGCAGGAGGCAGCCGATCAATGATTCTCTCTCATCATTGATGTTTCTCTCTCTCCCTCTCCCTTCCTCTCTGAGATCAATAAAACGATATTTAAAAAACAAAACAAACCCCATGCACTTGGTTGGGTTCATTAAAGGCAACATCCTTCACATGTCACCCCTTACGAAGTGCTAGAAAGCAAAGACTCCCCATGGAGCCTGGCCTGGCTCGGCTGGGGTGCCATCCCGAACCCTGGCTCCTAGCCTGTCCGTCTGGGGACACGGTCCACATTGTGGGGTGTCTGGGACCAGCCGCTCCCTCAGAGCTGGGCCAGCCCCAAGGTGAGTGTAACCAGGGGCGGCCCAGCGCACACTCCCCACCCAGGGGCCAGGTCAAGGTGACAGGGCTTCTCACTCCGGCCAGCACCCCCTCACCCCAGGCTCCAGGGTCACACTTGGAGCTGGAGCTGGAGCTGCACACGGTTCATTTCTGGGCCAGATCCCCGAAGCCGAAGGGTTTATTTTTAAGGACAAGCCGTTTGCTGTTTTCAGCGTTTCTCCTCAGAAATAGTGCAATTCAGCCCGATCTGCATTGGAAGCGTCATTTATCATCTCGCACAGATGGCTGGCGGAGGGCGGGGGGACGGTTTGCTTTTCGTTGCGGTTCAGCAAACATCTCCCGGGCCCCTGCGTGTGCCGGGCACAGAGCGCCGGGGGCGCACCGGCGAGGAAGGCCAACGCCTGGCCCCCGAGACCCTCGCCGTCCAGGTGGGAGGCAGCCCCCCACCTCGGCGTTGGCATCGGACAGGTCTAGTTGGGAATGCTGGCTCCGCCACGCGCTATTGGGGCCGCGCTGGGAAAACGATCTCCGTCTTCCTAGCTGAGGTTTGTCAGCTTCGCTGGTCTCTTCAAAAAGCCAGCTTTGGGTTCCGTTCATTTTCTCTACTTCACTGGTGCCCGCTCTGGTCTTCATTATTTCCTTTCTTCCGCTTTCTTTGGGTTCAGCGGACTCTCCACCCCGTCCCCCGCCCCCCCGCCCCCCCAATGCCTTACAGTGAAAGGTTAAGTTATTGATTTGAGATCTCTCTTCCTTTTTACTAGTCACTCACTGCTATAACCCTCCCCCCGACCCCCACACTGCTTCACCTCGTCCTTAAGGTTCCCTACGTCCTTAAGGTGCTCCATTTCCATGCAACTCACCGTCTTTCCCAGCCTCCCCTTGGACGTCTTATGTGACTCATCAGTTGTTGGCAGTGTGTTGTTTGATTTCCCCTTATTTGTGAATTTCCCGGTTTTTTTGTTATTGATCTTTAATTTCACTCCATTGAGATAGAATACACTGCATATGATTTTAATCTCTTCCGATGGATCGAGGCTTGTCCTAGGGCCGGGCGTACAGCGCATCTTGGAGAGTGTCCCTTGCACACCTGGGAAGGGGGTGTGTTCTGCTGCTGGGTCCGTCCCAGAGGGTCCGTCACGTGCTGTGCGGGTCTGTCTCCTTGCTCATCTTGTCCAGTTGTTCTACCCACTGTCACCAGTGGGACATCGAGCTTTCCAACTATCACCGCTGAATCGCTACTCCACCTCGTTCAACCTGTTTCCTTAGAGCAGGCGACCTCAGACTGCGGCCCGCGGGCCACATGCGGGTGTTTTTGCCATTTTGTTTTTTTACTTCGAAATAAGATATGTGCAGTGTGCATAGGAATTTGTTTCTAGTTTTTTTTAAACTATAGTCCGGCCCTCCAACGGTCTGAGGGACAGTGAACTGGCCCCCTGTTTAAAAAGTTTAAGGACCCCTGCCTTAGAGGAAGATGGTTATTCCTGCCCTGCACAGGCGTAGAGATCAAGGAGGCAACGCCTGGCGGTGTAGCCTGGCGCCCCCGGATGCCGCTGCTGGGTCTCAGGACGACAGGACAGAGTATGGGACAGCGGGGGTGAGGGCCTCCTCCGCAGGTAACTGGGCGGCTCTTGGTTAAGCCGACACAGCTCCCGTCTGAGAAACATAAGCCCTTCTTAACGCAAAGGCGGAGGCTCTGAGCCCACCTACGTCTATGGCCTTATATTGAGGATATGCAGCTCTCCGGTGCAAAAAATAAAAACTAACTAACTCACGAATCCTACCTTCTCATCCTTATTTTGCTAGCTGATGTCTAAAACTCCTTCGTAGCTCTGACTGGTTTGGCTCAGGGGGCAGAGCGTCGGCCTGCGGACTGAAGGGTCCCAGGTTCGATTCTGGTCAAGGGCATGTACCTTGGTTGCGGGCACCCCCCCCCCCAGTGGGGGGTGTGCAGGAGGCAGCTGACTGATGTTTCTCTCTCATCGATATTTCTAACTGTCTATCCCTCTCCCTTTCTCTCTGTAAAAAATCAGTAAAAATATATTTTAAAAAAATAAAACTCCTTCGTAGATGCTTCTTGTGATCATTCATCCATCCATCCTTCCATCCATCCATCCGCCCATCTATCTACTCTTCCTTCTTTCCTTCCTCCATTGCTTCCTTCCAACTCAACCAACTTTTGCCAAACCACCTTCTCCGGGCCAGACCCCGCCAGGTGCTGAGGATATCTAAATCAGGCCTGTGGTAAAGGACCCGCCTTATGCAGGAAGACACGGACGTGTAAGCAGGTAACTACCACGCAAGGCTATAAACGCCAGGAGAGAGAAAGGAGCGAAGGGCTTGGAGGGCGCAGAGGGGGAGAGTGACCTGCCTGGAGGAGAAAGAGAAGACAAGACCCTGAAGGCTTTCCCAGCAAATGCTAACAAAGCTGCAAAGCAGGGCTCAACAGGGGCTGGGGTTCCATACCCTCCCTGCCCCCACCAAGCCTCTCAGGTAGGAGGGGCCCCCGGAGGGGGGGGGGGAGGAAGAAAACAAGAGGATGTTACACACAGTGAGTCATCCAGCCTCAAATAACCAGGAACGGCCCCGCAGAGAGTGCTTGGCTTGGAGCGAGGCCAAGCCCATTGCTGCAGAAATAGCCACGCTGAATCCAGAGATTTCTGTGCCAGTCTCGGTCCCCATCGCACTGCCAGCCCAGCCCTAGGAAACTGGAGCTTGAAGCCCCATATGTTCAAAATCCTGCGCATATTTGGGTCAAGATTGTCTTGATGAAACTGTATTCTCCCGTTGACGGCGGGCTGGTCTTCCTTCCGTCCTGTCCTGGTGAGACCACAGCAGGCAGTCCTGCTCCCCCGAGGGGCCGCTCTGCTGTGGGGCTCAGTCTCCACAGAATTCTTGTTGCCGTCAGGGAAGGAGGTGCTTTCCAGTAGCACGGGAAGTGAGCGATCAGTAGTGTCTGCTGTACCCCCACCAGGGACCCTGCAGGGAGAGAGTACAGCCCAGACCCTCCCCTGGGAGGACTGATCCACCGAAAACATCGCGGAAAACAGTCATGACACAGTTTGGAAAACTCAAGCTCTGGGACCCGACAGTCAACCTAATGGATTGGACCTAACCTCACTGGGCCTTGGGATTCCTTATCTGAGAGAGAGAGAGAGAGAGAGAGAGAGAGAGAGAGAGAGAGAGAGAGAGAGAGAGAGAGAGAATTGGCTCTTACATGACACTGGATATAAAGTACCTGGGTCATGGTTGGTATTTTATTTTTTTTAAATATATTTTATTGATTTTTTACAGAGAGGAAGGGAGAGAAATAGAAAGTCAGAAACATCGATCAGCTGCCTCCTGCACACCTCCTACTGGGGATGTGCCACAACCAAGGTACATGCCCTTGACCGGAATCGAACCTGGGACCCTTCAGTCCGCAGGCCGATGCTCTATCCACTGAGCCAAACTGGTCAGGGCATGGTTGGTATTTGAAAGTGCGGTGTCCTCTTGCCCCGTGAAGGAGGTAGAACTCCGGTCCCTAAGGAGGCGTGGAGTCCTGACCGGCGAGGGGCAGGTGGGGAAGGCCTTCCGGCAGAAAGCACTCACAGGCCGCGTCGGGAAAGCGCCTGCATTCAAATTCTGCTCCACTGCTTTCTCGCCAGGTAATTCTAAGCAATTCACGAGCCACCTGGTGCCTCAGTTTCCTCATCTGTGACATGGAGACAGGAATAGAACCTGTCTTCGGGGTTGTTCTGAGGATTGGGGTCAGATGAGTAAACACTTAGAAAACCTGGAACAGAGTGAAGGGCCCATCAGTGTTGGCTGTTGCTGTTGTGGATGGAGGGAGGGAGCTCACGTTCAGTGTGAAGGGAGCAGCAAAGGCAGTAAGAGTGGGAAGGCTGGACCCCGTGTTAGAGGGCCGCCAGTGCCCCCATGAGCCCGGACCTGAGGCACCAAAGGCCCAGGGCGGTTCTTGAATGGGGCTGACATGGGTTATTATACACGGAGAATGGCGGGAGCGAATGGGTTTCTGCTGCAGCCATCAAGTGCACCAGAAGCGGCCATTCCTGAGCCGTCCGCCAGCCTCCGCCTGCTTCCACCCCAGGGGCATCCTCTGGAGGAGAGGAGGCGGCTCAGCCCAGACCATGCACCTGGTCACGTGTCCGGTGGGTTATGGCTCCGTTTCCAGGCGCACGGTCAGCAGGGCGACTGGCGGGAGGGGTTCGAACATCATTTCACGAGCAGCCACGAGCGACTTTGGGAAGTGGCCGGGCTCACGGCGGGCGGGCTGTGTGAGCCCACCCGTGCTGCCTCCCGTCCACCCACCCCCTCTGCCCCCCGCAGGGAGCAAAGGCAGTGGGGATCCTCCCGCAGACTCCACTGTGCTCGCCAAGGCCCTCACAGGTCCCGGGGGCCACGGGGAGGTGGTGGGAAGGTGAGTGGGTGATACCCGCCTCCCTTCATGCCCACCTGGGCCTCCAGAGACAGGCAGAGTCCAGGGCATGCCGGAGAAGAAAGCATCCGCATTCTGGAGATGCTAACGCGAGTGGCAATGAGCATGCACGCAACTTAGACACGCGTGGAAGTTCCTCGTACAGAGAATTCCCCAGTGCTGGGCCCACGAGAGCACGGGTGCCACGGCCCTCCAAGAGCCTTGTGGCAGCAGAAGCCACAGGAGCACAAGCTGTGTGGGGCCAATTTTGGGGGGAAAAAACCCTACTGCACATTTCTTGGCCTGCAGGGTCCAGAGAAAGAGACCCTAGACTCTGACAGACGGAATGGGAAAAATTCCTTTGAGTCTGTGATTTGCTTAGCAGAAAGAAAGGAAGTCGGGTGATCCTTAAGTGACCCCAAGTGGTAAAAATACTCCAGCATGAAGGGTGTCGCTGTGGGTGTTCACAGCGTGACGTTAGCGCCACCTGGTGCCCTTGCTGGGAGATGATAAACCACGGACCCACAGGTAGGCTCTGCTGCATGTCATTTCATAGGGGACCACTCTCTTGGCGCGGGGTTGCGAGCGATCAGTGGGAAAACGAATTACCATGTATGGACAGAAGATATGATAGCATCGGTCATTGTAACCAATAGAACTAGCACCAATATTTTAAGGGAACAATTATTTCATGCTATGGGTATAATCCAGTATCTCCAAATTGCTAGCCGTTAAAGGCCAAACAAAATACCCCAAACTTCCAGCCTCTGTGACTGCAGGTTAGCCAGTTCGCTCCCCACATGTCTAAGAATTCTCAGACGTGCCCCTAAACCAGCGGTCGCCAACCTTTCGGACCTCATGGACCACCAGTGGTCTGTAGACCCCCGGTTGCCGACCGCTGGCTTAGACGACGGCTCCAGAGAGTTTCCTTGTCCCCTCCTGCCACTAGGGAACAATTCCCCACGGGACAGGGTCCCAACCAATCCCCACACCTTCTCACATCCCCGTGTTCACACACACACAGCGCCCTCCCTTCAACGCGCAAGTTGCACACACCCAGCTGCTAACACTACGTAGCAAACATTTGAGGATTTCGAGGGGATCCGTGTGGGAAAGGAAAGCTCCCTGTCAGACAGTGTTGCTCCCACTCTGAGCTCACCCCATCCTTGCTGGCCCTCTCTCCGCCTCCACCCTCCATCCTGGCAAGTGCTAACCGGATCAGGATTTCCGCCCAGGCTAGATTCTCTTCCAAGACCCTGACCCCACATTGGAAAGCCCTTGACCTGCCATCGGAAATTTTTCCCATTCCGTCTGTCAGAGTCTAGGGTCTCTTTCTCTGGATCCAGCAGGGACATGGCCATCTCTGGCTGCTTCTCCAAAGTCCTACCTTGGCAGCAGCAAATATTGGTCCTTCGATGGGGATTTAATTGAAGCTAACAGCCAACGAGAGTCCTTTCTGGCGAACAGGGTGAGTTACCAAGCTGGAGAATAAGATTTAAGGTGAAACAGTGGATGGAGCCAATCATTTCCTATGAAGGGAATGGAAATGTTTTCAATAAATACCAAGTGACAATGTCTACAAAAGGCCAACTGGGTTTTGAAAACTGAAAGCATCCTTAAAAGATTGGTCTGAATCCCCAAAGTGACAATTGGGAGGAAACTACATCCATGTATTTATTTTTAAAATAATCTTCCTCGTTCCTCAAAAATGATATATGGTCCTCTTTGTTCACCCGTTTTTCTCTGCGATGACCTCTACTGCACAGTATGAGAGCGAGGGCTCCAGCTTGAACCCACGCTGTATTTAGCTTCAGGACACGAATTCACTTGGGCATTTGCAGGGGACCCACAATGCTTTGCAACAGGAACAAGAAGCATCTCGAGTCAGGCTCAGTTTAAAGCAGCAGCTCTCAGCCTGGCAATCGATTAGCATCTCGGGGCAGCCAGGCCCAGCCCGATGCTGAAGTCTGAATCCCTGGAGGCGAGGGACAGGGGCGGGTATTTTCTTTTAAAGCTTCCTAGGTGAGCCCTAACTGGTTTGGCTCAGTGGTTAGAGCATCAGCCTGCAGACTGAAGGGTCCCAAGTTTCGATTCTGGTCAAGGGCATGTACCTCGGGTGCAGGCTCAATCCCCAGCCCTGGTTGGGGCACGTGCAGGAGGCAACCAATCGATGTGTCTCTCTCACATCGATGTTTCCCTCTGTCTCTCCCCCTCCCTTCCACTCTCTAGAAATCAATGGAAAAATACCCTCAGGTGAGGATTACAAAAGCAAAAGCTCCCAGGGTGATCCCACAGTGAGAGCACTAAGGGAAGGAGCTGAGGTGCTCCCTGTTGGCAGAGAGGCAGTGGGCCATTCCGGGAAGGCAGGTGATTCTAGCAGCATCTGTCTCAGCATCTGTCTCATTCTTTTGCACCGTCTTGCCTGGGTCTCAGGGGAAAAGACTGCAGCGAGAGTTCAAGTTCTAAGAGCCATTTATCTGTAACAGTGGGTCTTGGTTTCAAGATCCATCTGCACCTCCATCGTCTGAGGAATCTGTCAAAAGGCAGGTTCCTGGGTCCTGCCTTAGAACTAACAATCTGTGTGTGATTGGACAAGCCAGAAGTCACTAACTATTGCCAGGATGGGATCCAAGCCCATCTGACTCCAGGTCCTTTCCACTTCCCCTCAACTTCTGACGAGTAAGACTGAAACCTCTGTCAGAAAACCACAGTTCTGGATGGCTTTAAACGAGAGGTAATTATTTAAAGCAGCAGGACAGGAAAACAGCCAAAATTCCCCTTGCCCTCCTCCCTCCAAAGGAATCCTCGATCAATTACTTCGGAGCAAAATACCCTCCCTTTCCTTCCTGTTCCACTACATTCTTTCCCTCCTGGCAAATATTCCTCTTCCCCCAAATAAGGTCACTTGGAAAAAAGTCCCTGCTAGTACACTGGAAATTGTCAGAACCTATAGGGAAATGATAAATTACTATACACGGGGACCTACCCCAGACCTCACTTTATGGTTATCTACACACTTTTCATATCTCATTCGAACTGCACTAAAATGTGTTTTTTAAGTCAGAAGAATAAGGTAAACATTACTGACAAGGCTGGGTCTGTGTGCCGGGTGATGGTGGTGGGCAGGGGTGCGGACCAGGAGAGGAGCCGTGAGTGAAAACGCTGCATTACGACGTCAGACCGTCTCCACTTGGCAGCACCATTCACACACCGTGTGGGGAGACGCACGAAAACGAGCTTTCAATGCACACGAGTGGGATTTCCGTTTGGAAAATGAATTGTACAGAGCTGTTCCGACTCTGTTAGCGTGAATGCCAACTAGCGCCACAACGCAACCTGGTAATGACCCTGAAAAATGTCCGTTAGGTGCATTCGCTTTAAACTCAATCCAGGAATTAAAATCATAGAAACAACCCGAAACACAGATCAAAGATTCCCAGAGAAACGCGATGCGTATGTAGCAGGGAGAGGTGTCAACGTGGACGCACCATAAAAGGGGGTGTGAGTGCCCATCGGCTAGACTTTGGCCGAATGCTGAACAGAATCCCGAAGGATGCGGATCATCTTCACCGTTTTCATAACAAAGAAGCTGCAGAGGGGCTCTAACGAAGACAGGCAGGGGCGAAGGGCCTGGCCTCGGCATCCTGCCAGGAAGGGGAGCGCCAGGGCTGGATCTGCGCCTGGCCAGGCATTCCGAGGTGCACACCGTCTCCAGTGCCCCCCGCACCCCCCTCCAAGATCGCAAGCAGTGAGTGTGGAGGGTCCATCAACCACAGCATGTCCAACGGATATGCAGCCGCTGGCGCCTTTGGAGGGTCTACACTACAGCAAGAAACTTCCAGAAAAAACAGATGAACCACACTGCCAGCAGGCCCGGTGTGGAAAGGGGTGGGGACTGCGCTCCTCTGAGGTTTATCACAGGAACATGCTGGGAAGAGGTGCAGGAAGGTTCTGGCACTCATAGTTGCCACCACCAGCTAGTCCTATGGAGTCCGTTCCGGGGACAGACACCCCGGCCATGAACACAGCTCCACGCGACGCCCCGTTTTCCGTGTGCGCCCAGGGGGCCTGTCCTCCTGAGGCTGAAAGTACCTTCCGCGTTAGGAACACCAGGACTACAGACACCCGAGCCAGAGAAGCTCACTTAAGTTTATTAAAATTTGAAGAAACAAAGAATTCCCAAACACAAAACGATTTCAGTCTCTAGGAAAGTCTAACTGCAGCCACTGAAGCCCGCAGGTGGCTGCGCAGAGAATGAGTGAGCGGAGGACGGGGTGGCGAGGGGGCAGGTGCCCAGACTCAGGCCGTCGGTGAAGGTGGGGCAAGCCTGGGCATCTCTGGGTGCGGGGGACGGACATGAGAACCACACAAACGAGATCTGAGTAGTCACATAAGCTCTCACACTATGGAGTGGACAGAGCTGACGCCGAGCCAGGCCCGAACCCCCGAGGGGTAATTTTAACACTTCTTGGGCCTTCCAGGGCCCTAGTGCACGGTATTAGCTAGAGTGACCTAAGCATAGAGGCTCAGGTAAGACCAAGTGGCTGTGCTGGGCAGCCCAGAGGGCGGGCAGCCCTTGTACAAGGTCACCCAGGTTCCTCTGCCCTGTGGCCCTGCCACTCGCTAAGTACGACACAGTTCTGTGGGAACCTGGCCCGCGAGCCCCACACGCAAGCTCCAGCTGAGCGAGAAGGGACGTGCAGGTGGGAGGGCGTGACCGGTCGTACACATCATTTCGGCTCACACCCCACTGACCGGAACCTGGGAAGCCAGTCTCCAGCGAGGCAATCTACACTGGACCGACTAAAACCCAGGAGGTTCTACTGGTAAAAGGAATGGGGCAATCAGCATCACTTCTTAACCAGGACTGAGCCATTATTCACATCCTCAGCATGGATCCAGAGGCTGGAGGAATCAGCATCTGGACACGGGGACTAAGATAAAGGCAAGGATGATGAGAAGAGAGGTCAGTCAGAAATCCAGGAAACCCCCTGCTGGCCTCTTACACGGAGCTTCCTCTGCTAAGAACTCTGTTCCCTGGATAATCCCCATTGACGGTATTTTGAAGGGAAAAACACGAATAAACGCACCATCTCCCAGCTCTGTCCAGCATTCCTCCCTGGCCGACCCCTGGGCCCGGGGAATCCTCGTCCACAGGGAGACCAGAGAGGAAAAGCTGCCACCCAGACCCAGGGTCTGGTCCCAGTTCGACCAGCCGGGCCCTGTGGATGTGAACCCCGCCCGACTCGCTCCTGCACCTCAAAACAGGGCCGTGAGCAGACCGGATGGACCTCTTCCAGCTCCAGTGCGGAACGGTCTGAGTGTCCGTCTTCCCTGTGCCGCCACGCCGATGAAATTCCCACTTCGAAAGCAGTGGCTGGTGTACGTGATCGCGGCCAGCTGTTGTCCCAGCTGTGAGACCGGCCGTGGCGTGCAAGGACCCCGCCAAGGACAGTGGTCCAGATGTGGGTGAAAGAAGAATGAAATTCTCCTCCTCCTGCCACACGCACCAGGACTCAGCACTGGGAAGTGAGTTCAATGGTAATGCGCTTCCCACTGTTTAAATAGTTTCACTCAAGACTGTGTTTGAAGAAATAGTTCAGGGCTCAAAGGTTTAACACCATCGTACAAGACATTGTAACTTGTGCTCTTAAGCAATCTCTAAGGTAAAAAAAAGTTCCCCAAGAAAGTCCTTTATAAACTAAGAGTCAAATGGCACAAAAGAGCAATTCAATTATATGTATTTCAATTTTTCCTTCTGGCGCTAGGCAAGAGGGTCTGAGGAAATGTATTCCAAAGGCCTGTGTTCAAGGGTAAGGCCCAGAGGGATAGTGGAATCGTTTTATCTTTGTGAGCATAACCTCGAAAGAAAGGGTCTTAAAACGAAGGCGAACCTTCAGGGATACAGCTTCACTGTTGCCACCACCCACTCAGCTGTCAGTCCTCACAGAACCTTCCAGCTCCTAAAACACCGGCTCCAGACTAGCCGAGCTGTCCTGCCTCGGGACCCCCGGTCCTCTCTCACCTCCCACCTCTCCAGCTACGGACACACGTAGGCACCGTCTCCACCGAGGGCCGCTGCCTGGGGGAAGCGCCTCCCCGATACTCAGTGGCTCCACACGGGTCCTCTGCCAAGTGCACATTCCCACGAACTGCACCTCATAAACCACAGCATTCTTGAGGAAGAAAAACCATCAAGTCACGTTAAAATAAGACACAGACCTTCGTGAAAATAGAGTCATCACATTTATTACTTTCATTAGGTTGCCATTACATGAAGAATTCCTATGACTAATGTTCCATGTTTCTTGACATGCAAGAGTTAGCATTAATAGCTTAAGTTACTATAAATACTGCCGCCTGGAAGCAGTACAGCAGTTTTAGAGTTTTAAGACGACAGCCGTATTACTCAGTCTCCTTCGGCGAGAATCAGAAGGTTCTGAACAGCTGGTTCGGAAGGTAGCCAAGGTGCAGAAAAGACGTCTGCGCCTCCTTTTCAAGGGCAGCCAACTCGTGAACTGTAGGTGCCAGAACATCCACGTGGCCTTTATAGTTCCCACCTGCATCACACACGGAGCACAGAGCGAAGTAAATGACCTGCCTGAAACAACTTGTCGGCAAGACTTTGGCTCAACTGCATCAGTTTCAACGTCGCTTCTAGCAATAAAAATGTACTACGGGCAGGTTATCTCCAAAACTCAGCGTTCTAAAATGTTAAATCATTACAAATCCAGGATTCGGCCTCACTAACAGCTGTCCCAATACCCCCATCCGGCCTTCCCGTCCTCGTCCTTGATTGGGGAAAACACAAGGTTAGTCTGGATCTTAACAAAATTTCAGGAATGAGCAAAGGGCATTCCAGGCAAAGGGGAGGATAGGCTGGTTACCACTGAACTAAGTCAAAGGTTTCTGATTCTTCACTCAAAATCACGACACTCGTTCCTTAAAAAGTCTATAAATGTTCAACTACTCATATGACATTAACACATCGCGAGAGGCAGCTACACTGCTTCATTCACATACATCATACAATAAAAATGCCGTGGACAGGTACAGGCAGGTGCTATGAGAATAATAAAGAGGGAGTAACATGCTAAAAATATACACTTAACATCCTATATGATAAAAAGCTAATATGCAAATCAACCAATGGCAGAATGACCGGTCACTATGACGTGCACTGACCACCAGGGGGCAGACGCTCAACTCAGGAGCTGCCCCGGGGGTCAGTGCACTCCCACAGGGGGAGTGCCGCTCAGCCAGAAGCCCTGAGCCAGGCTCATGGCTGGCGAGCGCCTCTCCTGCCTCCACAGCAGCACTAAGGATGTCCAGCAGCGCTAAGCTATCAGTCGGACATCTCCCAAGAGCTCCAGGATTGCGAGATGGTGCAGGCCGGGTTGAGGGACACCTGCCCCAAGTGCATGAATTTCATGCACCGGGCCTCTAGTTATGAAATAAAAGTACTTGCTTCTTAAACTGATGCTCAGAGAGGAAACATTCTAATTTAAAACAGAATTAAAAGTAATTCAAAGCTTACCACCAGCTGCCCGTTTTTGTCCATAGGTAACTTTGCCATCAAATTCATCCACAGGTACCTTTATATCTGGCTCAACCTGAGAAATGGTACAGTTCAGGTGTTCTTCAACCTCAGAGAGCAACTAAGAAAGGGAGAGAAAATTTCATTTTGACAAGAGTTGCATTTTAGTAGCATTAAATAAAAGCAGGAAGCTGTACAATACTTAGTATAAATGGAAGATAGATTTCTGAAGAGATGGACTCACAGTTACAATTTATAAACTACAGCTAACATCATAATCAATTACTCAATACTTTCCCTCCTAAGTGACAACAGATAAGTGCTGATAGGACTTTTGCAAACAAATGCAGTCTACTTTCCAACTGTGATAAGCTTTTGGCACCTTACCTGCATCTCATTGTACCATATGGTGCAGCCACCATCCTCCTTGAGCCTGGTGTTGTAACACCCCTTCCCACGGCTGCTACACACATGGTACCAGACCTAAAGAGGGAGGAGGAATGAACATGCGTGGAGACGGAAACACGCTCGAATGCTCTATTGTCACCTTGTTTTTAATATTGTCTGTCCTCGAGGCAGACTGCAGGTGCGGCCACTACCGCCACTGCTCAGTAGCTCTTTCTTAACCAGGTCTCCCGAAAGAACTCTTCTTGAAAATAATCCAACAGTTTTTCCAAAATGGATGTCAGTTATAGAAAGCAATTCTCACATAGAAACAAGGATGAAAAAGTACATATTGGAGAATGCTATATCAAGATGAGCATAAAAAGTAAGTTCAAATCTCTTTCCTAAGAAAATAAAGCAAAAAGCAAAATGAACTGATTTGGGCAATGAATATAAGGGGATTCTTTAGTCTTGCAACTTTTCTATAAATCTGAAATTATATCAAAATAGTAAGTTACACTCTCCCCCTTCCCCCCATAAAGTCTTCTATGGCACCATGCCAGAGTTTAAATACATTTTGGTGAAAACAATTATTTTAAAGCTATTAGGACAAATAACATTTTGCATTTTTCCCTTCCAAACTTTATCCTATTTATCCATTTAGTGAACACTGACCAAAAAAAAGGCTACAATGAGGTCACTCATATTCCCTGTGCCACCAAATTCAATGGGAGTGGGAAACCCCACTGCTTTTCGTTCCAACATCTAAGAAAAATGTGGCAACATAAACAGTGAATGCGATACAGCACTGAGGGGATTACCTTCTCTTTTTCTGTTGCCACCAGGGAAATGGCCAGGCCCATCCTGAAAGAGGTGAACAGTCTCATTAGACCCCGCCCCCCAGCACAGACGCTCCGAGAGGAGGGAAGGGCTGCAGTACCTCTCAGCTCTGCCGACCCGGCCGATCCGGTGGACATAGTTCTGCTTCTCATCAGGCAGGGTGACATTTATGACTGTAAATGAAATTGGTCATTACCAACTGCCATGAGTTTCTAAATATTTTGAAAATATTCATTTACTACTTTAAATTCCATAAAATTCCATCTGTAGGTATAAAAAGTCTTTTTACCGTAAGGAACACCGTGGATATCAATTCCTCTGGCAGCTACATCTGTGCAAATCAAGAATCTTACGTCTCCTTTCTACAGAGAACAAAGAGGACAGAAAGGCATTTATCAACACATACACAAAAAAATAAACACAACACTGTCTTTCCACTGAGAACTCTAGTAACCACTGAGTTACTTTCAGATTAGAGACCCGGATCATCTTAATCCTCTGGGCCACCTCTTGAATTTTTAAGTTACGGTTCACTAACTACAACATTTAAGGTGAATAAATCAATGACTAGATTCATTTGGCTTTGCTTTTCTCTTACATCAAAGATATTAAACCTTTGCTAAAATTTGGCTTTATCTTCAGAAATCCTGATAGGTAATTCAAGAGAAAAATAGAATAGAACAAACTATAAAAACAGAAGCATTATTTTTACCCTTGCATTGAAATTCAGAATACTAGATATTTCCTCAATGCGTGTGAGGAAAAAATGCTAAAGAGAAGGGGCAGAGAGTGCCCCCTGGTGCTCACTAAGGAAATACACATCAGCCTGGGATGGGGTCTGGCCCAGGCACAGCACAGTTAGAGCTCTGGGGGAGGGGGAAGGGCACACTGGGTTTTGGTCCAGTACAGTGGTCGGCAAACTCATTAGTCAACAGAGCCAAATATCAACAGGACAACGATTGAAATTTCTTTTCAGAGCCAAGTTTTTTAAACTTAAACTTCTTCTAACGCCACTTCTTCAAAATAGACTCGCCCAGGCCGTGGTATTTTGTGGAAGAGCCACACTCAAGGGGCCAAAGAGCCGCATGTGGCTCGCGAGCCGCAGGTTGCCGACCACGGGTCCAGTAAAATGCCCAGATACAGAGGGGCGGCCCCCCTGAGTAAACCAGGCCAATCCATGTATCTTGTCATCCACATCAATCCAGAGCATGGATGGGAACACATCCGAAATTCCCCACACTCTCACCTTTTCCACGGTGCTCCTGAGAGAATGCATTATGTACGGAAATGAACACACTGTGATAAACAGTAAGGGTTCTTGTGGGTGCAGGCTACTGACCTTGGGTCTAAAGGGCTCAAGCCCCACCCACCTCATAACCTATTCATGTGCTGTAGCTGGGATGGTCTGGCCCAAACAATTAAAACTCTATATTTAATTCTACAAAACCCTATTTTGACACCTGTCTGGAAATAATCTAAATATTAAGTTTTCTTGGGCATCACTATAAGCTTTTTCAGAGGCTCACAGACATTGTTTACCTATCTAATGATGCTTCTAAAAATATCTACCTGAACGAATTTAACTAAAACTTTCTCAAATTAAAAATTCTTGTTACAGTTGTGTTGTGCTGATAGAGAATGTGTAATTTACCATCTGACCTTAACGATGACTAAGCACAGCCATGAATGGAATACACCAGCGAGGACAGAAATATTTTGAAATTTCTAGGACAAGAAGTGCTTTATGAATATTAACTGGAACTGATTAAAACCAGATACAACTCTCCTCTTTCGTATTAAGGAAATGTAAACTATTTCAATGCCAATACCTTAAATCTTTCCAAGTTCTGCTTTCTCTCATGAGGCTTTCTGTCGCCATGCAGACAAACACAGGAGAACTGGTGTCCCTTCTTATCAGGCCCTAGTGGAAGGCAGAGTAAAAGTTAACCGTGGCAAACACTAGCCTCAGAGTCAGGCTATAATGGTACCAATAATTCTATGGAAATCTACGTCACAAACCAGGGTTAACACAATCAGGCCAAGTGCCACTA
Source organism: Eptesicus fuscus (assembly GCF_027574615.1). NCBI lineage: Eukaryota > Metazoa > Chordata > Mammalia > Chiroptera > Vespertilionidae > Eptesicus > Eptesicus fuscus. The sequence continues at coordinate 4,669,664 of NC_072488.1, read as the reverse complement.
AAATGAACTCCCTGGCATTAAATTTGATTTTGCTTTAAAGGACATTTTAAGCCACCTTCCCAATCTGCAGAAGTAAATAAAGCAGCATGCCAATGAAATATATTAATAAGAGGAAAATACATGTGGACACCAGGAACTTCACCTGTACCATACGAAGCGAAAAACAAAAAGTAGGTAAAAGAGGTTCTTTTTTTTTTTTTTTTAAGAGGTTATTCTTGGAAGAATCAAAACAGGCACTAAGAAGTCCACGCCCTTACTAAAGGCCACGCCCACAAGCCTGCCCTCCTGAAGGTGTCAGACCTCACGGACCACCGGTTGGCGACCGACCGTTGATCTACACAACTCAGTTATCTGAGCCAGTGGCTGGGCCAACCTCTGCCTTGAACAGACTTTAGTCCCCTGGTATATGTTAAATAGTGCTCCCGCATATATCCAGATGTTCCACAGCCATCTCTTACTCTGTAATTTCTAACTGTTCTGCTTTTTCTCATTTCCCCCTTCTTCCTTTCTTATTTAGCCTTATGTAGATTAAGGTTTTTTCCTCACATACCGATTTGAAAGACATACATTCCATTACTTAGGAGATAGATACACTTGAAATTTTAACATTACTCAATAACTTCACCCTCCTTCCAAATGACACAGGTCCTGAACACTGTGACCCACGCTCACTGTAATGGAACGACCCCTGTGGAAACGGGCTCATCTTACAGAAAAGCACTGGGTCAGCACACACACAGCGCACCATCCCTGCTTTCCATTCTGTGCGCATTCTAGACTGCATCAACCGGAGATTAATATCCGACTAAATGAGGGAATAAGCACAATTTACTTCAAGTAAGGAAGCCTTACCTCCTCCTTGTTGCATAAAATACTGCTCCAAGTTGTCACAGTCGATTTTGGTTCTACAGAAGATAATTGCTTGGTCCATCTTGTGTTCCCTGATGGCCCGCACGGCATACTCCCCCTTCAGGATTTTAATAGCTTCAGACCACATCTCTTAAATATCACCAGCGGGAAACAAAAACACAGACTCTCAATCTGAACTGCCATGGACACAAATAATTAGTCACAGACTTGCTGCTTAACTCACTTAAACTCTGCTTCAAGTGGTGCCAGTTTGTGGGGTCCCAAAACACCTCTAACCATCCCTCCTATGAGGGACACACACACACACACACACACACACACACACACACAGGAAAACACAACCACACAATCTTACCTTTTACGGAGAAATCTATTGTGCCTCACATTAACTTCCCTAAATGTGCCATAAATGTTTAACCCCATTTAAAAACAAGTAACATACTTTCTAAGTTAACCTAAACACCTAAAAGTTCCTACTTCCCTCTATGAAGTAAAGACCGTACATCAAACCTAGCTAGTAATTTCTTAGGCACCAACCTCCAAATCTTTCTTTTTCAATGGAAACTGGGCTATAGTCTGGCAACCACCTCATCACATTTTACTGTGTAACCCGAAGTGTGTCTAAGGTCTCCGTGGTCATCGCTAATCGTAGTATAAAACGAAGCAGAAGTTTCACGAGGAAAGGCAATGCAGCAGCAGACACTGACCTCATAGGCTGCATGCCCGCACAGGAGGCACGTTACTGTGAACGAGCAGAGCCTTTGCTCCTCCCTCTCCTTCAGAGGCCAGCTGAGCACACACCAGCCAGCGGAGCCGCAGATAAAATGGCTCACAGGAACCCTCTTCAACCAAGACTGCAGATATCCCCGAGCCGAGTGCAGCCCACCCAGGCCACCACCCACTTGCGACACCTGATACCGGCCAAGCAGCCTAACGGACTGAAGATGCGTCCCAGGCTCTCTAAGCGCTGTCCTTGCATCACACTGATCTCCATCCATTTTTAAAACATGTACATGAGACACACTGTCTGAGCTCTGCATACAAATATCTTAACTGAATTGGAATTTAATGTAAGGCTTTTAAAAAACCGATAAACAATGTAATGATAGGCAGTTTCAGCTTGGGAAGATGAGGAAGTTCTGAGATGGGCGGTGGTGGTTACACAGGACTGTACTTAATGCCACTGAACTATCCACTTAAAAATGGTTAAAGCCAACTTGACCTGAGGTGGGTATGACAGGACAGAGGCATATGCAGATTAAAGGAAGGTGCTGGTGAGAAAATGAATAAAGAACTGACCTTGTCCCAAAAGGTCTGGGAGGTAACCCCTGAGCCCCTGAAATGTCCCGCCTGTCTTTGTGTACCTGGGGGCTTGGCCTATGCTACAGATGCTAGTCTACGCTAACAATGCGATTCATGGTGGGGCCTTGGTCACGCAGCATCAGCTCAACCTCTGGAGGGAATGGAGACCAGCCCTCTCTATCTCTTTAAATACCACCCTCCTCTCTGATCTTGCTGCTCACAACAACAGCACCTATCTGACTTCTTATGATTATGTTATGTCACCTGGCCTGTGTGTGTAGGGAAGATGGGGCCATCCTAACATCCCCAATGCAATCTGGGAGCTCAGTTCTGAAACGGCATCTCCCACTCGTCATCTGTCTAGAGGAGAGGCACTGCTGAACTGAGTCTGGTACCCCTTTCACCAGCATGGTTCTACCCTGGTCAATGGTGCGCCCTCTGGGCCCTCCCAGGGAATGTGATTGCGGATAGGTTTCCAGGTTTACATCACACAGCCACTCTAGCACGCTAACTTCTGTGAACTTCTTAATCCCTAGTTTCACTGCTTTCCATGGAAAATATCCCAAAAGGTTAAAATGGTAAATGTTATGTTACGGATACTGATTCAAGAAGAACCAATAAACCATTTCTAGGTCACATCTGTATCTCTCCCAAAGCTGTAGCTCAAGACCTTTGTTATCTAGTTTACTGAAATGAAGAACCCCTGGAATTCAGCGTCAATATAATATAATCTGTCACCAGAGAAATGTTTCCTATGATCAGTGAGCATTCTATAATATAAAATACCTCTGATTCAGATGCCAGGAGGCTAATATCTTAAATTCAGTCACTAATATTCCTCTAAGTTGACTAGTATCCGTTTTTCTACCATTTCTTTCTTATTTTGGTTGCTTTTATTTTCAGATTTCCTTTCTACTTTTATAGATCCCATAAAACAGGGCATAAACACAATAAAATATACCAATTTGTTTTCACAATCTTTCAGCTCCTTTCACTTACGTTTTACTTACCTGGACTGTTAGCACCAGGTCTTGTGTTATCTTTTGCATGTACTTCATCCGTCTACCAAACAGCAAGGACACAAAAGGGGTGGGGAGTGGTTTAAGCAACAATTCAGAACAGGTGTTATTTTTTACAAGAAGAGAACTGTATTTATCTTTAGGCTGCACTTTAGACATTTATCTTTATAATCTGTAGGCAAGTGTTCTTCAGATTCAGAAAAACCCTTTATTAACTGCAGGTCTAAGGCTAACCAATATTAAATGTAATAACAAAAATACAAAGGTCACCCTAACCCAGTGGTTGGCAAACTGCGGCTCGAAAGCCACATGCGGCTCACAAGCCGCGGTTTGCCGCTCTGTTGACTAATGAGTTTGCCAACCACTGCCCTAACCGGTTTGGCTGTGGATAGAGCATCAAGGGCCCCAGGTTCGATTCCAGTCAAGGGCATGTACCTTGGTTGCGGCACATCCCCAGTAGGGAGTGTGCAGGAGGCAGCTGATCGATGTTTCTCTCTCACTGATGTTTCTAACTCTCTATCCCTCTCCCTTCCTCTCTGTAAAAATCAATAAAATATATTTTTAAAAAAATACAAAGGTCGTTTTTAGAACTTTGTGTATTCATAATAAACATACCCTTATATAATGGCAAATCCAGTAACAGTGGGGGAAAATGACACGATGGACACATGAAATTAATTTGAAAAAAAAATAAGGCACATCAAGAAAACACTAAACTACTACTAAAAAGGAAATCACTGCATCTGACATCAGGTCTATATATACAGGTAATCCTGTTTATTTATAAAAATTTTACCAAAAGCAACTTTATAGACAGAAAAGTAAAAGATGAGTCCGTCACTTATCCCATGCCCTAGAGGCCTAACGTTTTCCTAAACTCCTGCTCAACTTCTCTTTACTGAGGAAAACTACCTGGTTGTGTTAAGCATCACCGAGAGCCGAGGTAAAGCTAGTTTCCGACTGCTTTCCTCCGTGCCAATGTTCACACTAGAGAGACTTACTCTAATGTGGTTTTTCCCAAGCCTTTCCCAGAGCCTGTCCGCTTTGGGATTCACTGGGACCACCACGTGGTGCACGGTGTCTGGGACGGAATCTTCGCCTTTTAAATCAACCCACGTGGGAAAATGCATTATCTTCTCAGACAGTTTCTTTACATCAAAAGAATGCAAAGTAGCAGAGCAAACGATCACCTATGAATAGAAAGATCAAAGTTTAGGTAAACTTTCATTTTATAACAATAACTCCACCAACGACATGGATGTGGGCCACGACGTACACTACGCCTGGAACCTGAAGACAAGTTCAGTGCCCGACTCTGTAGCCATTAGTGGTGTGGCTTCGGGCAAGTTCCTCTCTCTGAGCTCAGACCCTCTAGTCAGTAGAGTCTGCTGCCACAGAAATCATGACTCTATTCCTCGGGGCACAACAAAAACTAAGTAAGATGAAAAGGTTTTGAAGATCTAAATTTAAAGTTTAGACTTACCTAAAAACTTACCAACTTCTCTAACCTGGACCTTTCCCTTTGTATTATATAATCAAGTACTAAAGAAAACGGCTCATAGAGCAGTTCATCAGAAAACACTAAAAGACGTGAACGTCAGATAAAAACTAAGCCCTGATACGTAATGAGTATGCACATGTCTTTAAGATGTTAGACCTTTACCTGCAGCCTTTTCCCATCGGAGGTGATCTGAGGGATCTGACTGTGCATCCTATTGATAAAATCCGAGTAGCCTTGAGAGAGAAGCCCGTCCTGTGTGAGAAGCAAAGAAAAGCGTTGGTTTTAAATCAGGATCTACACCTTTCTTTTCTGAAACAAACGTAAAATGTAAGATGTAGAAACTAATTCATACAGATATACATCCACGTATTTTTTAAGTGATTATTTTCTCTTGGATAGTTAAAGACAAGTTGTAAGTTCACTTTAAACCTCATGTGACTAAAACACAATGCAAACACCACACACTTTAGTATTCATGAAAGAATAGGAGAGTTAACAGCTATTACATGTCCTAAGCATATGATTTAATATGGAAAACAACAACAACAAAAACCCCTGAAAACTACTGCATCCCTCCTGAAATTAATCTGCAAGTATGTTGCAAGAGCTCCAACACATTAATGTCTTTTCATACAGTTTCATTTGCAACTATGACAGAGGAATAATTTGTAATGTGTAAAAAATTACGTACACACAAAAATAACTATTTGGAAAGATAAACAAACCTACACATCTAGTAACAAGAGCAGTAAAACAAACAATGAGGTATCCATACAACAGACCATTAGACAGCCTTTAAAAATCTTTTATGAATAACAACATGAAAACTTAACAATACTACATTTAAAAAAAAGCTTTCCTAGATGCCTCAAAGCTTGATTTCAACTACATAAAATAACATTTACATAAATACAGAAGTGGAAGAAAATATACCAAACTGGTAACAATGATTATCTCTAGGTATTTGAATCATGACTGAATTATATTTTTAATTTATTTTACATATTTCATCTTCAAAAATAAAAGCGAACACTTTAAAAAGCATAACATATTTCAACATACGGCTTCGTCCAGGACCAGGAACCTAACTTGGGACAAGTTCAGCTTCCCGGTGGACACCAGGTCATCCAGTCTCCCCGGAGTGCCGACGACTATATCCACCTGAAAACATCAAAGAAGCACCGATGGAACCCGAGAAAATAACTCGGTTTAGTTAGAAAAGCCTGAGAAATACATTAACCTGACTTGTGTAATGACACCAACTACTCCACCAGGTCTTGACCGCACATGTGCACAATGCTGCAACTTTAAAAGATTTTTAAAAATTAAAGAGCTCTACTCTGTCGCTCCAAAGCTGACTTCTGCTGCAGACGCACACAGGGCTAAGGCTGAGCCAGAGGATGGTGGAAGACAACAGGAGAAGAGAAGGTAAGATGGAAAGAACAGACGAGAACACCCTAGATCCCGAGCAGAAGGAAACTGACTCCTACCGAGAGAGCTCGGAGCAGCACTGCCTGACTGCCATCGCTCCGCCAGCACTCAGGCCGGGCTGACGGAAGCAGACCTAACTCCCTGAGCTCTGCAGCTGCAAAATAGGAGTGAAGGAATTTAGTAACTTAGGAAAAAATAGATTTGGGTTTAGGGAACCAAGATTGGGAATGAACATATTAACTATCTCTTCAACCACTAAAATATAACAGACTAAATAAGAATATACTGCAATATTACTATCTTAGAATATTACTATCTTAACAAGTCCAATACATAACATGATTCCTTGCTCTTAACAGGCCACACTGGGTCAAATCTAAATCATTCAGAATGAAATTTCCTTTGCCGGGCGCCAATGTAATGGGAGGGAGGGCATGTTTGCACCCCATGACTCAGTGCCAGGTGGCTTAGACTGAATGAGAAAACAGTAAGGAAGGAAATGGAAATGTGTCAGGAAGAGGTTATTTCATACATAGAAAATATTTTATAAGGCATCCGTGGGGAGGGGTGTGGGATGGGAATGGGGGGATGAGGACAAATATGTGACACCTTAATCAATAAAGAAATTTAAAAAAACATATATATTTTATAAGGTCCTACCGAATTGAAGAGCACAGCTAGCAATTACTCTAATGAAGATCACAGCTTAGCTTTGTCCTTTATAAACGCATGGCTGAGCACAGCCATTAAGACTTCTCCTTCACGTCTCTGACCTCATCTCCCCCCTATTGGGGCCAGGTCTTAGCATCCTCACCCATCAAATTTATACTTTTTTGACCTTGTTTCCATCTCTTGAAACACAACACAACTATACTGCCAAAACGACCACTCATGATGTGACTTTTTAAAAATCAGAAGTACAACTTACCCCATTATCTAAAACAGAGAGCTGATCCCGGGCTGCCACACCTCCAATTATCAGAAGCTCCCTGAAATAAATAGCAGAATAATAATGCAGAAAAACGTTAAAGTGCGCTTACTGTGTGAGCTGTACCCATCTCTTTTCGGTGGAAATGAAGTTGAGTAAGTAACGGAGGAAGAACCCACAGGAAAGTGGGAAGTAGGAAGGACACGAAGCGCTCCATACCCAGGAGCCTATGAATGCGCTAGTGTGGAAAGCGAGCAGAGCGGGCAAGCACGGAGCACTCACACAAGCCCTCATCACAGCCTCCAGGGGCTCCGGCCTCGTTTCAATCACCTTTCACACGTAATGGTTGTATGTGTAGAGAACAGCTCTGAAATAATATGTAAATATCAAGTTTTAAAGTTGCCGCAGGCAGAATAACTAAAAACTGAGGGATGAAGTAGAAGGAGATTTACTAGTACTTTTCATAGAATATCCTTTAGTTGTTTGAATTTTTCTCATTCAAAATACTTCAAAAAGAATGGTTAGGTTAAAAAAATTGCCTTATGTCAAGACAATTCAATGGAGGGAAAGAAGTCCTTTCAACAAACGGTGCTAGACAAATGGATATGCACATGCAAAAGAGTGAAGTTAAACCTCCCCTTTCTATCATACACAAACATGAACTCAAAATGAACCACAGACCTAGTGAAAGACCTAACACTATAAACACTTAGAAAAAAACACAGGCGTCAGCTTTCTTGACCCTGGGTTAGGCAAAGTCTCCTTATACTAGGTGTAATAATTATGTTAATAATGCGGGGGTTTTTCAATAGATGGAGTTACACATGTTGATATACTAGAATATGTGATTTGATATGTATGCTATTTTGTCGTATTGACAGCAAGCTTCAAAACTTCATGTCAAATTTTCTGAAGGTGTTAACAGCACAGATATTTTTACGCTTAAAAATGTCGAATTTTGTGCCAAAAAAAGAGCATTTGCAGAAGTTTTAATTCATTATTTTGAAGAAAAATTTATCGTATACTTCGGGAAACTTATGGTGTACATGCTCCATCTCAAGATACTTGTGAACGCTGGTTTAAACGCTTTAAAGGTGATGGTTTCGATGTGAAAGACAAAGAACATCCAGGTCAACCGAAAAAGTTTGAAGACCAACAATTACAAGCATTATTGGATGAAGATGCAAGTCAAACTCCAAAACAACCTGCAGAAAGATTAAACGTTGTTCAACAAACAATTTCTGATCGTTTACAAGCAATGGGCAAGATTGTAAAGGAAGGAAAATGGGTGCCACATCAACTGAACGAAAGACAAATGGAAAACCCAAAAGTCATCAGGAAAATGCTGCTTTAATGACACGAAGAAAGTCTTTTTGCATCAAATTGTGACTGACTGGCGATGAAAAGTGGATTTATTTTGAGAATCCCAAACGCACAAAATCATAGGTTGACTGGGTCAACCATCAACATCGACTGCAAGGCCAAATTGCTTCGGAAAGAAGACAATACTCTGCGTTTGGTGGGATCAGGAAGGTGTGGTGTATTATGAGTTTCTAAAACCAGGTGAAACCGTTAATACTAATCGCTACCAATAACATATAATCAATTTGAACCATGCTTTGATTGTGAAATGAACATAATGTGCCAGAAGACACGGCAAAGTAATTTTGCTTCATGATGACGCACCATCACACACTTCAAAACCAGTTAAAGACACGTTAAAAGATCTTGCCTGGGAAGTATTAACCCACCCGCCGTATTCACCAGACCTTGCTCCTTCAGATTACCACTTGTTCCGATCGATGGAACACACACTTTCTGAGCAGCACTTCAAAACGTATGAAGAAGTGGAAAATTGGTCTCTGAAGGGTTTGCCTCAAAACAAGAAAAGTTCTACTGGGACGGTATCCACAAATTACCTGAGGATGGGGGAAATGAGTAGCTAGCGATAGACATTACTTTGAATAAAGCACTTCTGATGCTTCTCTTAAAATTATTGTGTTTTCTTTGATTACAAAATCCGCCATTATTAACCAGTACACTTGGTATACCACACCAAAAACAAAAGCAACAAATGAAAAAAATACATAAATTGGACTTCATAAAAATTAAAACTTTTGTATTTCAAAGGACACTAATAAAAGCATGAAAAGACAGCCCACAGAATGGGAGAAAATATTTGCAAATCAGACAGAGCTTACAGTGTGTGTGTGTGTGTGTGTGTGTGTGTGTGTGTAAAAACTCTTCAAACTCAACAATGAAAACACAAATAACTAAACTGAAAAATAGGCAGGGAATTTGAACAGACATTACAAATGGCCAATAAGCTCATGAGAGATGTTGAACATCATTAGCTACACAGAAATGCAAATCAGAGCCACAATGAGATACCAGCTTCCACCCATTGGGGAGGCGACAGTCAAAGACAGATGTAAGTTTGGTGAAGACTGAACCCTCACACATTACTAACAGCCATGTCAAACGGTGCTGTCGCTTTGGGAAGCAGATTGGCAGTTCCTGAAAATGCTGAACATGTAGCTACTATGGCCCAGCAATTACACCCCCAGGTATACATCCAAGAGAAATGGAAATGTCCACACAAAACTCGTCCACTCATGTTCACAGCACGACAGCCAAAAAGTGGAAACAACCCAAATGCCCATCAACTAATGTAGGAATAAACAAAAAGGTGGTACATGCATAAAACGAACACTTTTCAGCAGCTTAAAGGAATTAAGTATTGATCCATGCTCCCACACTGATAAACCTCAAAAACAATATGCCAAGTCAGAGAAGCCAGTCACAGGAGAGCACATACTGTCCAGTCCACTGACATAAAACGTCATAGAAGGCAAATGGACAGACAGAAAATGAGCCAGTGGAAAATTCCCCTGCAGGCTGAGGAGTACAAAGAACAGCCGTCTGAGGGAGTGACATCTGAAGGGGATGGGTAACGCTACGTATTTGAAACAAGGAACACACACCAACACGTGACAGTGCGGAGGATGAAGGCGAGGCACGCACAGTGAGTGTACCCAGGGGGACAGGACAGGCTGGTACAGCTCGGTTAGCTTCACAGAAAGACCACGCCTTGAGCTGGGTTTTCAAAGGAGAGGCTCATTTCTAAATACAAAATCAATAACCCACAATGTCACCATCTTAAAATATACATTAATTTTACTACTTATGTTCCCTTCCAGCCTTTGGCCCCAGGCATATCAATCTTTACACATAATGACAGCATAAAAACCAATTCATATTAGCATTGTCCATTCTTCCAAAACACTCCTATGAGGAGTTCCGAGTCTCTCTCACTAAACAGAGGTCTGCTTACAAGCTCCTCCAGGGCTTTGCCTATCCCACCCTCAAGGCACTCATCACTTGTCCTGCTGTTTCTCTCCCCACTGTCCCCACACTCCCACACCTAATTCTATAAAAGCAAAGACTAATTCTCATGTCATATCCCTGACCCCTAGCCTAAGACTCCACACACAGTAATCTTCAAATAATAACTGGATAAGTAAAAAGCATGAATCCTGAAAACAAAATTAGGAATTATTCTATCAAAAAGTTTTATTAAGTTTCCTTTATCCCTGAATGAGTTTTACTTGTAAGTAAGATCAATATTAAAGAGATGGGCCTGCATGATGCCAATAATTCAAAGTCTTTGAAATCAGACAGTGATGGTTACAGTGCTGTGGCTTTACTAAAAACCACTGAAACTGTACAACTTCCGAGGATGAATTTTATAGTGAATTTTGTTTCAATAAAAAAATAATTCAGAGTAAAATGAACAAAAATCAAGTGGCAAATCAACTACTTATATGTCATGACCTTCCTTCACCAAATTAAAAGGGATCTACTGCTGAGCAAGAAGTCCCACATGATTAACTTTACTTGGTAGAAAGAGCCCTCTACCTGGACAGTGACCAGTCTGAGCACCCAAAGGGAAGGTCACCACCGTGAGACAGCGACAGTAACGTCACTGCGCTGTCACCACCATGCCAGAAAGAGAGCGGTGTATTTCCTATGCAAATGAAGTGAGGAATCTACCACCAAATGAAATGCTCCCTTTAAAGGGCCAATTTTTGCTCCGATCCCATTTGGCAAACCATGACTCTTCATGTAAGAGACACAGAAAGAAATCTCAATTTACTTTTACCATCAAACTTACCACTTAAGCAGTTTTATATAGAAACTGCTATTTTACATCAGAGTTAAATACACTCACATTTACGTGTGTATGTATACACACTGAATTTCTACCTCATTTTTTCTACCTTACTTTTCTTCCCAACCACCTCAAACCTAAAGACAGTAGGCTTCGGACACAAACGGAAGCTTTACCTTAATTTCGGGTTATCAACATATTTCTTAAACTGCTTGACGTTGTTCAGAGTTTGTTCAGCTAACTCTCGGGAGGGTTCGACGATGAGAGCTTTGGGCGCATTGGGAAGGAACTTGGTCTGTGCCACCTGCGCGCTACCTGAAGAGAAGAAAAGGATCAGAACACATCCAAACCGCACTGAAGTACCTTTATTCGCAAAACATGCGTGCAAATAGTCCAGTATCAAAATTTTAAATAACAACTGTCCAAAGTATAGGAAATAGCCAAACAAAACACAATAAAGCTAAGATTGCCTAAATGAACTAAGGTTTCTTTAAATCTACTTGCAGAATTGCCACTGACTGGTAGGCTTCATGATAAACTAAGTTATGAAATGTACTTACTTTGAATAACTGCAGCAGACAAGGCAGTACAATGGGTAAGAGTCTGAGCTTTGGAGGCAACTGCCCACGTCTGAATTCAGTTCTACCACGTACTGGTTCTGAGACCTGAGGAGGTCACTTCACGTCCCCACTCCTCAAGTTCTCTGTCTGAAAATGGGAGGACACTACCTCACCGGCTGTCGGGAGCTGAGTAATCGGTGTGAAGCACCAGCACCTGCTGTGGCACTTAAAGTGCACACGTTACAAACACTAGCGTCGTCATCATTGGGATCCCCACAATGCCGGAACTGAAACCAGGTACTTAGGAGTTTACGCATTCAGTTTTGAAATTGTTTTCCTGATGTGTGCCTACACCAGCCGGGGGCACAGGTAACTAACTTGCTAAGAGAAGCCTTACCTACGGGAGTTTTCACCTGCCCCCCATCCTGACTGAAATCCCCCCCACACACACACCTGCCAGGTGCAATACCTGTGTGCTGGGATTTGACAACGCAGCTGTCCGGCGCCTTGGACAGACCTACAAAACCGTCTTTTGGTGGAAACTTAAATTCTTCTTCACCGAAGTTGAATTTTAGTTCAGCATTCTAGCAGGGAATACAGGAGAAAATGGCAATTCTTCCTCTAACAGCCAATTAATTAGCCAATACACAGTAATGCCGATCAAAGGAGCTGTGGTCCCAGCAAAATTCTTCTAACTGGATTCTCACTTACCTTCAAAACACAGGCGGGAAAGAGGGCTTGGTTCTTCATATGTGGTGGGATTTCAAATGCCAAACCAAGGTCTTTTCCTTAAAAAGAAAAAAAAAGAAGAGATAAAGAACTTATATGCATATATGCATAACCCATGGACACAGACAACAGTGTGGTAGGCCTGGGGGGGGGGGGGTGGAGGGTCATGGAAAGAATCAAAGGGGGGAGGAGGGGACTTATGTAATGCTTTGAACAATACAAACTTAAAATAAATTGATAATTTAAAAAACAAAAAAATCGAAACGCCTTCTCTGACCGCCCTGTGTAAAATAGCACCCCTCCCCCACGTGCTTACACCATCCACCCACCAACCCACCTGCATTCCCGCTTCCCCTCAGGCTACCTGGATGGCTGTGCTGCCTAATGCCACCCCCTGCACTCTTACCTAGTCCTGAAATGGCACAGGTAACCGCTTACTTGATTTCACCATTCAGATGGTAAGTATCTCAAACTTACCCTGTCCCAAATAGCACTGCTATCATCCAACTGGCTCCCGCCACTGCCAAAACCCACCCACCCACCGACCAGTCTGTATCCAACACAGCAAAATAGTGACGCTGTTAACCAAAGACAGACGATGCCAATTCTCTACTCAAAACCCTAGTGGCGCCCTGGCTGGTTGGCTCAGTGGATAGACCGTCGGCCTGCGGACTAAAGGGTCCCAGGTTCGATTCTGGTCAAGGGCACGTGCCCAGGTTGCAGGCTTGATCCCCAGTAGGGGGCGTGCAGGAGGAGCCGATCCATGATCCTCTCTCATCATGGACGTTTCTCTCTCTCTCTCTCCCTCTCCCTTCCTCTCTGAAATCAATAAAAATATATTAAAAAACAAACAAAACAAAAAAAAACCCTAGTGGCTTCCACTTCACTCTAAATAAAAAGTCTGTATGATGACCAGTAAGGCCCTAGCTGCCGGCCTCACTACCTCACTGGTTTAACGTCTATCACCCGCCCCCAGGCTCAGGGGGCTCCAGACCCACTGGCCCCTCACTGTTCCTCAGATACCCCAAGCACACTTTCACCTCGGGGCCTTTGCATTTACTTTTCCCTCTGCCGGAAAAACTCTTCCGAGATACCCATCTGCTCATTCAGATTCCTACTCAAATGTCAGCTTATCTCCGACCATCCTGTATAAAACAGCACCCCTCCCCCGGCTGCTATCACTCTGCCTCCCTTACACCGAGTTAGCCTCTCCTTCAGTGCACCTGGCCCCTTGACATACTGGCTGTCAGTCTCTCCCCACCATAGGCAAGCCCCACAGACGTAAACATGTTTGCCTACTGTGCCACGCCAGCACGGCCAAGGGTGAACCCGAGTGGGGGCAGTGAAGGATGAGAAAAGACAGACAAGAGAAGGAAAGCTGGGACTCGGTGGGACGCTGCTTCCCTGAGGGGGACCCAGCAGCGCCCAGGACCACAAGCCGTGTCTTTATTTTATAGCCGATGCCTCGGGGCAAAGAAAGGGCGTGGTCAAGATGTTTACAACATTCTCGTGGGTTTCGATCCTGCTCAATGACATGCACCTGATCCAGCTTTGTTTACTTGCAGCCTCTATCACTCAGGCACGTGGGGCCACGTGTTCGGACCATAGGTTCAAGCTCACAACTACAGCTGTTGGCTGTAACTGTGCTGGGAGGGCTCTGCCCTCCAAGCTGGGACTTGCACGTGGCCACGAGAGGACTGTGCCCTCTTATCAGTCCAAGGCTTGAACCTGTCCAAACACTGTAGCTGCGCCCCACAGCCTACTCCATTTTCTGCTGAATCTCTAGCACCTTACCAGGGTGCCTGGCATATACCAAATGCTCAATTAAGTATTTGTTTAAAAAAATAAAAATAGGGAGGGAGGATTGAAGAGGGTGAGGGAATTTCAAATATCACAAATATACCTTCTCTAACACAACAATCCAGAGAAAGCTTACCATTTTTGGAGAATTTGATGTGTCCTTTATCTATATCTAGGTAACACCCAATGGTATCATGCATAGTGAATTCCTAGAAAACCAGAAAGTCAAGTGCTGTTAATAAAGCAAATCCATAAAGAAAGTTCAAATATACCTGCATCAAAAGTATGTACTTCAAAATAACCCCTTGAAGCTTGAATGTAGTTGTTAAAAGACCTATTATACTGGTAGCATTTCATACAGAATAGAAGCATCTGACAGGCTTTATAGAACCAACATAACTAAACTCATCAGTATTAGATTACCATGATAGAGATCAAGAAAGGAGAATAATGTGTTAAGTCAAAGCCCAAATCAAAATGGGGTCAACACAGAAGACAAAGTAATATGCCTTGGAGGGGCTAAGTGAATTTTGTAACATTCCTTCCCTGAAGTCCAAATCTGAACCACTATGGAAAATACAGGGTGGGCAAAAGTAGGTTTACAGTTGTGAGTACGTGAGTTTATTCTTGTATTAGTTATTATTACATTACTTATTATATTAGCCTACCTTGCCCACCCTTTATTCAGATAATCCACTTGAATTTGAGGATCATTTCTATTCCTTCAGTCATGTCATGACTGACCAACTAAGTACACACAAGAAAACTTACTAATGCTATGACCAAGTCAATAAAACAACTTACCTCTCCATAGTTATCAAACTGTTTATTATGGGATTTCTTTCCTGTTCCACCAAAGCCAAACCCAAACTTGTCAGTACCTAGGTTTAAAAAAGTATTTTACTTATGAGGTGAGATATAAAATTAAACGCCCTGTAAACGAGATTTTCAAATTTACAGTAACTGTGGTATGTATTTATACACAATAACTTTACTCTGACTTCACTCATATTTTTAACCTATTCCTCATTTTATAGTTATAATATACTAGAGGCCTGGTGCACGAATTCGTGCACGGGTGGGGTCCGGCCGGCCCACCCTAATCAGGGCAATCGGGGGCAGGGACTGGGCTGGGGGGGGGGGGCAGGGTGGTTGGTGGGGGGCCCCACCTCCTGTTCAAACTCAAGGTTGAACTCCCAATTGAGGGGACAATTTGCATATTAGCCTTTTATTATATAGGAAGGATATTTTTTATTACTTCAAATCTTTTTTGAAATGGTTTGAGGGACAGATGTTATTTCCATGTCTCTAAAACAGGCGTCCTCAAACTACGGCCCGCGGGCCACATGTGGGTGTTTTTGCCATTTTGTTTTTTTACTTCAAAATAAGATACGTGCAGTGTGCATAGGAATTTGTTCATAGTTTTTTTTAAACTATAGTCCGGCCCTCCAACGGTCTGAGGGACAGTGAACTGGCCCCCTGTTTAAAAAGTTTGAGGACCCCTGCTCTAAAACATATACTTTATATGGTCACGTGTTAACAACTCACAAGTATCAAACGCGGTTTCCTTTGGAAGCACTTACCTAGGTCTAAGGAAGCCTGCATGGAGGACCAGCCGACTCTGCACAGTCCCTGGTCATGACAGGACACTTCGTAGTAGTGCTTCCCTGCAAGGGCAAAACGCTTTAAGGTTTTATCAGTTACACACGTGGCCATTTTCCATGTGGCCACTTTCCCACCGTTTCTCAATTATAATTTGTATGACCCAGATGAAGACCTGTAGGTCTTTCTGTCACATTAAAAGTCTTTTGGATCCTTGCCATAAAGCTATGGTAAGAAAGTTCATTTATTAATAATTACCTCTAAAGTTTACAGGTGTACAAATGCAGTTTAATACCTTTCGTTAGTCCTTTAGTAGCTCTACATCCATGCCACTCCTTCACTTCTCGGCTTTGACAGCAAAGACCATCTGACCCAATTGCTGGATTTGAGAAAAGCACAGAACACCATGTCAGTACAGATGATAAATCATGCACTCTGAAACAGTCTCCTTCATCTCACTAATAAGGTAATGCCTTCGCTTGGTGCAACGGTCCAGCGAATGAGGCGTGCCGATTCCTGAGTGACAGCAACCTCTTCCCCACGAGTAGAGTAACGGCCCCTATTCATCCCCTGGAGGGCCTTGGCCATGTTGGGGACTGGTTTCTCTACAGTCATCTTTCCCCAGGACAGGATTTTACTGCAACAATCCAGAAAGGAATCGAAGCAGCACCTAATCTGACTTTCATAAGAGCAGCTGTATCACCAACACAAATGTGTTTAGTCAACTGTTCTCTAAATGTGTTCAGACAACTGTTCTCTTTAAAGAAATGGATTCCTACGGATGACACAGCACCCACTCATCAATACCTGCTGCTTTGATCTTATGCTAAAATTAGAGCCTGAGTGAATACCGTGCTAAAAGGAAAACAGGAACTGCGTCTGGCTTGCTCCCCAACCCATTAACCCACAAACATAATAAGGGAGGGCAGGAAAGGCTCCCATAAACAAGCCTGTAGTTGTTATATGCTAATATCAGAACGCTAGAAGATGGAGTTCTTAACACACATCACCGTCAGTCCCAGTGCTTATTGGTGCTTAACAGCTTTCAGTAAATGGGCTTTTGTGTGTAGCACAAAGAAACAAGAGCTCGTGCCCTGGTTCAGGCTAGAGACTCATGCTCAGCACCTGAATGTAGAACCAACTTTTAAAAAGTACATTTTACTTCACATATCAGAAATTAAATTACCAAAATAAACATTCTTACTCAACGGGTACTACATTATGTAAAATAGAACTTTAAAGTTCTTTGGCAATGGCAAGCCCTTAATTTTGTCATATTTAAAATTCTGTATGCATATATACAACATAAACTTTAATATAAATTAGATAATCATGATGGAGAGTAGCGGTTTGGGTGTTTTGGCATGGTTTCTCATGTCCACTCTACATTTCTCTGCATCCTGCCTTTCTTAGCAGCACCTGATGAAAATTCAACTAAGTCACCCTATTCTTGACACTGATCACTTATGACAACCCCACAGCGCTGACTCATTCTTCGCTGACTCATTCTTCCTAATGGCTTCACAACAGTCCTTCCATACACCCTAGGCTTTGTTAACCATCCCTTAGCAATAACATTCACTTGGTTGGCAGTTTTAACCCTTATAATGCTCCACCAAACAGTGTTGTATGCACATCCTATATACTGCCACTTTCATTCCAAAGAGTTAGAACTTCCAGGAATATCTCTCTGTGTGTATATATATATATTTTAATTTTTATAGGTAATGGCAAACTGCTTTCCCAAAAGGCAATAATCCGTATCGCTTATCACTTTTTGGGATTACTGCCAATCAGATGGGTAACTTTAATTTCCATTTCCCTCTGTCCTGTAAACTTGATCCTGGCATGTTTATTGCCATTTGGACTGGCTCCGCTGTGAACTGCCTATTCCTATTCTTTGCCCCCTTTCCTTATTGGTTGTTTATCTCTTTCTTACCAAAAACAAGTATCTATGCAAGAACTCTTTAGTAGTTTATAAGGATTGTTTCTTTCATCAACATTGCAAGTATTCTTTCCATATTTATTTTTATCTCTTGACTTTTCCCTGTAATATCTTTTCCACATATATTTTTTACAATTTTAAACAAACAGACCTATATCTTTTATAATTTCTGAGTTCCTTATTTGGGTTAGGAGAATTTCCACACCCCTAAATTGGACATGTAATATACAAGTATATACATGTAGTATATGTACACATATATAAGTCTTAAATACATACAAAATTTGTTCCTAAATAGGAGACAAGTCAATTTCACATTACTCCAGATGGATCAATTGTGCTAAAACCCTTACTGAATAAATCACCCTTTTCCCACTGAAATTATTATTTTTTCAACATATTAACATTTTATATATACTTGGATGCATTTCCATTGTATTTCATTGATTTATCTGTCTATTCCTATGTCCGTACTAAACTGTGAAACTGTAGTAACTATATTCTAAAATTTGGTGAATTAAATCTTTATTTACTTGATGTCATAATTTTGATACTCAGGTATTATTACAAGCAAGTTTCTGATTTATAAATGAGTTGCTAAAATCTATCCACTTACCAAAAGCAGATCCTCTGTCATATGGGTTCATTTGCCACTTGTTGAGCACTAAATGAATATAACAACAGTTACCACAAATGTATGAAATTAAAAATACTTTGTCAAAAATAAAGCACATATTTTATATAATTTAACTCCACTAGATGCAACTTTACACATTATTTTAAATGTACAAGTAAAAAGTGTTGGTGTTTTATTAGCAGCAACACTGAAATTGAACACTGAAACACAGTAATAATCTCTGGCCTATCTGGGGATGAAACTTTCCTCCTCACTGCTTCAGTGCACTTTGCATTTGATGGCATCCATCTTTGTTGTAACCGAGGGCACTGATACAATCAAGTTCTGGTAACTGAACAAGCTGACTTCAATCAAAATAAAAATAACTAACATATCAAGATCTAATTATCATTTCATCATTGTTTTTTAAAAAGCAAGTCCTTCATCTCACAAAATTCAGTACCATATTCAAGAGTCACAAAATGTTTCCTTACTTTAATGGGACCAGCATTTTCCTTTTCTAAAACACCTTCACGGTATATGGATATTCAAAGGATCATAACAGCTATCAAGAACTCTGTGTTTTCAGCCCAACTTTTTTAAATTTCTGATCAAACGATATCAATCATCTGCATAAATCCCTTGAATAATGGAGAAATAACTTTCTCTTGAGGTTCTCAAGAGAACTTCAATTGCTGGCTCAATCTAGTTACTCAGAAGTTAAACAGAAGTTTCATCCAGATTATTTCTCTTGGTCCTGGTCCTACTTTATAGAGGAATTGTCTCTCTCCAGATCCTTTCAATGGTTTAACAATTCTCTCTTCTACTTGTGTCTGTATGTTTAAATATGCAGTTTCTTTTCCTCATAGGAGGACATGGTTAGAACTATTACCATTCCGGTTATCCTCTGAAAGCATTCCCGTTTATAACCATCTCTCATAAACACTGGTTTAAAGTTGTTACAAGTTTTTAAATTATTTTTAAATAGGCCAATAGTCTAAATAGTTCATATCCTATCTGTCTCACAATTCATTTACAAATGAGTTATGCTCTAAATGGCATTTAGCATCCCTGCTTCCAGTGCACCGAATGCCAATACCACCACACAGACCCTGACAATAAAAATGCACACCCAAACCTCACACCTGCACATGCCAGGAATGAGAATAACTAATTTATACAAAAGGGAAATATTACTACGCAAACATTACCTGAAGCACCAGTTTTAATTGTTGTTTTCCCCTTTTTGCCTTCCTGTTGGTCTTTCAGAGTTTCATAAACTATCTGGATAACTGGAATGCTGAAAGCCTAAAAAGAAACAATGGTTCCATATATCACCATTCAGATATCAATGTCAATTTACTAGTTAGTATAAATTACCGAAGTTATGCATGCACATTAAATAATTACACATATTTCAGATTGCCATCCAATTTGCCCAAACCTCAAATTCCAGGAAGACTCACAAGACAGCTGACTGAATGAAGATAACAGGAGCCACCTGACAGCTCCAAAAACAAAGAACGGGAACCTGCAGAATGAACCTAAACTAGAGGAAAAATACCACCCACTCTGACGAACTGTTTGTCCAGTCTAGGCCATTGTGAAATCCACCTCTATTTGCAATCTCTTTATTACTAGAGCCACTACAGTAAAATTCAGAAGTGAATGTAAATACTAAAGATAATGTAACTGTCTCCAAGACCAGTTTAAAACTATATTCTTAAAGCCATGCCTTACAGAAGTTATTTCAGAATTAGCTGGCAATAAGACTATCAGTCTCAGTGACAAGCAACCGTTTCGTCACATTCTGCAGGAGGTTGCTTTATTAAATATTTCAAGTCAGAACTACTGTACAAAGCTGCTTTAAAAATCCACTCTTAGAAAGCATATTTAAGTTTTTATTACTTACACCAGTTTTTCCACTTCCTGTTTCTGCAGCCTAAATGGAAAACAACGTTGTCAATTAAAGAAGTCAACTTAACTGATACCACGTGAAAACCGTTTATACCTGACTAGCTACCTTGACTTTCAGGTGCCTCCAGATCGCAGGTTCCCTCAGTCAACTGCGACTTTGCCAACCTTGCCATTCCCTCAAGAATTGTTCCCCCCTTCCTTTTCCCATTGCTACCATTCAAATCTAAGGCCTCATCATTCTAACCCAGGTTACGAAAGTATCCGAACAGTATCTAATCTCTCAGAACTCTATTACCAAATTAGTCTTCATAAAAACACAATCCTAACCTTGTAACACACCCCTCCTTAAAATGTCCAATGATCCCCACTGCCAACAAATACCGAATTCTTTTAAGTGACACCTGAGAAAGAGCCAGGTCATCTGAGCCACTGTATATTTCCCATGTTATCTCAAATTTCGCCTCACCAGACACACATATTTTATGCTTCCCTCTAACTGAATGCTCCGGGATCACATCTGCATTCTCCTCTCTACGTAGGGGTTAATCCTCTTGCATCCTCCCTTGTCCTAAATCTACTGCCCCCCAGAGGAGTCCCCATGGTCCCCTCATCCAGGAGGACAACTGGCCCCACTCGAATCCTTTAGCACTTTGCAAGCTTATCCAGGGGCCATGGTTCTCTTGTAGACAATTATCTGTGTACATGTATTACGGTGCTACTGGGGTGAAGCTTCTCAAGGGAAAAACCGCATCTTACCAGTTTTCCCCACAACTTCTACCTAGTACTTTGAATCAGTATATGTGTCCTAAATGCATGTAAATATATAAAATTACTTGGGTGAAAATATCATCTTGAAGCCTACAGAGTTCTTACAGTGGTTCACAAACATTCCCCGACCGTGCGTCCCGGCTCCCAGCCCCTCCCCCTATTGAACATACCATAAGCACATCACCGCCTCCCAGGATCAGGGGGATGGATTCTGCCTGGATATCAGTTGGGAGACTAAAAGAATCATATTTTGAAAAGTTTTAGTTAGTAAAATTAAAATAAATCACCTAAGCTAATTAAGGCATGTAGGCATGCTAAGTTATAAACCTAAGACAGAATGTTATTTGATAAATACTACCAATCTTTTTCAACTAGAAATATATCAAAATTTAAAAAGGAAGTGTCCTGTAAGTTAGAGAATCACAATAAAACTTAATTTCACTTACCCAACTACACCCAAAAAGATGTGATAGAATCATGAACCGTTTAAATGATAAAGCACTGCTGTTGCAGGTACATTTAAGCTTCGTGTACTTACAGCCAATCCATCTCTTCCACAGCTTGTGCAATTTCAGGCATCACACCCATCTCTGAAAATAAAAATTAATTTTAAAAAACCACACCTACTGAACTTAAATCATACGGCTCTGAAAGTTACTGTCTGAGGAGAAAAGGCTTTGAAGCGCAGCTCCGTTCCTCGGCCCCTCCTGAGTGTGGCACTGTTGAAAGAGGGGACGCTTTGGAGAAAGACCTGAGTTCAAATCCAACCTCTCACCAGCAGTGCTACCTCGGGCAAGCTATAGCCTCTTTCCTCCACACACATCGGGGCAGTGTTACCCACCCTGGAGGGATGCAGGAAGGTTACAGGTAACAAGTGCGGTATTGGTGCCCAATTACCACGGAATACACAGTAACCCCGTGTTCCCAGGACTAATGAGAAATCTGCTGGATTAGAGAGAGGGTCTGGACCAGCATGTTGGTTGGTTCATGTGGAGATAATGTGGAATCCGTGCGCCCTGGCTATCTGAGGACCACGTGAACACCCTCAGAGCCCACGTTCACTGGCAGCCCGAACCAAAGCTCTGCCTAACTGAAAAGGCAGGGCCCGGGGTGAAAACGTGGGTAATTGGAAACATCAGGTGCAGAACCGCACTGATAACTTCACATGTTTAATAATTCTACTTCAAAGCCAGTCGGACGTGAATAGATTGGATTAGTTCTGATTAGATTTTTCTCGATTTATCATTTCTCAAATGAAATGCAGAGAGTAGTGAGTTGGATTACTTACACCTCCTTCCCAAACAGGAAGTGCTTTTTATTTTAAGACTGCATTTATAAAAAGGAAGCTTTCATTATTATTACTATAAACGTATACATTTCTATTAAAAATTAACAATATTCCCAAGCCCTCCAAATAACCAATTTGGAAAATTTGCATTTCTTGCAATTATTTCTGAAAAGACATAAAACAAATCCACAAATTGACTATATCCATTGCAGGGGTAGCTTTTTCTTTGCATCAGCTGAGAAGAACCATACCAGCAAAAAACACAATAGATACAACCCTGAAATTTCATATTGTAAACTTGTTGATATAAACATCGCTGACATAGGCAAGTATAAAAATCTTTTTCAAAAGGGCTCTCCTAATTCTAAATCTCCCCAGGAAAATGCATAGATGGAAAAACTAATTAAGGGTTAAAGTTGTGTATCCAAGCAGCCCTTTCTAATACGTGTTCCCATTAGAGTCTACCCAATTCTCTCTCCTAAAAAGCAAATGGCTTGGATAAAGAAGGAGAGTGATGGTCTTCTCTATGCCGCATCCTGCCAGCTGGACCTGCCTGTGAAACTGCGGTACTGTGAGCAGCAACAGACTCAGCAAATCCCAGATTCCTTGTTCCATGTGGTCATGTTCCCTGCATGTTTGCTATGAAGCCATCTTCTCTTTACATATAACATTTTTAACACAGAAAAAATGAGAATTTTCATCTTCTTTAATCCCACATGTCTTTATTTCATATCACAGACTCTTCTAGCCCTTTACCCGAACATCCCCGAAATGTGTGCACGACTCCCCAAGAAGTGAACCTGTAAAATGACAACCTGGAACGGCTCTGCACACCTGGCTCTAACACCTTGTTTTGGGAGAGGGCTGGGGGCAAAATTACCCACCGCTGAGGAGACTTCCCCTTGCCTCCTATTGTAAGATGTAACTACCACCACCTGAAATCCTAACTCAGGACTGAAAATCTGGAATTCCTAATGTGTTCATAGGAGAAAAGTGAAAAAGAACAGCAGCACTTAAAGTCACCTTAACAGATTAAGAGCATTAAAATGTAGGCCTAACTTGCACTTACAGCCATGTGAATTTCCCACGTTTAAGTGTATAGAAGGCTTAGTGCAGCTTCTTAAAACTGTGGATGTATAAAGGAATGATGGTAAAGGAAGAGGGAAAAAATAGCAACTGTTAGGTTGCATAAACGACCTCAAAATCCTATTTGGAATAAAGGAGGGCGTCATTCAGCAAATGAATGACTATTTCTCAATACTGTACGCCTGAGCTCTGTATGAGGATGAAAACGCGTTCCCTTGCAGCTTCACTACTACCTAACGTTGGTGTGGATCTGCTAGCGTTTAAACAAATAAATCACACGTTTCCGCCTCGGGCGTTTACTTTTTGGAAGGACCTGGAAAAAAACTGGGCGGAGGCGGGAGAGTCCGTTTCCCAGCGGAGCCTCCCCCGCCCCGCCGCCCGCCGGCCCGCCAAGCCCGGTCCCGGGCTCGCCAGCGCCGCTGCCACGTCCGCGGGCGGGAGGCCTGCAACCGGGGACCCGCCGGCGCCACGCCGCCGCCCGTCCCCTGGCAGGGCGGCCCGGTGCGGGCTGCGAGGAGACAGGGCGGAGGGCGCCCGGGGAGGCCGCCGCCCGCACAGCAGGCGCTCCCGCAACTTGGAGCGCGCGGAGCCGCCTCGCTGGCCGCCGCGGGTGCCCCCGCATCATGGCCCGCAGGCGCCGCGTGGACAGCTCCCTCCGGCGCTCCCGGCACCTGGCCGCCCCCACCCGCAGGCTCCCGCCGGCCGCCCGCGCCGGGGATCGCGCGCACAGCCCGCCCCGCACACGCACCGGAGAAGGCCGCCATCTTCGCGCGTCCTCCGCGGCCTGGCTCGCGCTCCCTCCCTCCGCGCCGCCACGCCGCGCCGCCCGCTTCCGGCCAGCCCTGCGGCTTTGCAGTTCCGGGCGGGGACCCAGGCCCCGGACAAGGGTTCCGGCGGAAGAAATGAGCCCCCGACTCCTCCCCCTTACTCCCCCCTCCCCGCATATGCCCGAGCGCGGACCGGGTTCCGGGGGTCCTTGGCAGGAGCGGTCATCATTAGACGTAACTGGCAATGACCATTTGTTCGGAGCTTGCTCGTGTCCTCAGGACCGCATTTCCCACACCAGGAGGCACAAGAGGGTGGCTCAGAGGCCCAGGATGATCTGAGGGCAGAGGTTGCCCTCTCCTACCCACTCAGCCCCCAACCTCTCAATCGAGCCGGGCTTTGCGGGAGTCCGTGACCTCCACAGAAGGTACTGATGAACTCAGTGCCCAGAAAACCAAGCCCACGGAGTGCTGGCATCACTTCATGTGTTTGACTCAAATAAGGGAGGACTTGGGTCGCCCAGCCTCCTTTGGCGTTTGATAAAGTTTATGGAAATCTTGAATTTCTGGAAGTTTTGACTCCTTTCCCTTTGCAGAGAGAGAGAGAGGAAAAATACATGAATGTTTGACCAACCCCAACAACTCTGCCAGGTGGTATCTTTAGATGGGGAGACTAAGGTTCAGCAAAGTTGCCTGATTTACCTAAGGCCACACAGCTGCTGAGTGGCAGCGTGGGCCTGAGCCACAGCCGCCTAACTGCAGGTCCGTGCTGTGGGATCGGTGACGGGTGCTACCCTCAGGCACGAGGCATCAGATGGAGCCATCTTCTGGGTTTGCATTGCAGCTCTGCCAATCGCTGGCTGTGTAACCTTAATGCCTGGGCTTCAGCTGACTCATCTGTAGAACAGTCACGAGAAGTAGTTAGTACCTATCTGGTAGGATTGTTACGTGGATGAAATAAAGTGGGCAAAGCACCTAAAAGCGTGCATAGCACATGGCAACAATAGGTGTCAGCTCTACTGTTACTATCTCCTATATCATAAAAGGCCTGTGGTCGTGACGCTGTAATGGCAGAACGACCAGGAGGTGCTGGAGCGCCTCTTGGGACCTTACCCCACCCCCACCCCACCCCCCGGGCGCCGGCAGCGGTGGCGGACATGGCCCTGATGGCAGGCTAGGCCTAGGGGACCCTACACGTGCACGATTTAATCATGCGCTGGGCCTCGAGTTACATATAACAGGATTCACCTGACGCTCCCAACAGCCGAGGACGATACATCAGGCCAGCAGCTTCCCACCTCCAGGGCCACCTTCACACTGTATTTTATATCCTCCTTGTATGTCATATACGTTTACGTGAGTGATAACCCTGGAATTATTCAATGTATCTGTTCTGAAAAGGTGCCATGTGCCCCACATGCCAAAGACAGGCACAGGATCACATGTTGTGGGGGACTGGCAAAGGGGGAATGAGAAATCTGATTCTGCTGCCTTGAGCCAGTCCCCGTCTTAAACACATAAAAGGCTTGACGGTGCCAGTTAGAGAAGAGCTTTCTCTGAAGAGAGTCCTTGAAGCCCTGGGGCGCATTTCCGCCTTCAGGGGAGAAAGTGTTTGCCAGGGGACCGCTCGGGGGACTTTTGGTCTCTGGAGTCTGGGAAGCAGAGCCATGCTAGGAGAGGCTGTGGCTAGGGAGCTCCGAGGTGGCAGGGCAGGAACAGAGACGGAGGGGGAGGGCTGCTGGGGAAGCAGACCACGTCTCCAAACGTGGCCTTTTCCTCCAGGGCCAGCGGGGCCTTTGGAGAGGGGACCTGAAGCTCTGCACACAGAACGTGCCCAAGAGAGCTGCCCAGAGAAGCTCCATAATGCAGCAGGCAGCCCCCACCAAGAACCCAGCTGTATTCATCTTGTAACTAGGACAGGTATCTATCACCTGCCTCGTGTACGTGGCATGGGGGGAATACCAGCAGAAGAATCTCCAAGATAATCCCCAAAAGTACCCCCTGAGCGGAAGAATCAGCCTTGAGTGCGATTGAGCCAGAGAGCACAGCAGCGCATCCCCAAATGAAAGTGGGTATCTCCCCCATGTCATCTGCCACCCCATCCTCCCCCCCCCCCCCAGCTCAGAAACAGCTAGTGGGAGAGGGGAGACTGACCACACCCTCCCCCTCACTGCAAGCTGGGGAGGGAGGAAGCTATAGTTTGGGTGAAAGTTGTGGATTTTTATCACTACACTGTTTAAGTGCAGACATGTGGCTATACTGGTGATGAGTGTAACCAGACAACTTTTCGCTACCTGAGAGTGACCAGAAAAGCTCTGGAATATGCTAGAGGCTCCATCTAGGCCAGGGAAAGAGCCCAGAGAGAGGGTTTCAGGGTAATGGGAAATGTTTTCTGCTTGTGATGTATCAAGTTTAGCAAATATAAATGATAGAGAGAGATTGAGAGAGAGTGTGTGCTAATGCCCTCAATAATGTGAATTGGGACAAAATGTGATTGGCTATGAGAGAGAGAGAGAGAGAGAAAGAGAGAGAGAGAGAGAGAGAGAGAGAGAGAGAGAGAGAGAGAGAGAGAGATTGAGAGAGAGAGATTGAGAGAGAGAGAGAGCTAATGCCCTCAACAATGTGAATTGGGACAAAATGTGATTGGCTATCCTTCTTGGCAGGTAGGAGAAGACCAGGCAGAGAAGTAGCAGGCAACCCTTTACCAAACCAAGAGACAGAGTATGGGTACCCCCAGTCCAGTCTCTTTCCGGTTCACTCTCCCCAGAACAGGCTGATTAAGTGGGCACCTCCTATCCTGGAGGCAGCCCTGGAATCAATCCCCTTACCTGGTCCCAGGAACCCAGCTACATAGTTAGTTGGGGAGACAACTACCACTAGGTGGCGCCACACTGACGCTGAGCCAGGTGAAGTTTGAACCCGTCAAAACTCCCAGCGTGGGACTTCCCTGGTACCCCCTCCCCCAGTGCATTTCTGTAACTGCACAATAACCCCACATCTTACACAACTGGGTCTTTTGGACCCCAGTCTGTCATAGTAATTTTACTATGTTATCCATGGACCCAGAAGAATGTGCTCTGTATTTTCATGTAAGCTTTCGATAGCTCACTGCAGAACATGTGGTTTTGCTACTCCCAGGACAGACTTCAGAAATATGCCCTTCAGACACCCAAGGACAGTGAAGGAGGGTAGCCCCGGTGAAGGACTCTGTGGCCCAGTCACCCCAAAGGCACACACAGTCCCCCTCCCCCTTGCCCTTTCCATTCATAATCAGCTCAGCTAGCACCTTGCAGCGAATCCTGATCAATGCCAACCTCTAAACTGCTAGTTTGCCCCAATAATTATTTCTCCTTTTCCTTAAATTTCTGACTTTCAGCTGGACATATGGATGCCCAGAATAAAGACTTCCTTTCCCAGCCTCCCCTGATAGCTCGGTATGGCCATACCCCTACGTTCTTGCCTGTGGCACGTAAACAGAAGTGTCCTGAAGGGAGATGGCATGTCCTCCTTGCTCTTCCTCCGTCCTGTTGGATGGAATAGGGATGTGATGGCTGGGGTCGGAGCAGCCATATTGGACCATGAGAAGAGAGCCATATACTGAGGACAGTGGAAGGATACAAGAGAAGGGCCTTGAGTCCCTGACACCCAGGCGCACCACACTAGCCGAAACTGTGGCTTTGTTAGAGAGTGGGAATTTTTGAGCATTCCAGAGAGGCCGTGGACTATGCCCCAGATAGAGTTGTCAGTGCTGACACCAGGCCAGGCCTTGAGATAGGGTCTCATGGCCCCTTCCCAGCACGTAGGCCTTCTTTCATAGAACACTGTCAGCTTTCTGAAGAACAGGATGACCCTGTGAATAACATGGTCGTCATTGGCTTGATCCTGACGTTGCTTGGGAAAAACTGTTTTGTCTTGGGTTACTTGTTCTGCAAAAACCGGATGTGGTTAATGTGCTTAAAAGCGGTCCTACACAAAGGGTCGCTGCTGCTCTCTGGTCTCCCTGCGTGGAGAATGGCAGAGCAGTCGCCGGGTGGTCTGGCCGCCCGGCTAATAAAGGCTCCCTAAATTTTAATTTGGTCTGGGCTCCAGTGGTCGTTCATTCACATCCGCTCCACAACAGCTTTAGCGTCCTTACATGGGAGAGGAATAAGCATCCGTCTTCTTTGTTTTGTGTTTTCTGCCCCACTTTGCTGAAGGTACTCTTAATTTATATGCCCCCCATTAGTTAACTCTTGCTACAGGACAAATTGCCTCAAAATCTAGTGACTCAGAGTGCAAACACCCGTGATCCCTGGCAGCTTGCGTGGCGCAGGAGTGCGGGAGCCGCTTGACGGGCTCCTGGCTGGGGCTGCAAGCATCTGAGGCTGCCGCGGGCGGCTCAGCTGGTACAGGCAGCTGGCTCTCGGGACCATCCAGCAGGGACCTCATCCTGGGCTGCTGGGAGGTTCTCAGGAGAGGGCTGCTGGCATCCCTACCCCACCCCCTTGGCCACCAAAACAAGAGAACTTGAGAATGAAGCCGAGTGAGGGATATCTTTTATGACTTAGCCATCAAAGCCACCCACTGTCACTTCTGCAATATATTATTGGCCACAGATGCCCACTCAGCGTGGAAATACACAGAGGCGTGAGGGCAGGTAGACAAGGCTCATTCGAGGCTCCCACACCCCACTTCTTCCCTAACGGCTCGGTATCTGTTCCAGTAGCAGGTGATAATCCCTCCAGATCAGGGAAAGGTATTTTTGTACAGTAGCCTCGGGGATAAATCATGTTCCTTCTACACCAGCTATTGTTGCCATTAAATTTGTTGGCTTAGCTGACTTAGCCGATTTTTCACAATTTACCTGATTCAGAGAGCAGTTTGGAGATAGCTCTCGTTTAAACATCCTCTTTTTCCCCTCTGAATTTCCTCCAGCTTCTCAGCTGAGCCAGAGTCATTGAATTTTATGCCTTTGTCAAAATAAGCTGTCAGCAACTGGGCCAGATCTATGGGAAGGCGACATCGTTGTCGCTGCCCAGCTCTCACCTTGCGGTGCTTGGACCGGAGGGGGCCCGGCACACAGACATAAATCTGGAGCTCTATAATTCTCTCTCCCTCGAAGAAGTGGCCATAAAGCCCATCACTCCAGATATATGGCGGGGGAGAGACAAAGGACAGCCTGTGATGAGTTTCAGAGGGGCCGTAAAACAGAAAGAGAGACCTCACTCACCGTGGCGCTCTCATTAGAAGCCAGCCAGGCAGGGGCGTGATGGACGGTGGGGTGCTGACTGGCCGGCGGGCATGAATGTCACTCCCTGTCCCACCCCCGCCACCCTGAGCGCCCCTCGGCCCCTGTGACTGATGCTGACGGCTCTTGGGGAAACGGTACCGCTTTCGGAGTCTGAACAGGAGAACTTGGCCTGGAGGTTGTCGGTGTTTAAGAGCAGACTGTGCACCAGACGAATAAATGGTCTGAATGCAGTCGCCCCAGCCCTGCCAGGACCCTCGAGTCCCGTGACCTGCAGGAGAGACCCGCTGCGCATCACACACAGGGCGTGGGCCTGTCTTCTCAGCCTCTGCCCAGCGTCCTTGCTTCACCTCCCTCCTTCCCGTCTGTGAGGACTGATCACAGCTTTTCCTGTTAGCAAAGCCTGGGGGTTTTTATTTAAAGCAGACCGAACAGACAACGTGCTATACTTTAAAAAGGGGGGAGGGGATAAAGATGGTCAAGATTTTTTTAAAATATATATTTTTATTGATTTCAGAAAGAGAGAGAGAGAGAGAGAGAGAGACAGAGAGAGAGAGAGAGAGAGAGAGAGAGAGAGAAAGAGAGAGAAACATCAATGATGAGAGAGAATCATTGATCGGCTACCTCCTGAACACTCCACACTGGGGATCAAGCCTGCAACCCGGGCATGTGCCCTAACCAGGAATTGAACCATGACTTCCTGGTTCATAGGTCTACGCTCAACCACTGAGCCACACCAGCCTGGCAGGTCAAGAATTTTTAAAAAATGCCTGGAGAAACTAATTCTGATATGGAAATTTATACTGCCTGGGCATATGTAGTGGCACAAACCATCCATTTATCATGCTCATAGATTCTGCCTGGGGCGGGGAAGTGGACCTGGCGCAGCAGGAATGCTTATGTCTGTCTGTTCCTCAATACCTAGCACCTCAACTGAAAGACTCCCAGGCCAGGGGTTGGGCTCATTTGACGGTTTCTTCACTCAGGTGATGGTTGATGCTCCTGTGGCCGAGCGCCTAGCTGGGGCGCCTCCATGTGGCCTGGGCTTCCCCACAGCATGGCGGTTGTACTCCATGTGACCAAGCTTCAGAAGTCCAGCGGTGTCCCTTCCTCCCGTGTTCTTACTGAGGCAGTTACAGAGCTCTGCCCAGGTTCAAGGGGATCATAGATCCCACCACCCGAAGGGGGCGTGTCCACATGTCATTGGAAGAAAAGCACGTGGGACAGGGTATCAGTGGGCGAGGCTTTCAGGCCCTCAAGAAAGACACTCCAGAGTGTGAGAGATTCATACCCACCTCAAAGGGATGGAGGAAGAATTCACAACTGTAAGCTCCTGTTAGTAAAGGCTCCAAGAAAGGGTCTCGGGGGTCCTATGTCAGGTGTTGGGTAGAGTGAATAATCAATTCTTTTTTTTTTTAATTTCTTTATTGATTAAGGTGTCACATATTTGTCCTCATCCCCCCATTCCCATCCCACACCCCTCCCCACGGTTGCCCCAACCCCCTGTTGAACTTAGCCATTGGTTAGGCTCATATGCATGCACACAAGTCCTTTGGTTGATCTCTCCCCCCTCCCCCCACCCTCCCCTATCCTCCCTCTGAGGCCCAATAGTCCGATCGATGCCTCCTTGTTTCTGGTTCTGTTCTTGTTCATCAGTCTATGTTGTTCATCATTTCCCCTAGATGAGCGAGATCATGTGTCACTAGAGATATACTTATAAGAACTGAATGTGAGACGAGCAATAATAGTTATGCTGACAGGCAAATGAATCAGTCTGTAGTGAGTTTCTTTCTGGACCAACAGTTCTTTTGAGACCCAATTTCAATGTCCACCAGTTCCTTATGTGTACATGTCGGCACTGACCCCTTGAATAGTCAATTCTTTGGGGAGCCTTGAACTTTCCCAGGCAGGTACTTGGAGGAGGGGAGTGGGGAGGCTGTTGTTAGGACCATCCTAACACCCTGAGCTGTTCGAAACGATGTCAGGATGTAAGTCCTTTAAGTGTAGGGCGTAGGGAGCGGACAAAATCATTTGTGCTGAGAATGTGTAGTCTCTAATGGGCCAAGGCTGAGACCGAGTGGAGAAGGGGGCTCAGAGGAGCCTGGCTGGAGTTCGGTCAGGGAGGGAATCTTTAGGCCCCCCAAACCCCCATAGATGAGGAAACCAAAGTGCAGGTGGATTAATGTGTGCAAGGCGATCGAAAGAGTCAGTAACAGAGCTATGGTTCAAAACCTGTTCCAGGTTAAAATTGTATTTAAATAACAATGTAGACTTTAAAAACTGTAAGAATTTAATACTGGGCATACATTTTTATCTAAACAGAAACCGAAAATGATAAGGAAACAGTTTACTGCCTGAAATTCCACTGAGGAGCGAACATCATTAAAGTGGAGAGACATTTCATAATTCCACCGCAAATGGTCCTTAATCCTTGGTGTTTAATTTGGCTTTGCCAGAGAGTGTCGGATCCTAACGTTTTAATAGCTTCTACATGTTCAGTCAGTACTTGGCCTTATCAAAACACATTATTAATTCCTCATCGGCTTCATTGAATCCTTGTTCTGTTGGTTAATGTTTCCCCTGTCATTTTTTCTTAGAGGATAAGGATAAAGGGAAGGACTTGGCCATAATTTCATTACCACAGGAGAAAGAACTCAGAGCTCATGAATGATCCACTTACGGGGAGAACATTTTCTTGAGCCTAGAGTATTTTGCTGGAGGAAATACATGATTTTTAAAAGCTGCAGTCTCTCTCTCTTTTTTAAGCCAAAAGGGTTAATCTGTAACAGCATCAACATAACCATGAATAATTCATGCAGTCAATCAAATGGTAGTACTCAGGGCCTACCTGCAGCCTGGGTTTAAAAAGCCATTGTCCCTGCCCCCAAAGAATGACAGCATTTTGGCTTTGCAGCTGCCTTTGGGATTTTTGAAGGATCGGTGTTATCTGGGACTCCCCAGGCGTCCCCAGACTGTGGACATGAATGGGAGTCATCGCTGTAAGCGGAAACACTGTCATGTCACTGGTCCTGCTCCAGCTGGTGACGCAGGAGCCTCAGTCTTTTGTAAACTCCCCGACCAACCCTTGCTGGGGAGCCCAGAAGTGTCTCAAATGTGTTGGCAAACACGTGCATCCTTCTGGGCGCCGCCAGTCCACCCTCTGAGGCCCCTGTGGCGCCTCGTGGGCCTGCCCGGTGTGGCCTGCGCGCCTGGGAGCTGCAGGGCGTTTGTGGCCACGTTCCCAGAAAGCCTCCCCTTTGTGCTTCCCTCCGAGGTTCAGGGTGTTTCACTTCAGGCAATCTGTCAGACAGGACATCCTGAAAGGCTCCCGCAATCGACCTCTAACACGTAAAAACAAAACCGCAACCTTAAAAATGAACGGATGAGCCCAGCTGGTGGACGCTCAGTGGTTTTGAGTGTCGAACTAGGAACCAGGAGGTCATGGTTCGATTTCTGGTCAGAGCACAGTCCGGGTTGCCGGCTCCATCCCCAGTGGGTGTGGGGGGGGGGGGGGGAGGACGTGCAGGAGGCAGCCAATCTACGATTCTCTCTCATCATTGATGTTTCTCTCTCTCCCTCTCCCTTCCTCTCTGAAATCAATTAAAATATATTAAAAAAATAAAAACATATTAAAAAAATGAATGGATGAGTTTGTCAGAAAGTAAAGGAAACCCTCATTCCTGGCAACAGGCAGAAGGCTCTATAGAAGCAAGCAGTGACATCATCAGTTGCTTGGGGGTGGAGCTTTGATCTCCCAGCTGAGGAAGGATGGGAGGGGGAGGCCAGGGTCAAAGCCAAGGATCTGTGAAGAGAAGGGTGTTGGGTCACTGATCACCCCACATAAAGGTAGGGCCCAAGAAGAGCTACACAGTGAAAATAAAATCTCATCACACAGGGTCAGACAGCAACCAGACTGGTCCGCTCCGCCTGGAATCTGAGTGGATGCAAAAGTCTGTGAGGATTTGTGAAAACAGCCTGGTCCTTTTGCAAGTCTGGGGCCTAAATTTACATTATTTGTTGTGGAGAGCGGCCACAGCATTTGCACAGGTTCAAGTCTCAGACTAATGAGCAGGCACGGTCCTCTCGTGGCAAAGCCACGTGCAAGTCCCAGCACAATTATAGCCAAAGGCTGTGGTTGTAACCTTGACCTTATGGTCTGAACCTGTGGTCCCACGTGGCTGAGTGAGGCAGGCTGTGGGAGGTGCAGCAAGTGCTGCCAAAACAAAGCTTGATAGAGTTCAGGTGCATGTAATTGAGTAGATTCTAAACCCACGAGAACGTTGTAAACATCTTGACCACGTCCTTACTTTGCCTCTCGGAATCTGGCTATAAAATTAAGACTTGGCTTGCAGGCCGGGGCGCTGCCTCTCCATCAGAGAGCACAATTTGTAACTTTTGAAATAATTTAGAATCTTAAAGTGGACCCAAGTCTCACAGGGACCTTGGGAAAGGGAAGGCAGGCTTTCCGGGGAAAGGGACCCTCTAACCCCAGGGCTCGAAAAATGCTCACAGATTGGATTTCAAAGCATATGAGCAAACAAGGCACACATACACATTCATTCTCTCTCTCTCACTCACACACACATTCTCTCTCTCACACACACACACATTCTCTCTCACACACACACTCATTCTCTCTCACACACACACACACACACTCATCTCTCTCTCTCTCTCTCTCTCTCTCTCTCTCACACACACACACACACACACACACACACTCATCTCTCTCTCTCTCTCTCTCTCTCTCTCTCTCACACACACACACACACACACACACACTCATTCTCTCTCTCTCTCTCTCTCTCACACACACACACACACACCCACACCTCATAAAGAAACAAACCACCATGAGCAAGAGTCAGGAGAAAGAAACATACAAAGATGTTTAAGGATTTCAGGTATTAGAAATAATCAGGTAGAAAATTTAGTTCCGTTGAGGCATACTTGGTATGCTATGAGAATAGAAGAAAAATGGGAACATTTTCCTGTTTTTTAAAAAAAATATATTTTATTGATTTTTTACAGAGAGGAAGGGAAAGAGAGAGTTAGAAACATCGATGAGAGAGAAACATCGATCAGCTGTCTCCTGCACACCCCCTCACTGGGGATGTGCCCACAACCAAGGTACATGCCCTTGACCGGAATCGAACCTGGGACCTTTCAGTCCACAGGCTGATGCTCTATCCACTGAGCCAAACTGGTTTCGGCACCTGTTCTTTTTTTTCCTTCCCCTCATCAACGGCTTATAAACACATCAGATGATTTCTCATTAAAATTACTTCTCGTGAAAATGGGTATGTCGTCATTATTAAAATCATCTTTTTCACTCTCAAAAGTTCCTCAGTTTGGACAATTCACTATACCTGTACAGTCAGTGTAAGGAAGACCAACTAGCGTTGGACTTCAGCCATGCAGCCTGTTGGACCTTGATCACTTTTCTGCCTCTTCGTTTCCAGCCCCAACGTCTGGCATTCTTACCACCTGCTTCCCTTTTGCTGGTCACCGCACTGCCTTCCCCTCCCAGGCGCTCTCCTGGGGTTTAAACAGCGGTGGGGAAGGCTTCAGAGCCTGCCCCTGTGCTCAGAGCACTGCCGGTGCTAGAATTCCCCTCCCAGGAATCGCTCCCCGTTGAATGCAGAGTCACTTTCCAGGTGTGGTAGCGTCAGCCTGTGCTTTTCGTTTCTGCACAACGTTAAGCTCCCAGGAGTCGGCCAGGCGCGGCCTTAGGTCTCCTGTTCTGTTGTACAAATGGGCTGGGTGAAGGGTGAGGGGAAGGGTGAGGAGGAACACGGGAATTAACATAATGTGGTGCTGGCAGAGAAGAAACACTTCTTGGTGATGTACTGGCGATTGTCCCCTTCACAGCTAAGAAGGACGCATCCTTTGTGGGGTTGGCCAGCCACCTCCTGGCTGTGATGGTGCTGATCAGTGACGAAGAGAATGGACGAAGCAGAAAGCAACCCCATTTCTATCTGAGAAAGGATGAGACGGGGAACTCGGTGTGCAGAAATGGGAAGGGACAGTGCTGAGGCCATGTCCCAGGCCGGGGCCACCCCTCAGACTTCCCCAGTGCATGGGTCCCTACCTGCTCACATTCTACAGCCTTCCACATGAGCAGTGCTCCCTGAAGCTGGGCACTTGGCCGGCCCTAGTGGGATGGGGAGGCGAAGTCTGGGGTTTGCAATTGAGGATTTGATGAAAAGACAGCTGTTGGCAGAAGTGCAATGAGTCAATAGGTTTTTTGGGCAGTTTTTCATTTATTCAACAAATTATATGTATTTTGTCCTGTGCCTTGTTCCAGGCACTGTTGTAAACTCTGAGGATATCGTAAGGGACCCTATGTATCTAGCCGTTCATCATCTCCTTTATTTTTATTTTTTTTTTTTAATATAGATTTTATTGATTTTTTTACAGAGAGGAAGGGAGAGGGATAGAGAGTTAGAAACATCGATGAGAGAGAAACATCGATCAGCTGCCTCCTGCACACCCCCTACTGGGGATGTGCCCACAACCAAGGTACATGCCCTTGACCGGAATCGAACCTGGGACCTTTCAGTCCACAGGCTGATGCTCTATCCACTGAGCCAAACCAGTTAGGGCCATCATCTCCTTTATTAAAAGGGGTTCTGTGAGCTGCTCTAGCAAATTACTGGAACCCACGAAGGAAGTCTTTGAAATCTCTGATCTACAGTCGATTTGTCAGCAGCACAGGTGATAATCCGGGATTTGCATCTGGCATCTGAGGTGTGTGTGTTGGGAGGTGTGTACGGTTGTGGGCGGTGGGCAGTCTTGTGGGACTGAACCCTGAGCCTGTGGGCTCTGGGCTGTCTCCGGAGAGTGACAGTTTTTTTAAATTTGCAACCACCTTCCCCGAACTCCCCAGATCCCCCTCGCCTTCCGTATTCTTTCCCCTAACACTTGTCATCCCCCAATTTTTTGTCGTTTGCAAAAACTAAGCACAGACCCCGCTGGCCTTCACCGCCTTTTCCCAACTTCTGTAGCATCATTCCTTTGATACCTGTTATTGGCTTAATCTGTGGCGTCGCCTAACTTCTGGGCGCTTATTTAAAAAAACACCACTTGCAATCTTTCCATGCATTAGGCAACAAACCCATAGAGGAATGCTAGCATCTCAGGGGGACCCTTTTTACCATTTTCATTTTACAGTAGCTGACTGGGAAAGAGAGGTTCAGACTTGGCTGATCTCAAGCAGATTAATACGCAAGGAGCGCAGAGAAACCCTGTCATCGCCCAGACGAGCAATAGTCCTCGTACTTCCTACGCACGACGGGTTAATCCTTTGCACTCGCTTGCTTTTTTCTCGATTCCTTTATTCTAATGCTAACCGTGTCGAGTCACGCTCGACATCCGAGTGCAAAATTAACCTAACTAACATTTCCTTTTCCGTCCAGTAGACTCCACCCCTTCGCCGGGCAGGAAGAGCGGTCGCGGCCGGGGAAGCTTGTCCCTCGCGGGAGGCCGTAGTGTCGCTCCCTCCGCTGCCAGGCCCGGACAACATGGCGGCCTCCGAGTCCGCGCCGGCTGCCACTCCAGGCGCCGCGGAGGGCGAGGAGGAGACGATTCTCTATGACTTGCTGGTCAACACCGAGTGGCCCCCGGAGACAGAAGTGCAGGTGAGCCGGGCCCCTCTAGAGCTGGGGCCAGCTTGTCGCGACGGCGCCCGGGCGGAGCCACGTAGGAAGCGCCACGTAGGGCGGCGGTGCTGGTGGGCGGGGGGAGCTGGGCCCGGCCGCGCGTCCCGTTGCCTAGCAACGGCGCGCCGGGCGAGCGGGGGTCTGGGTCCAGGAGCCCGGCTCTGGAGATTCCTCCCGGCTCCGGGCTTGGTGTGGCCCGGCTGCACCGCGGGCCCTGGTTCTGTCCCGGGCGGCCCCGCGGGCTCTGGTTCTGTCCCGGGCGGCCCCGCGGGCTCTGGTTCTGTCCCGGGCGGTGCTGGGAAGGGGCTGCAGCCTCGGACTCCAGGGCCCCTCTCACCCCTGACTGCGTGTCCCCTCCCCTCCCGGGCGGCCAGGGCGGGCCCTCCTCTGCAGCGGGACCCGGGTCCTTGGAGCTCCTGGCGGGCTGCCACGGAGCGGGCATCGAGCCTTCACTCCTGCTTGGAGCCGAGTTGCACCAGCTCCTGTGTGTTTCACTGAACAGGCACTTCCTGCGTGCAGGTGGGCGTCGGCCCGTGTCCCAGATACGGCGCGGGGTGCTGGGCCCCCGGGTGATGACTTTCGCGGGGCCTGCAGTGTGGCGGGGAGACCACCCGGTCCACATTTCTCACCCGCCGGAGCCAGAAGCGCCGTCATAGCCTCAGGCGTGACGAGTAAGGCCCTAGTGACCCGGGCTGGGCTCTCTGCTAAGGAAGGGGTCGCAGGGCTATGGTAACCTGACATGGACCTGGGGTTCCCCGTTCCCTAGAGAGGCCCTCCCCGGCGCAGGGTGAAGAGTGGGAAGCAGG
Source organism: Eptesicus fuscus (assembly GCF_027574615.1). Classification (NCBI taxonomy): domain Eukaryota; kingdom Metazoa; phylum Chordata; class Mammalia; order Chiroptera; family Vespertilionidae; genus Eptesicus; species Eptesicus fuscus. Next base: position 4,631,673 of record NC_072488.1, on the reverse strand, counting down.
AATCCACGTCTGTCCGGCAGATAACTGATTGAGAGCCTCACCTGTGCCAGCACCGGTTCGGACTCAGAGGGTGCAGCCCGGTGGAAAAGGACTTTTACCAAAGATCACCGAGTCCAGTCCCTATAGATTCTCTTTTTACAAAATCTTTCGAAAGAGTTTCTAGACCGGAGAAGCGACGCATTCTCCTGTGAAGTTTGTCGTTTCTCTTTAACCTTGCCATTGCAGTTTCTGCTCGTCGTGAATAATGTATTTTGTAGGCTGGCAGAGGCCTGTCTATATTACTGTTTTTCAGGTGTTTATTTAGTTTCACTTTGTCTTTATCGGGGTGACTGTTTTATAGGTTATGCAGCCAGGAAGCCGCAGCTGGCTGCTATTGGTTGGATAAGGATACGTTTCTGCCCCTTAGCACTCACTGGTTAATTACAATAATGATTCAGAATACTTAACGTTATACATTGACAAAAAAAAAATAAAAAATAAGCACAGCATCAACTTACATTGAAACCTCTTGGCACTCAGTATGTGTAGTGCCTAGAATCGTTTAGCCCACACAGCCTGTGTGAAATATACTTAACTATTTAATGTAGCAATTATATCTCTGTGTGCCTTCCTAGCATTTTCTCTGTGGATATAAAACATTCAATGCATTTGTCTCAGAGATGAACTTACTCATCTAAATGAGCCCTTTTCCGGCAGGCAAAACTGGTGTTGGGCCTCTCTAGCCCCCAGCCGGTCTTTGCCCTGGACTTCTCTTGCCTTTGGACTGGTGCTTTGATATGAAGTAGTTTCCAGCCTGAATCCTTCCTTATCCTCCGCAAAATTCATCCTCACCAATGCCTGTGACTGCGTTGTGCTCACTTGTACGCCCACCCTCCCCAGGCCTGCTTCTGGCTGAGTAGTTTTTAAATGCTGGTAATTTGTACCCAGTGCTCTGAGTAGTCACAGAGAAATAGAACTTGACATAGTGTGTAAGGATGACTAGAAAATTCTCAAATGTAAGCTTTTTTTTTTCTTTTCTTCATCTTCAGCCTAGAGGCAACCGAAAACATGGCGCATCCTTCATCATCACAAAAGCAGTTCGAGGTAGGTATTGCTTATTTATTTTTTCTACATGTATTTATATGCATATAAGTATGTAGTTAGTAGGTAATTCCCCCCACCCCCAATTTCACTCAGACCTGTGCTATTTTAGAAAGTTTAGGAATTTTAAAATGTGTTTTTTAGACTTTTAATGTAGAACCTGATAAAAGTGACAAGCACACATGGTACCTGAGTTTAATTTTATATATGTATATATTTTCATGATATATGATATGTATAAATACACACATACATGACTGCATGTGTATGTGTGTATACGCACACACTTTTAATGCAGTGTAGAGCTAAGGTATGGCCCGAGTTAGCCATTATGGATGTGTTCTAGAAGAAACGAAGAAAATGAAGCCGAGTTTGAGCCTCGGAGAGTGTGGACATTGAAGGTGAGAAGACGGTGGCAGGCTGTTGTAAGTGGCTTACATGATGTTTCGGGTACATCGGGCCAGGGTTATTCAAATTACACAATAGATGAACCAGGGCATTCTTTAACTGCTGGCGGACTGCACGCTGTGCTCCCAGGATCGCACTGGCCGCAGTGAGCCGGTGCTGGGAGGGCTCTGTGGGCACTGAAACAGGCTTTCCCAGGCCAGCAAGCTGGTGCTGCTCCGAGTGTATGTGGTAGGTGAGGAAGCTTGGCCAGGGTCATTCATTTGGAACTTGACTGCATGCCTCTCTGGTCCCAAAGCCTGTCCTCCTTACACGGGTGATGGGAGCTACTCATAAAGAGGAGATCCAGTGCCCAAGGAGTTGAGTATTTGAAATGAACTGTAATTTTACTTTCTGAGAAAGATAAAATTATTTTATCTTCTGATACAAGAATCGCTAGCATATGCAGTTTTCGTTATCACAAATGCTTTGAAGTTCAGGAAATTTAGAAAATATATACAAGTCATAACATTTATTGTAGAAAACTTAGAGAATATAGGTAACCACAAATTAGAGTAAGTAAATTACTCTTCATTTTGCCACTCACAGGTAATCTATTATCCTTCAGACCTTCTCCCAGTGATATACACTTAACTGCGTACACATATGTTCACACGCACATATGTGTTTTAAATGAGATACTATAAAAACATTATTTGTCAATAATGTGTTAGAGATTGGTTTTCATGGACTTCCCCATTTTTAGATATTATTATTAAAATTTTTGCTATAAAGTATAAAATGGTATCTTAATTTTTTTCTAAAAATACTTTGGTTTTAAAGGGCAATTACTATGATTTTTACTCCATGGTTTTATTAAAGCCTGTTTGGCAAAATTTAGCATCTCAAATCACTTGTACTTTTTGTACTGTTAGGAAATACTTCAAAGTTTTGAATACACCAGCTTGGAACTTAATATAAACATATGATCTTGTAAAAGATATAGTGCATTTTAGATTTTATTTATTCTCTTATTTTAAGAGTTGTACTCTGTGTTTTGTAATGACTCATTCTACAGTGTATTTTGGATTTTATCATCAAGAAATATTTGGCTTTTCTATTTTTTTTTTTTTTTTTTTTACAGATCGCTTATTATTTTTACGTCAGTACATCTGGTACAGGTGAGTCATTCCACAGAGAAACGGTATGAACATCAAATACAAACAATACTGTCCTATTTATGATTTAAGTTTTGGAACTGAATTGTGATATAGATGCTGATAATCAGGTGAACCCAGTTTATAAAATAGACATTTCGTATACTTGGCATACTCTGGCAGGGTGTCTTATAGACTTAGGGTGATTTTGCCCCCTTAGTCATTATTAAGATAGTCTCCTGACAACTGGTGCTTTCACTGGTGAGCGTTCTGAGCCTTATCCTGAACGATGAAGGCTCCCTGCCTTATCTCGAATGTCCACATGAGGGATCTGCAGCTTGTAAAGCTTTTAACAACTTTTTTGTCCTTATTGTCGTATCCCCTCTTGTGCATCAGAGAAGGTTCTTTCGGTTTCAGTTCTTGGGTACTTCTGAATTCTTTTAAGTGTTATGTGTGTTTTCAGGCACAGTGCTAATTTTGAGCCCTGAAAGGAACAAAAAAATGATTATTCTGACAAAGGATAGAATTCAGCTTTTAGATATGTGTGTAGAAATAGTTTTATGGAATTCTTTACCACGGATTGCTTTTTCCTTGAGGACGTCTAATCTTACAAGCTGCAGAGATAATACCGATAATACAGTTCTATGAAAGAGAACTTTGGCTTCGCTCTAGGGCTGGCTCCAGTGTTTTCTGCTTTTCCTTTGTCGTGTGTGTGTGTGTGTGTGTGTGTGTATATGTATGTGAGTGTGTGTGTGTGTGTGTGTGTGTGTGTATCTTTCACGATTAGATTTTAAGCTCGCTAATGTGTTGTAGTTCCATCCCTGCGTGTGTGTGTGTGTGTGTGTGTGTGTGTGTGTGTTTCACGATTAGATTTTAAGCTCACTAATGTGTTGTGGTTTCAGCCCTGCACCCTTTTTGCTCCCTGATGGACTGGTTCGCTTGGTTAATAAACAGATAAACTGGCATTTGGTCCTTGCAAGGTAAGGATGTATAAAATTCATATGTTTCTCTACCTGGGTAAACATTTAAATTTCATTATGGCATTAATTTTGGGGTGTTTATGGCTTAATAGTCTTGGCATTTATTGTATATAAATTCCCTTTGTTTAAATGTGTTAATTCAAGCTATATTTGAATCATTTTGCCTGCTTTTGTACCAAATGTCATCTAATTTCAAGGTGTAAAGATGAAAACACTTAAAAATGATTTTAACTTCTTAAAATCCCTCCATGCGTGTGGAAGACTGTTACAAATGTGCATACAGATTCTCTTCTTCTTTCTCCCCTATGAAAGCAATGGAAAGCTTCTGGCTGCTGTTCAAGATCAGTGTGTGGAGATCAGGTAATTGTTAATATTCATATTAAAAATGTCCTTTGGGAAGCAATTTGCTTGACGATGGGAACTAAGAGTTTTAAAGGGGGCACGTTTAAAGGGACTTTACCATTAACTCACATTTCTGCCTCACTGCTTCTTTCTGGAGAACTAGGAGTTAGGCCTTGTCTGGAGAAAGGGGTAGTCCCCAATTTTAGAGGTGCCACATGTTTTGCCTGCTGTTCCTAATGTCCCAAAGAATGAACTGATTTTCCTGAGTTAGTTGCTATTGTTTTATCGCTTTCGTAACTGATATTTTAATTAAAAATAAAGCGCATGGAAAGCCCAGCTTAGAAGCCTTCTAGGTGGGTACGTAATGCCACCGAATGTCTCGAGAGAACAGAATATCCCTGGTCTCAAGTAGCATGTCTTGGTCCTGTGTGGACCCACAGTCCATCTACGTACAGCTTGATGCCTACAGAGCAAAGCAGCCCCTGCTTTTGAATACCTTCCTGAGCGTGTGCTTAGCTGACCTCACAGCACATAGTCCAACGGAAAATACGCATCGTCTACTGAGAAAGGAACGTTCCTTAAAAGACAGCAGAGTGATCTGGGGAAATGGAAAGATGAACATGCCCCTCTAAGAAAGTATCCTTCATCATGTAATTAGCAAAATGGTGTTTGACAGCCGTTTAAATTTTTTAATTTTACAGAAGGAGAGGAAGGGGGAGGGGGGATAGAGGGGGGAGAGAGAGAGAGAGAGAGAAGAGAGAGAGAGAGAGAAAGAGAGAAACAGAAACATGAATATGTTGTTGCACTTATTGTTGCATTCGTTGGTTGCTTCTTGTATGTGCCCTGACTGGAGATTGAACCCACAGCCTTGGTGTATTGGGACGATGCGATAGCCAACTGAGCTACCTGGCTGGGGCCAATAATGACAGCCTTTTAAAAACTACATTACTTAGTATGGCATGGCTGTGACAGGCGGGTTCCTTTCTTGAACAGCATCATTAAGCATCCCGTGGGTTCAGCGCTTGAACGTACGTATGCATAGGATGGGCTAGCATTTCCTCTTCCATTTGTTGCAGCAATGTGAAACGCATCTCTGGGAATTGTGCTGATAGTGTGACTTCTTTTTTCAAAAATTAAATTTATTGGGGTAACATTGGTTAATAAAATTATATAGGTTTCAAGTGTGCAATTCTATGATATGTCATCTGTATATTGCATTGTGTGGCCACCACCCAAAGTCAAATCATCTTCTGTCACCACACATTTGACACCCTTTACCCTTAACTACCCCTCACCCCCCTTTCCTCTGGTAACTAGCATACTGTTGTCTGTGTCTATGATATTTTGTTTCTTTGTTCATTTGTTGCTTTCAGTTTTATAACCCACATATAAGTGACATCATATGGTTCTTGATTTTTTTTTGACTAACTTATTTGGCTTAGCATGATATTCTCAAGGTCCATCCATGTTGTCCCAAATGGCAGTATTTCATCTTTTCTATGGCTCAGTAGTATTCCACTGTATACATGTGCCACGTCTTCGTATCCAGTCATCTATCAATTTGGTTGTTTTTATGTTTAAACTCACTTGTGCTTATGTCACTTCATTCTTGTTATAACTCCATTTCTGATGAAAAAGAAATGTTGGAAGAAAGTAGTATCCCTAATGGAAGGGTCTTATTTGAGGCACAGAACCTTCTCTGTAAGAGCAGGAACGATTTAGGGTTGTGTAGAGAAGTTGTCCAGTCTGTAGTATCTGTGGTGGTGTATGGTAGTACACAATAGTGTTGTTATGTAAAACTATTGTCTTCATTTTGTGCATACGTTGCAGGTCTGCCAAAGATGATTTTACATCTATTATTGGGAAATGTCAAGGTAAGAGTTTCCAAAATATCTAAAAAATGAAAATTTCAAGTTTGCAGTAGCTTATAGTATATCTTAAAAGTTAGAATAGAGATTAAATAAATATTTATTAACAAAGATTATTAAGACTGCTTATTAAAACAATTTTTGAAAATCTTAACTGATTTCACTTACTGCCTTAATTTTGCTTTAGGATGTGCATTTTGGCGAAATTAGAAATTGAAACTTTTTAAAAAGTCTAAGCCAGTTTTGTGATAAAGTATTTGTATGCGTTTGTAGTCTTTTATTCTGAATTCAATGAAGAAATAAATATTTTGGTATAAATCAAGACTTGGTCAGATACAACCCGGCCAATGTGGCTCAGTGGTTGAGCATTGACCTATAAACCAGGAAGTCATGGTTTGATTCCTGATCAAGGCACATGCCCAGGTTATGGGCTCGATCCCCATTGGGCGTGCAGGAGGCAGCCAATCAATGATTCTCTCTCATCATTGATGTTTCTTAACTCTCTCTCCCCTTCCCTTCTTCTCTGAAATCAATAAAAATATATTTTAAAAGTTGGTCAGATACAGACTAGTAAAAAAAAGTTTGGGATTTGATCATTCTTTGATATAGTTAGCAAGAATTTACTGAGTGTGTTTTATGTAATACTAGGGGCCCAGTGCACCAATTCATGCACCTTGAAAGGAACTGTGGGCTGGAAGGATGCGTTGGGCACAGGGGTGGGTCTCGGACCATCCTCTGCGTCCCTGCCTGGCCCCTCCCACCGCTGCCCCTGGTCCCCTGTCTGCCGGCAGCCCTGCTCCCACCCCCACTGCTCCCACACCCGCTGCTCCCACCCCCACTGCTCCCACCCCCGCTGCTCCCACGCGCTGACAGTGCCTGCTTGCGGCGCGGAGCCATTGGGGCTGGCGCCAGCAGTGGGGGCGATTGGGTCCGGCAGCCGCCACTCGCACCTGCTGATGGTTGGCACTGGTGCGGGTGCCGGCAGCAGGTGCAAGCGGTGGCTCTGGCTCTGGCGCTGGCTGCGGGTGTGAGTGTGGCCGGCATTGGCAGTGGGTGCAAGCGGCGGCTCCGGTGCTGGCAGGAGGTGCGAGTGCTGGGTGGGACTGTGGCACGCGGGAGCAAAGAATTTTCAGTAACCACCAGAGGCTCGCCCTGATGACAGCGACCAGCACCCCGCTTTGGTCTGGAGACCCTGCTTACCTGCTCCACCATCCCGCCACGGCTGACGCCCGCCATGGTCCACACATGCCCCCTGGTGGTCAGTGCACGTCATAGCGACTGGTTGTTAGGTTGTTTGGTTGTTCTGCTGTTCGGTCTATTTGCATATTAGCCTTTTATTATATAGGATGAATCATTCCTGGTACTAGGGGTATTATTGTGAGCAAAAGGCATGGTCCTGTACCTCATACAGACACTCAAACACATGATTGTAAACTTGGACAGATCTGATGAAGGAAAAATACAGAGTTGGGTGAGAGTCTCTAACCAGGAGTGTGAGATGAGATTGTTGAGAAAAAGTGACTTTTGGAAAGCAACCTAAAGAGTGAGTAGAGGGTGGGAGCAGTGGGGAAGGTGGCGGGGGCGGTGCTTGATCTGCAGGAGCAGGGTGTGAAGAGGTAGCTGGGAAGCGTATACCCGGAAGGCAGTGAAGAGGGCGTTAGTAGGTAAGTGCAACCATTACTTATGCTTATTTTCAGGACCTGCAGTTCCATCTGCATGACCTTGTGCTACTTTAGCGGTGGTAGTTGTGGGAATCGTAATGATGACAGTCCTGGTCCTTGTAATGACAAACATTTACAGTGTCCTTACTGCGTGCCAGGCGCTGCATTTTCTCATTTAATTGAAAGAACATGGCACATATTTTATCTTAAAGCAGCGTTAGGATAAAATGAATATTTGACAGTGAAAGCGAGCATGGAGAAGGGAGGCATGGATTGTTTTGAAATGTACAAAATGATGAACTACTGAGGATTCCCCGAGCCCCCCATGGAGATGCTGGTCTTTAAGCTCTTTGTCAAATGCACATTGGTGGCCGGGGGCCAGTTTTCTCCTAATTGTCTCATTCTCAGCCATCCAGATGCATTGAGAAGATTAAGCATTAAATGTTTTAAACATGTTCTGAGTTCCCATATGAACGGTGATTTTCTGTAAGTATGTCAGAGAATCAGTATTCCTAAACAATCCCCATGTACTAGTGGATAAGGTAGTAGTAGAGTGCTTATGGACTTGTCTTCTTTTTAAAATTGAATTTATTGGGGTGACATTGGTTCATAAAATTATACAAGTTTCATGGGTACAATTCTATATGATGGAGTTCTCTTGACATACAAGACATACATTTTATGACTTAAAGCAAATGTAAAACTTCTTATCCCTCCCTGTTGTTATCTGTTCTTCTGCTCATTTCCCTGATGGTCAGGGTACCCTTATCTGTATCAAGCCGGGAATGTAGACATTTTTTTCTTCTTTTTCTTTCTCTCCCTTCCTTCCTTCTTCAACAAATAAACATTGAGCTTGCCACTGCATGCCAGGCGCCGTCCTAGGCACTGTGTGTGTCTGCAGCGAGGAGTGATGCCGGCTACCGAGACGGAAGGGGCAGCCCCTCAGGCGGAGCGACAGGGTAGCCCTTGCAGTGGTGCCCAATGGCACAGTGGAGGGCATCCCCCCGGACTCCGCCCGCCTGGGAGTCTGGTTAGATGGCTCTTGCTCCCGCCCCGGCGCTCAGCCCTCGGGCCCCCGTTCTGGCTTTTAACATTTTCACTTGCTTTCCCGTGACTGTCTCCTGACGGCTTTCTTCCAGATGCTCTTCACTAACCCAGCTTTGCACAGCTTGCCAAATGGATCACTCATAAAAGAGAATCACCATGTCACCCTTCAGGTCTGGCTCCCCTGTCCTCCAGATAGGTGACCTTGGACAAGTTCCGTCTCCACTACCTGTAACATGGGTATGATTTTATAGATTGGGTTGTGGAAAAGTTATGTGAGCTAATGTAAATAAATTAAGCTCTGAGCATACAAAATATAAATAAAGCTCTTAGCATAACGTCTGACACTTTGTAAGCACTTAGGAGACATTAAGCTATTACTGCTGCTGCTGTTACTCTGCCAAAAATCTGTCAGTCATTTGCCATTGACTGTGGGATGCAGGTTAAAGTTTCTAATTCAGGACATGAGACCTTTCACAGTCTGTCTGTCTGTCCTGTGGATCCCCCCTGCCACATGTCTGCAGTTTTCCAACCCCATCGTGCTTTTTTGTTTTGATTTGGTAATCCTCACCCGAGGATATTTTTCCATTGATTTTTAGAGAGAGTGGAAGGGAGAGGGAGAGACAGAGAGAGAGAAGCATGGATGTGAGAGAGACACATCGGTTGGTTGTCTCCTGCATGCGCCTGACCGGGCCGGAGACCGAGGTACGTGCCCTTGACCAGTATTGAACCTGCAACCCTTCGGTCCTTGGGCCGACGCTCTAACCACTGAGAAAATCGGCCAGGGTCCCATCATTCTTTTTATGCCTTCATACCGATAGTTCCTTTTGCCTAGAAGCTCCCACCATATACTTAATTAGTCGCACATATTGTAGTTCCAGCATCCGTTCTTCTGGAAACCTTCCTCACTGTATCCTGATCTACTTTCTTGTTCTAATTGTTTATTTGCTTGTCCGATTCACAGCTCAATTATAAAGGCAGAGCTCCTGTCTTACTCAATGTTTTTTAAATTTAAATTTTAAATATTTTTTTTATTTCTAGTGCCTAGCATGGTGTCTGACTCCCAGTAGGCACAGAATTTTTGGCATACAAATTTGGACCCTGTCAAGTGGGTGTTGGCACTTGAGGACTGTTAAAATGATTTTTATGAGTGAATGTCTGAATAAAGTATATTTGCCTATTTCCTATGAGTCAGTTTTAGAAATTCATGTATAATATGTTTATGTTTATGTTTATGTTAAGCATATATAAATTTATGGATAGTTGTCATGATACGGGCTTTATTCCTAATGTACACAAATGTATGTACATACCGTGAATGGAACCATAAGGACAGATAAGGAGTCCTGTTTGCATAGTACCCTTTTGAGAATAATAGAAGGGAGTAGCGAATTTCTAAAGCTTGGGGCTCGAGCATTTTCTGAATTTGCTTTCTGTTAAAGTAGGCCAGACCTGGCTTAAATCATGGATAAGGACCGTAAAGTTCGCCGAAGAGTAACTAGAGGGTGATACTCAGTTGCCTTTCCCCCAGTGCTGCCCTGGTGTTGAGTGAGGGCCTGGAGAGCCGTCTGTGGGTGTCTGAGCAGCTGCTGGGAATGCCCAGACTCAGACATCCGGGGCCCCTGTGAGCTTTGGCATTAGACACCTGCCCTTGGCCAGGAAGTAAACTGAGAAACACACAAGTTCACATGAAAATGGGAAGCTTCACCCTTCAGTCTTTCACCCAAATGGTAGTACTTGTTAGAGTTTTAGTGTGTACGTTAATGTGGCAGCCTGGATGGGATAACGATGCTTTGAGAGCTAATGTTTTATTTTGTTGGCTTCTGAATGTGTGAATTTATGACCGTAATGCTGCATTAATGGCTTCTTTCCATTTCATATAATGTGAGGTAACGATCATTTGCTTATTATCCGGCTCATCTTTATGGGAATGACTCTCATATGCCAAATGATGTTTCATGCCCATGCCTGGAGAAACGCAGCCCGTTGTTCTTAATGCATTTTTGAAACTACATATTTCGGAGTCTGCGGACCGAAATAGGAGCTGTTTGGTTCCACTTTGGCATTTTTCAGTTATTGTTTTATAAGATGTAGGCCATTCGGGAATGTTTTAAATGTGCATTGCAACTTGTTTGGGTTCTGTTTGCCAGGCCGTAAAGAGGAATTCAGTCTTTCCCTCTCTGGAAGAGTGCCCTGAACTAGAACATGCAATTCGAAAGCTGTACTGTGTTAATCAAGAGATTTTCTGCATCTTCTGGGTCTGAGATACCACAGACCAGGGCTTCCCTGTGCTAAGCCGCTCCCGCTTACTCCAGGTGTGTGGGGTCCCATCCGCCCTCCACTGGCCCAGGGCCCTTGTGACAGCCTGAGCTCAGACCGGCTCCCGCTGGTTTCCAGCAGCCTCATCAGTTTACCCTTCGGTGCCACGCATACAGCATTTTCCGTGTGTGTCTTGACCTGAATAAGGTTGCGAAGCATAGACTACTTGAAGCACCCAGATTTTGAAACGAAACATTTCGTTATGAAACTAATTCAGGAGCCTCCAGTTATGTGATAACTGTTTTCCCCTTTTTGTATTTTGTTGGAGAAAAAAATCCTCTGTGTTGAAAAAATAATACACATTCTCAGAAAAAAACTTTAGAAACTAAGAATGAGCAAAAAGTAGAAAATAAAGATAAATGCACCATCCAGAGATCAGTAGTATTAACATTTTATGGTCTATTCTTTAAGACATTTTTCTGCTAGTACCCATGACTATCGATGTGATCTGTGAAAATAAAATCTTACCTTATAATAGACAAATATGCAAATTGACCGCACCTTCACTACGCCCACGCCACGCCCACCAACCAAGCCACGCCCATCAACCACGCCCACCAGGAAACCGTTGCAGGGAAGCTGGGGTGCGGCTGAGCCCAAGGCCAGGGAAGCCGCCCGAGGCTTTCCGGGCCTTGGGCGCCAGCGGGGTGCCTGCTCCAATCGCAGGAGCGAGCCGACCTGGGGGGTCGGCTCGCTCCTGCGATCAGGTCGCAGGGACGCTGGGTGCAGCCGAGCCCAAGGCCACCACCCAGGGCCAAGCCGGGACCCTGAAAGAAGGTAGAAGGCGGTGGCCACAGCCAAGGCCTGGGTCCCCGGTGCCGGCAGAAAACTGGTGCAGGCAGCCAGGTGAATGAAGGTCTATTGCACGAATCTTCGTGCACATGGGCTACTAGTGTTTTATAATCTGCTTTTTTCACATAAAGATAGATTGTTAAGTCTTTTAGGTTAAAATTTTAGAACTTTCCAAAGTATTTTTTTAGGTGAACAACACCTTAGATGTTAGGACATAGGTGTCCCAAGTCATCCAGCACGTGCCTATAAATTTGATCTCTGAGCAGTAAGCAGCCCGGGGCTGTACTTGACCCTCATGCAAGGTGGAAAGAGCCATCATTTTTTTTTTTTTTTTTTTAATTGGAAAGAGCCATCATTAAGCCTTGGTGCAGATGGCTGTGCAGAACACAGGTCACAGATGATTGCATCTACGTTCCTGGGATATTGGTTTGTTGATTTTATTTTTCTTAAATGTCTTTCTGGTTTGGTATTGGAGTATTCTTGCTGGTCTCAAAATATAAGTTGGCAGTATTCTTTCCTTTTCTACTTTAGCAGAGGTTTGTGTAGAATTGGAATTATTTTTTTCTTAAATGTTTTGATAAAGTTCACCAGTGAAATTTGAAAGATTTTTGGTGTGTGTGTATGAGTATTTTTTTAATTCCTAATTAAAAAATTTAAAAAATATATAAAACTTTAAAAAATTTCTATTTCCTTTTGTTCTAGTTTTTCATGGATATTTCTTCTAAATTATAGAATATATTGGCTTAAACTTGTTTATAATATTCCCTTATTATCCCTTTACTTGTTATCCTTTTGTAAGATCTGTACTGATGTCCCCTCTGTTGTTCTGGGTATTGGTAATTTGTGTTCTCTCCATTTTTTCTTGGTTAGTCAGGCCATGGTTTGTTCAATTTATTAATCTACTAGAGGCCCGATGCACCAAACTTGTGCAAGGGGCTCGGCCCTCGCAGCCCGGCTGCCTCAGCCCCTGCGGCCCTGCCTACTGGTCATTCCGGAAGGTTGTTCCGGAAGTTCGTTCCATTGTCAGGTCTAATTAGCATATTAGCTCTTTATTATATAGGATTCTTCAATAAGAAAACTTTAGTTTTTGATTTTTTTGGTTGTTTTACTTGATTTTTGCTTTTATATTTAATATGTCATTCCTTCTGTCTACTAGGTTTAATTTGCTCTTATTTTTCTAGATGAAAGATAGAAGTTCAGATCATTGATTTTTGAACCCCTCTTTTCTTATATAAGCATTTTAGGCTGTTCTAATTTAAGCATCTTTTTGTTATTGATAACTAATTTAATTCTGTAGTGGTCAAAGAACATATACAACATGATTTTAACCTTTTAAGTTTATTGAGTCTTGATTTATGGCTGAGCATGTGGTCTGTCTTCATGAACCAAAAATTAAAAAAAAATAATTTGATTAAAAGAATTTTAAAAAATCTGATTTTGGGGTATGGTGCAGTTATTGGTTATAGTGTTTTATAATTGTCAATTATATTTTTTGCATTGTTCAACATTTTATATTCTTTCTGATTTTCTCTCTATTCAATCAGTTGCATAGAGAGGGGAACTGAAACTTCTAATTATAATTGTGTATTTGTTTATTTTACCCTTAGTTCTATCAGTCTTTATATACTTAGGAGTTCTAATTTCCAGAAGTGTATACATATTATTCTGTCCTCTTGTTGAATAGGGCTCCTTTGCCATGAAGAACTGTCCCTTTTTATCTTTAGTAATACTCTTGTCCCAGAATCTGTTTTGTTTAATGATAACATGGTCACTTCAGCTTTGTTCTGATTAGTATTTGCATAACATATCTTTTTCTCGCATTTTGCATTTAATCTGTGTATTTGTATTTAATGTAAATCTCTCATAGTAAGCATATAATGGAATATGCTGCCGGGCCCCCCCTCCCCCCCAGTCTGACAATTTTTGTCCTTTAATTGGAATACTTAGAACATTTATATTTAATGTAGCTACTGGTGTGGTTGGGTTTAATTCTACCTTCTTGCTATTTGTTTTTCTCTGTTTCCTTTTAGCATTTGCTCTGGGTTTAAAATGTGTATTTTATTAAAAATTACTTTATTGCATAGTATATATCCATTCACTCCTGGCTCTTTTGTACTCTTTCCAATTTTTTTACATATGTTAAATCCCCACAATATATTGTTATTATTTTTGTCAGTAACTTTAAAAAATATGTTTCTATTGATTTTAGAGAGGAAGGGTGGGGGAGAGAGAGAGGTAGAAACATCAATGATGAGAGAGAATCATTGATCAGCTGCCTCCTGCATGTCCCCTACTGGGATTGAGCCCAAAACCCTGGCATGTTCCCTGACTGGGAATCGAACCCTGACCTCCTGCATAGGTTGACGTTCAACCACTGAGCCACATCGACTGGGCTGTCAACGATAATTCAAAATTTTTTTTAAAAGTTAAAGAATGTATGTGAGAGATTGTTTATTGAACCCTTCACTTTGCAAAAGGAAACTGCTCCCCACGGTCACACCAGGCCGTTTCATGGCTGTCCTGAGGGTAGAACCCAGAGTTCCTTATTTTTCAGTCCTCGGCAATTCCCATTTGGAGTTTGGGCACATGGGCACTGGATTGACGCGCTCCTCTAGCACCCGAGCACCGATTACAGACCAGAGGACCCTGGAGGTCAAGTTACTCCCTGAATGGGCACAGGGCCTGACACTTGGGAATGTATAGTTTAATGAGTAGGAAGACGATAAAAGTAGACAAAGGTATCATTGTTATTTGGGACGAGAACGGGGAAGGAAATGGAATGGTTGGAACTGAGAACAGTACTGGGCTTTGAGGCTACGTGGAAGGCGGACAGAGAAAGCCTGCTGCGGACGTGCTGTTCAGTGGCGCCTGGAAAGACGCCGGAGCCGGGCAGGCTCAGCCGGAGTGTGCGGGCAGAGGGAGGCTGACCTCAGCTCTGAGCTGGCAAGAGCTGGACCACGTGGCAGGTCGAAGGGCTGCGGCAGGCAGGGTGTGAGCAGGTATGCTAGCTTCACCAGGCACCTGGCAGGTGTCAAATGAGGCTAACCTTTTTTAAAAAATATATACTTTTATTGATTTCGGGGAGGAAGGGAGAGGGAGAGAGAGATAGACACATCAATGATGAGAGAAAATCATTGCCCGGCTGCCTCCTGCATGCCCCAAGCTGGGGATCGAGCCTGTAACTCGGGCATGTGCCCTGACCGGGAATGGAACTGTGACCTCCTGGGTCATAGGTTGACACGCCTCCACTGAGCCACGCCTGCCGGGCAGATGAGGCTAATTTGACCCCAACCTTGGGAATACTTTTCAGACAACTCCATGGACACTTGCAGCTCTCCCAAGCCACACAGGCAGCTGGGAACATCCAGTGATAAAATCTTTATTTTCCAGTTGTTATGTAAAAGCTTACCTTGTAATGAAAACATATCTTTATTTGGGTCAGACACATGCTGAGTTTCCCGGAGCCCCTGGTTATAACCAGGAGTAAAAGTAAAAACAAGTCCCCTTCAGACGGAACTTACCTCCGAACAGATACAGAATGTGGTGCGTAAATCTGTTTACCCAGGAAAATGAAATAAGAGGCAAAGCCTGCTGTCACAGGGGAAGCAGTAACAGTGGGGAAGTGTGGCTGTCTTTCTGCAGCACAGGAATATTTTCAGGGCATGAAATTGTCCTCCTGGTGTTTATGGAGAATCTGTGTGTGCGCGCATCTTGTATTCTTGTGCTGTTTATCATTTTGTTCCCATGTTGACTTCCACGTTTGATTTTTTTAAAGCTATCTGAAGACAGAGAACTCATTTTTTAAATCCATTTTATTACCGTAAAAAAAGATTGCTTTTCCAGAGTGTATGCAGTGTCTTCTTAGGCTCTGGTAAAACCCACCAGACCCTCCTGTGTGCAAGGGCCCCTGGGTGTTTTGCAGGCTTTCTCGCTGCTGATAGCTGGTCAGAAGGAAGAAACTCGTTGATGTCTGTGTACTGTCCTCCTACCCAGAATATGCATGCAGGTATCCCAGAGATGGGAGGGAAGTCTGAGTTCTACGGTGGGGAGCGGACGGCAGTTACATCATTCACTTGTAATAGTTGGGTGGTCCTTGAGCCCTCCCCTACCTTACCTTGTTAATAGGGGTTTTCCTGAGAGCTTAGGCTTTAGTGAGACCCTCATCACTGTGTTTCATCCTAGGGCGGCAGTGGCGGATACCACATTGTCCCTGATTTCGGGGAGTTGAGAAACTGGTGGGGCAGTAGTCATGTGAACAGCATGATGCAATGAGCTAAATGCTGTGGAAGACTTCTGTGTAGCGTGTTTGGGCCACAGAAAAGAGAGCAGGCAGTTTTTGAAGCGCGTCAAGGAAGGAAGGCTGCAACAGACATGAACCCTTTGAGTGATATTGGACGCGAACTTTCCAGGTAGAGGCAGCAATGTGTACGAAAGGCAGAGACTCGAGTGCGCGCAGTTAGCTTGTTTGCCAGGTAGTCGTGGTGTTGGTGGGCTACTAGATGTGTGCAGAAGGTGGTGGGAGGTGCAGCTGGCAAGCTGGGATGGGCCCTCATGTCTGTGGAGGAGTTCGGACTGGATTCTGTTGGAAATGGAGGGCCATCAGGGATCTTAAAGCAGCAGGAGGAGGTGATTGCTCATCTTTTTTTAGAAAGATGTCTTCGGAGGGTATTGAGGAGGGATTAGAGGGGAAGAGGCTGCAGGTAGGAAGGAAAACCGTTGTGAGAGTGAGCACCAGATGGCGAAGCTGACCTGGGTGTCAGCAGACAGGAGAGAAGGTGGCGTTTTGTGGAAACGATTTGGAGGCTGAACCCAAGCTCCACACTGCGGGGAGGCAGGACGCTTAGGCCCCAGGCTTTGTTCTGCTCTGGATTCATGTCACCTTGATTCTCCTGATCATCTGGAATTTAAAAAAATATATTTTTATTGATTTCCGAGAGGAAGGGAGAGGGAGTGAGAGGCAGAAACATCAATGAGAGAGAATCATTGATCGGCTGCCTCCTGCACACTCCACACTGGGGATCGAGCCCACAACCTGGGCATGTGCCCTGATCGGGAATCGAACTGTGACCTCCTGGTTCATAGGTTGATGCTCAACCACTGAGCCACACCGGCCGGGCTGGAATTCTTATTGGTAAAGGGAAGGCACTGCTTCTCCTGTCTCTTCAGTGCTGAGATTCTAGCAGGGGAAATGGAAGAAAAAAACCCCCAAAAACAAAAACAAACCCAAAACCTTCGGAAACCTCAAATACAGGTATTGGGTTATTAAGGTGCTGATTATCAAAATTTTATAATTGTGTGATGAACTAAGAACAAGTCTCAATTCACCTGCCTAATATATATTTTAAATGTGTGTATACATATTTCTGATACTGTCAGCATAATCATGCTATTTCCTTGGCATCTATATTTGATATATTTAAAAGCGCTCGGTTGAAATGTTTAATTTTTGCTTTTGAGGAACTGCAGTCATTGGATTGGAATTACTTTCTGCCCATTCTCTATGCTTTTAACCTCTTTATTCCATAAGTATTGGAGGTATATTATTCCCGAGCCTTTACCAGACCAGGGCATGCTCAGCATTCACAGAGCGCTGGTGGCCGTGGGCTTTGCTTCTCAAGCGTGGGCAGAGCTGGCCGTGGTTCAGGCCTCCCACTCTTACTTGAAGTGGGTTCAGGGAACTGTTCCCATCTGTTGAACCGAAGCAGGAGAGATCCTTCGGAGGTGATGTAATACGACTGAACACTTAACTTGAGTTGCAGTAACTGTGTTAGCGATCTTTGTAATATGTAGGCAAAAGCACTCTCTCCTCTTTGTTCTAGTTCCAAAAGACCCGAAGCCCCAGTGGCGGCGTGTGGCCTGGAGCTACGACTGCACGCTGCTGGCCTACGCCGAGAGCACCGGCACCGTGCGGGTGTTCGACCTCATGGGGAGCGAGCTCTTCGTTATTGCCCCGGTGCGTACGTGCCTTCAGCCGGTAACAGGGCTTTCCAATGTCTTTTTCGTGTAAGCACTCGAGGGAATGAATGTGAAGAGAGGGGAAGTAGAGCTATAAATCTGAAGAGTAAATGGTGAACGTATGATGTGCAGAATCTAGATAGATATGCATACATGAAATAGTTTATTCTTTGCATTTTGTAACGCAGTATCCAGATGCAGTCCACCGTTACCAACACGTGGTAGTAAGTACTGAGTGGAGTTACTAAAGGCTGTTATAAGCTTCCAGTGAGGGGAGAAGTTGGCAGTAAATGAGTACTTTTAAAGGTCCTTTCCTTTAAAGGGAAATGGAAAGTAATCGGAGACTTTTTTTTTAGCTTTGGTTACTGCTGGAAGTAGAAATCAACAGCTGAAGGCTTCTATCTGAGTTCTGTATCTTAGAATCCTTTGAGGCCGAATGGTGGCATTACTGTTGTGTGTGTGTGTGTGTGTGTGTGTGTGTGTGTGTGTGTGGCTATGGATGTCCAGTGAACATAGGCTCACTTATCTAGGTGAACATCTCATCCAAGGAGGCAGCTGTGGTCCCAGCTGTGGTTGGGAGGCTGGTCTAGACTTGGTGTCTACTTGTAGGCACTCTGACTGGCAGATCAATTCTGGGGCTATGTTATGTAGAGTCACCTGGTAAGGCCAATGTCTCAGGTATCTTCCACTTATACAGATGTTAACTTCTACCTTTTTAATAACTTCCCCCTCTGCTGCAGGCATCGAGTCTAGCAGGCGATTTGAGCTGTGCCGTTGCTGGGTTGATCTTTCTGGAATATAAAGCAAGTGCACAATGGTCTGCAGAACTCTTAGTCATCAATTACCGAGGAGAACTTAGAAGTTACCTTGTAAGGTGAAAGTAAAATACTTTGTTTGGGAAGACCTGTTTGACAAAATAGTGTTTATTTCTCTGGCTTAGTGTCAGCTTTTGTTGTTTCTTTTTTTTTTTCTTTCAGCATTTTATTATGAAAAATTGCAAATATAATAGGAAGTTTGAAAGAATTGTATAGTGAAAACTCAAATACCTCAACTTAAATTCTACTAGCATTTTTACTGTACTTGCTGGGTCACATTCCTATCCAGCCATTCATCAATCCTAGTTTTTAATGAGTTTCAGAGTCACTACTTAAATACATTAGTATGCCTGTCATTAATTAAACTTCAATATTTGCTTATAGTTTTCTTTCTTTTGAGATAAAATTTGCATACAACAAAATGCACAGATCTTAAGTGTACCAGCCAGTGAGTTATGGCAAATGCTTGCACTTGTGTAGTTCAAACTCCTGTTGAGATGCAGAACATTGCCATCATGCCAGAACATCCCTCATGCCCCTTTCCAGCAAATCTCTGTCCACACACACTCCCAGAGCAGCTTCTGTTTAGACGTTGTAAAGGGGGGTGGGGTGGGGAGAGGGATGGTCGCCAGCACTCAGTCCACAGCACCCACGACTTGCTCATCATTCTTCTGTCGGTGGACTTCTGAGTTTCTGGGTTTGGACATTGCAAATAAAACGATGGCCATTCTTGTCCAAGTCTTTATGGATACACATGTTTGTCCCCATTGGTTCACTGTCTCTGAGTGGAATTGCTGAGTTACAGGGTAGATGTACTTTATCTTTATAAGAAACCACCAGACCTTTGTCTAAAGTTTTCATATCATTCACACTCCCACTATAATGTCTGAGCATCTGGTTGTTTTGCATCCTCGGCAGTGTTTGGTGTTACCTGCCGTTGAGATTTAATTATAGTGAGCATTGAGTGGCATCTCACTGTGGTTTAATGGCATGTGTTTCTTTTCTTCCTCCTCCAATTAGTGTTGGAACAAATCAGAGCTATCAAGAGAGTCACTGTTTCAGTTTCAGTGGCCATTATCCCCGTGGAGTCAGCACAGCGGTTTACCATCCTGGTCACAGGTACGCAAGCGCTTGTTCTCACATTGGGTGGAGTAGCAGGTGGACGTGTAAGTCGTGGCACAGTTTTAGAGAGAAATTGTCCGTTCTGATTCTTCTTCTGTTTTTAAATTCTCATCTGAGGATATGCTTAGAGAGAGAAAGGGAGAGAGAGAGAGAGAAACATCAGTATGAGAGAAACATGGATCGGTTGCCTTTTGTACATGCTCCGACTGGGGATGGAACCTGCAACCCGGGCGTGTACCCTGACTGGGAATCGAACTGCCACCTCCCGGTGCATGGGATAAGGCTCAACCAACTGAGCCATCCCAGCGAGGCAGTTTTCGCTATTTAAATGTGTGTATATGTTATATATGTTTGTGTGTGTGTGTGTATTATATGGGGACGCAAGCTCAGAAAAGAAGCAAGGGTCTTAACAGGGTGCAGATAAAGTGATGTGGGATCCAGAGGGAGGAGAGCTTCCCTCCGTGTAGGATCAGGGGGGTGTGCAGGTGGCACCTGCTCTGGAGAATGGGTACGGTATGGGCATGATGGGCATCCCAGACAAAGTGACAGTGTGAGCAGTGACAAGAGGAAGGCAGCTACGGTGCATTTTTGTGAAATCGCAGGAGGTGTAGCTCGGCTGACTGCAGGGTGTGTGGGAGAGGAGGAGGGGATGGGCGTGCTGGGAGATGGGGCGTTGGAAAGAGCTTGAGGTCAGCTGATTGGAAGCATTATGGGGCTGCCTGCTCTCCAGGGGGGGTACGTGTCTGAGACGAGGACATGCGATCAGGCGTGCTTTCAGGAAGGTGGATTCAGTCGGGAGACACTAGAGCCTGGGTGACTTGGGTGCTAATGGACTAGTTCAGGCCACAGGCAGCAGGACCTCTTCATTTTCTTACACAAATTGCTCTGTGTTTTGCCACATTTGGGGCAGTGTTTATGTTTACTGTTATATCACATTTTATTATTTTTATTCTGAAGAATAGATTCTATATCTCGCATTAGAATGCCAGGTACTTGAAGGCAAA
This sequence comes from Eptesicus fuscus, assembly GCF_027574615.1. Lineage (NCBI taxonomy): Eukaryota > Metazoa > Chordata > Mammalia > Chiroptera > Vespertilionidae > Eptesicus > Eptesicus fuscus. The sequence goes on along the minus strand of NC_072488.1, from coordinate 4,611,150 downwards.
GAATGTGTCATGTACATCGTTGTCAGTCACAGCATCTGGTGTAAGCTCTGTTAATTGATACCTCTCCCTCTCGGGCTCCCTGGACCAGTAACTCTCATTTCCCAGGTGCAGAAGGAAATGGTCTCTCTGTTTTGATTTTTCTCTTCCTTCTTTCTTCTCTCTATTTGATATTCTGGTCCATCCCCTGCTTTTCTGTTTTATTTTTCTTGTCCCTTTTCAAAGAAGTATATTTTATGTCTTAATCCTTTGTGGTTTTTTCTTGTTTGTTTATGTCACACTGACTACATTGTTTGGATATTTTACAAAGGTCAATCTTTGTTATCTTTTTTCCTAGCAGTATTTCAGGGGGTTAAGTGGGGTTCACTTGGGACCATAGGTTTGAAATGATCATAAAATAGTTGTTACATGATACCAGTTTGTTGTAAGTCAGATTACATTCATTATTCTGAATGCTTTCACTTTTTGGCCCAGGATCTAAACAAATTGTAGGTATATTTTTAGGGGGAGAATGGTCTTTACATATAAAGTTTGGAAACAAATATTTTATCAAACCACAGAGGGGGATCTCTTCTTGGTTCTGCAGTCATATACAGTACAATTCTTGATAGCAGTCAGCGTGCGATGGATGGCCGCATTAAGGTTTCTGGATGGAAATTGTTCTAAAGCAAGGAGTATGTGGAAATGCCCTGTTGTGCATGACAAAACCCTTGCTAGGTGGTTCATGTTTTCCATTAGGTGTTCTTTTTAAATGAGAGAAGCCGAAATGTTCCTCACATTTTTATTTTTGGTTGCTCTAGTAATATGAGCCTGTGATATTTATCATCCACAAGGATCTTGTAAATGTGAAATAAATCAGCCCAAGTGGAGTTGGAATAAATTGGTGATGTACAGACTCAAGGTTTTATGAAATGCATTGTTTTGCCTGATGCAGCGAGCCCAGTTGCAGAAGAGAAATCAAGGTGGTGAATGGGTGATATAAAACAGAGATGAATAGAGGCTTTGGGAGAAGCTCTGTGGATTTGTTGTTTTTGATTCTTCTTTTTTACGTTTCCTAACTCACAGCCTGATGACCTTATTTCATCCTCCCCAGACTTATCTTCTGTTCCAGTCCTGTTCCCCCTCCTACAAGCACCCCAACTCTTTCCATCTTCTCTTCTGGGTGCTTAGTGTTCTCTTTGTTCTGTTGATTTTGGCTTGCATTGTGCCCTGGTTCCTCCTTAGAGAGGCAGCTTTAAACTTTCAGTACAGATGGGTGCAGTGCTTGGAGCTGGAGGTCCAGACGCAATGCCTGCTCTCTGAGTGGAGAGCACTGCGGAGGACTCATGTAGTCATAGAAGAGGGCACGCCCTTGACGTGAGTTCATTCAAATACAAGACTTGATCTGTGTACGTATTTTTAAATGACATTGCTTTCAACAGTTTACCGCTTTAAAAAAAGGTTGTATTTCTAATTTCATTGTACATTTCTACAAGCAGAAGCTGACTTACTCAATTTAGAATCTCAGCAGTTCTATGGGAGCTACATAGAGATAAGTGTTTGAAGGTAACATCTCGACCCTAATTTATATCACAGCAAAGAGAAAATATAGAAAACACATCTTCTCTCTTGGGCCCTTTTTGGAAGCAACCCATGCTCAGAATCCTTGGTGACTCACATAATTGATTTTAAGTGTGTCATTCAGTGATTTTCAGCAAATGTATAGATTTGTGCAACTGCTACTACAGTCAGGTTCAGAATATTTCATTACCCCTAGAGAGATCTCCTGCCTTTGAATTTTATGGAATTCAAATCGCATCTCAGTAAAACTGTAATAAATAAAGGAGTGAATAAGGGGAAAAAAAAGGCCCTTTAAACAGGCGTTCATTTGAACACTTTTATCTTTGTTAAGAAAGATACTCGGGGTATGGTAAGAGAGGCACTCATGTTTCCTGCCGCCAGCGGGAGGGACCCTCGCTGCGTGATGTATGTCATGGTTGTGCAAAGGGGAGTCTGAGCACTTGGATGATTTAGTTATTTTCTCTCTCAATCAACAATGTTTTAGGCCAAATACAGCTTCTTTAGAAAGAACTTGAGGCAATGTTTACAGGGAGTAAGAAGCGATGGTTTCAGATTGCCTTAAAGTAGATTGCAATCGGATGACAAGCTACGCTGGCCGAGAGTAGCTAGGTAATGGCATTCTCCCAGGCATGCAGTAGGGACTGCTGTCCTGGGCACAGCTCAGAAGGTGGAAGAGGGCATAGTCTAAAGAAAGCTGTTCTTTAGGGGAGACTGAGAAATACCTTTAAGTAAGGGCATGCTGAAGTGTTGAAGGGCTGTGCTCTGGGTATACTGGTTTGTTCATCTTACCTGGCTTTCCGATTTTCCCTAAACAAAATGTTAAGCATTTTAAATCATGAGTCTCTTACACTCATGGGATAAAGGGAGTATTCCAAATAAAGAGCTCGTACTTAGTAGGGGATCAAAAGTGTTGGGTGTGTGAATGAGCTCTCGGGTGACATGATGCTAATTTCACTGGCCCCAAATGCCAGGAAAACGGTCTTCACGTAGAATGGGAAGGGGGTCCATAGAGCACACAGAGGGGCCACAGCACTCTTATTGAGGGCTCATGCCACAAATGTTTAAATTTGATCTTGTGGCGAAGATAGTGTTGAGTCCCCTATCTGAAAGGTTCACCCAAGGGCAAGGGCAAATTTTGCTGCCCTCCGACGGGGTGGACCTTCCATCTAGACCTAGGAGATATTTTCACAAGGTAGTCACTGGACTTTCACAGCCATCACCGTAAAGTGGCCTTTCTCTCTGGTTCCCAAGCCGTATGTATTCTGGGAGAATCAAGGCTCTGATATGTGGAAAGATCCACTATATTGACAGCTAGAGGAGAAGATAGGTGTAAAATGCATACTAAATTTTTCACAAACCCCAACTGGATAAGATTAATAATTTTATGAAGGATTGCAGGGGAAGGAGCACTGTGGTCATGGTCATTGTGATGATCTCCCACTGCAGGGAGAGAGTGCACTTGGCCTTCAGTAATGCAGGGTCTATTGGCATTTGGGAGATTAATGTGCAGCCTTGTGCTTGAGAGGTATGAATGTCAGTAATCCAGTTGACCTTATATTAAGGAGTTTTTCATTTTGCTTCTCAATTTCTCATTCCTCTAGCATGAGAAAATTCTTTTCATATTCAGGTTGGTTTTTTGAAGAGAAGTGAAGCTGTTGTCTGTAGAGAAAGCTGCATTGTCTTGGTAGAGGTGAAAGCCCTTAGATGTGAATTAAGGGGCTTCTGAGCTTCACAGACTAATTTTTTGGTGGTGGTAGTGGTGGTAGTGGTGGTGGTGGGCGGGGGTGCTTTATAGGCATTTGTTTCTGGGGAGGCAGGGAAGTGAGTCTTGGCCACATTGTATGGTCTGTTTTTGACCAGAATATTAGGGATGGGTAGACATGTGTGACTCAATGTATCTTGGTTCTTAAAAAAGCAGGCAGCTGGAGGCTGTTAAAGTAGAAGATAACACCTTATTAATTTGAACTTTTTTGGCTTAGTATTGAAAAACACTAAATTTTTTTTGGAAATCAGCTTTCACCCATCCATCGCTCCTACATTCAGAGATTCTTTGATAGGACGGGCTAATTCTCATTATGTTACCATTGAAATTAAATGGGCCTTTTAAGATCTTTATAAATTTTTGAACCTGTTCAGTTGGTCAATCAATCAATCAATCAGTCAACCATTCTCTCTACCCCCTCTTTCTTTCAGAGTGTTTTGGTGGTAGTTTAACTTGATATGACTTGGGCCAGATTGACTTTCTTCTTATTCTCGGAGTGATGCTAGCTGGGTGGGTCCCTCTTGGGAGTAGAGAGTGGAAAGAAAGGTGTTGAATCTGTTTTATAGAAATGAGGAATGATGCATACCTAGGCTCCTCTCTCCAAGACTTGATTGATCAGGTTGTTGTGGGATGGGATCCCAGCATCTGATTTGATAAAAGCCTCTGTAGGGCATTCCAATCCCCTTTACTCCCCTCTTGAGAATCCTTGGCTAAGGCTTTGGGAGATTAAAGAAAATGAATAGGAGATAGCTTTTCCTTTGAGGTTGCCCTAGTGAGGAATAGGTGTAAATTTTACTGTAGGTGTTGCCTGCCTGCCATTGGTTATGGCTGCCTAGAACACTGCATTGAGAGGTGCTGTGGAGCCGCGTCTAGGCCATCAGGAGCTGCCGGTGTATGACACAGGGGTGCAGTAGCAGAGCTGGGCTGGGTGTTTCGGTGTTTCTCTCCTCTTCCCTAGCTCGTGAGGGGTGTGTGTGTGTGTGTGTGTGTGTGTGTGTGTACACTTACACTTCCTCCCTCTGAGTGTTTATTGCTGGTATATAGGAATACAATTGATTTATGTGTATTGATCTTGCATCCTACAACCTTGCTGATCCTGATTATTAATTCTAGTGGATAATTAGTGGAATCCTTGGGCCATATTTTTCTCTTACCTACTCTATGAATTCTTTATAGGCAGCTTTAACCAAACATTTAACCGCTTAAGTGCATATGTGATATCTCCCAAATCTGTGTCCCATAAGTCACCCCTGGGCCACAGAGCCATTGGCCCAGCCCCACAGAACTTTTCTTGGATAGCCGGCTCACAAGTACCTCATACTCATTACATTCTAACTGAATTGATCATATTTTACCTCCAATCCTACATTTGCTCCTGTATTCCCAAATCCTGATATATAGCATTTCACCAGGCCAAAACCTGAGATTTGCTTTCGATAACTGTCTTAACTCATTTTTATGAATCTTTAAGACTTGTTGGTTATTCTTCTCTCATATATCTCAGATTTATCTCCTCCTCTCCATTTCTGCTACCATCCTTATAGTTCAGGAACTCATTACTTCCTACCCAATTTATTATCCGGGGTGTTCCCTGCTTTCTGTCTGATCCTCCACTAATTTGTTTTCTGTTTTGTTTCCAGCAAGGAATATAGGTCTTAAAACACAAGCCCGAAGCTTAAAAATTCATCTCTAATTTCCTTTAGCCGTGGGGAGAGAGCTACAGCTCCTGGGTTTAGTACTAAAGGCCGTTTGTAGTTTGGTCTTTTGACTTCTCTAGGCTCCTGTCACAGCCCTTCATGTTTCTTTGCTCCAGACCAAGGGCCAGCACACTTCTGTAAAGGGCCAGTCGGGCTCTGTTGTAACTACTCAGCTCTTCCATGGCAGGGTGAAAGCAGCTGTAGAAACACGCATGAACGTGTGTGAGTGTACTCCAGTGCAGCTTTATTTACAGAAGTAGGTGTTGGTTTGGATTTGGTCCAGAGGCTTTGACTGCTGACTCCTGCTCTAGATAACTTCAGACATGTGTGAATTCTTGCATTTCTCAGTGTCTTTGTTAAAGCCTTCATGCTTGTTTTGTCCTCTGCCTATGAAGCCCTTCTTGCTCTTTTTCTCATCTCTCTGCAGTAGAATGTCTAATCTATGCCAGCCAACCATCTATCTGAATATGGGTCCAATTCTGCTTGGAAGGTATAAAACGAAGTGTGTTGAATTTTATAGATTTCCTATACCTCTTGATTCTAAATTTCAAATTACGTTTGAAGGAATTTATAACCAGGTACCACTCAATTTTAAATACATTTAATGCCTAATTATGAAATTGCTAGGAAAATGAAGTTTTGCTTTGGAACTAGCTGTCTCCGTTTCTCCATTAGTGCTTTCTCCATCTGAGAAAAATTCTCAGGTTTTGTCTTCACAACTAACGATGCAGTATAAGCAGTTTTCCTTGGTGATCCTCGAGCACGTGTCCACTCGATAGTGGGATGCTTCGGGTTTTGATTCATGGTGAACCGTGTCCTGTGGAGCTCAGCTCATGGATTCCAGCGTAATGGGGAGTGTGCATTCAAAGAGCAGTACCTGCCCGGCGGCCTGCGTCACCGGGAGAGGCTGTTGGAGATGCAGATTCCTGGGCTCCACCCTCGGCCCACTGAGTCAGACCTCTGCGGAGTAGCCCGGTGGTCTGTGCTTTCACAAGCATCCAGGAGATTCCATGCATGCTGATGTTTGAGAGCCACTGATGGAAACCGTCATGGTTATGCGTGTTTCCTTCTTATATGCTCTTTAATACATAAAGGTAATCAGAATTTAAAGTATTGAACGAGTAACATTTTTAT